>NC_056731.1:1479315407-1479407907 GCF_019279795.1 Protopterus annectens | reverse complement strand
ATCACCGACACTCACCTCTTCGACACCAAACCATCGACGTCCATATCATCGACAATTCCGGTAAGCGATCTTCCCCCTCACAGGACCCTTAGTAGCGCTTGTTCCTGTGTTACAACGATTAGAGTTTACGTGATTCCGTATAATTTACCTTGAAAGCGATACCATGGGTCCTGTAAGGGGGAAGATCGCTTACCGGAATTGTCGATGATATGGCCGTCGATGGTTTGGTGTCGAAGAGGTGAGTGTCGGTGATTAGACAGTTCGATGAAGTCATAGGAACCCGTATATATATATATATATATATATATATATATATATATATATATATATATTAGTTTAATTATAAGAAAAATATTCAGATTAAAGCTCCTTCTTATAAATATTGTATTATGTCCTTGGGTATCAGTTACTAAATATATAAATGTGTAGTTTGACGTTTATTGACATATGTGCCACTGATATGAGTATGTCCTATCCTTAACTGGACTTTGTAAATAAATGATCCTTGCACTTTAACAGTATAGCATTTTTCTTTCTGCTAAAGGGTCGGTATAAGCAGATAATGCAGATAATCACCATTTTCTTTCCATGTAAGAAAGCAGCAGATGCCTCAAGTAAGGAGCAAGAAAATTGCCATTTTATTCAAAAGAAAAATTAAATGTATTAGCCTGAAATATTTTTCTAGGGAAATGCAATGTTGGTTCTATATTGGAGACATTGAAATATTTGCTTATGGATCTCACTATTGGCAAATATTCAGCTGGAAATTTTTTATATAATTTGCTTTTAACACCAAACGGAATGGCTAAAATAAATAAAAGTAGCAGCATCATGTGTTGCAGATGCCCCCAAATATGTGATGCTGATTGGTCACATATCCTCTTTTACTACCCTCCCTTGAAATCCTTTTGGAACATGGAAGCTTTATGGTTTGATGTCTTTTCATTAACTAAGCTTCAGATATTTAGTGTAGATGAAAATTGTAAAATGAAAAATGTTAATCTTTTTTTTTTTTTTATAGACTATCTTAGTGGCAGCAAGAAAAAGTATCAAAAAATGATGGGGGACAATCTCAATAGCACAGTTTGAATTCCCGTCTATATTAAAAGAAACTGCAATGAAAGAGGCTAAAATAAAGTAAAACAGGATTTATCCCAAAATAATTGCCAACAATGCTTGGATTAAAATATTCCCCCAGATTTACTATTCCTCTGTGCAGGACTAGCGTAGTCCTGCACAGAGGTGGCCGTTTAGGAGCTAGATGACAGCGCGCCATGCATAGTAATTAGGCATGCTGCCTGAGCTCCTAATCTTACACGGAGCATGTAAGAGTGTAGGGGGCGTGTCTGAGAACAGAGTTCTCAGAATATACACGCCCCCGCAATGAAGAACAGCAGAAAGGGGTAAGAAGGGAGCAAGACCACTCATAGGTGTCTGCATATCCCCACTAACTGTTCCCTTTGTGTAAATCAGCAAAAGTATACAGAAATAAAATGAGCAAACCCATGTTTTTTTTTTTTTTTTTTTTTTTTTTTTTTTTAAATCTGATTAAAGCTAACCGTAGATGCGTGGCTGTGCCCATCTCTTAGCTATGGTTAATGCAGCTTAAATGGCTGAAGAGGATAACAAGGAAGATATATGCAGCTGACGCAGCATAGCAATAGTGTAGTGGGAAGAGCATTTGCCTTACTAGCAGGCATTCTTGGTTCGAGTCCCACTGCAGCACTTTCCATTTTCCATGGCAAAGCACATTATGAATAATATTTTTGTTGCATAACCCATTAAATAACATTTATTTATGAACTGGAGTACTGCAGTAAATGCACATGTGAGGTGTCAGTGTCATAATGAATAAATCACTCATAAGCAGGTTTAAGCACCAATAAGCAGTAGTAAGCATATTTAAGCACTAGAAAGCGAAGCTTAAGCCTGCTTGCACATGGGGTAAGCAATGTGCACACAGGTTAAGCAATTCTGAAGCTAACCCTTTGTAAGAATATGTAACTGGATGTTAGCAGTGCTTACCCTTGTGCCAACATGTGCAAACCCCCTTACAAATGCTAAAAAGTGTCTTAATCACTCTGTATCCAATGGCCCTTCTTCTGCTCATCAACAAAATAAACAGCCATGCAGGTTTCAAACCCAGGACCCTATACACCACAGTCACAGTAGTTAACCACCAAGCCATCACATAAACACAGAAGAGTGAGGCATCAGCAAACAAGTCTTCACCAGAGTAAAACCAAACTGAACCTGTGAAAAGAATCAGTATACAGACATATGTGCCTTAACCCACTACATAACATAAATATGTGAACTGGAGTAAAGCAGTAAGCCCAGAAGTCAGATGTAATTGTAAAAGAGTGTTGAAATCCCCAATAAAACATAAGGACCCCATACAGTGTACGTACACATGAATCATAGATACCAGGCATACATATAAGACCACAGTGAAGAACTTCTCTAAAGCAAACTTCACACTACTCAAGACTGGTGTGGTATCCTTCAAGGCCCCCGAGCCAGTGGAAACCACAACCCAAGCTGCGGAAGCCCTTACAAATGCCTTCTACGAACACCTCCAGGACTGCATGGATCAGGCAATCCCTAATAAAACCAAGACTCTTTCCACCAAGGGCAAACGTCCAGTCTGGTGGACCCCAGCCATAAACAAACTTTACAATAAGAGGAGAAAGCTGTTACATGATAGAGCAAAATCCATAAAAGAGAAGACACCTTTGATCATTATTAGTAAAAAAATATGAGCACTCATAAAATCATCTAAGGCCAACTTTGAGAGAAAAATTGCCATAGATTCAAAAGACAATCATAAGGCCTTCTTCAGCTATGTTAGAAACATGGGTGGAAACTCCCAGATATGCTCAGAATTAGTCCAAAATGATACAAAAATCACTGAACCCACAGACATTGGCAACATACTGGCAGACAGGTTCAGTGCAAACTTCACCCCCCTCTCCCCCCCAAAAGGAGAGATAACTATCCCAGCAGAGTGTAGCCTCCCAGACATCTCCAATGCGCAGGTGAAAGCTGCTCTCTCTAAAGCTAAAAACACAGCATCAATGGGACCGGATGGTGTCCCCGGCTGTGTACTACATGAACTCAATGAGGAACTAAACCCGCACATAAGGCAGCTGTTTAATCTTAGCCTTACCACAGGATACGTGCCCAAGGAGTGGCATACGGCAACTGTGGTCCCACTCCACAAAGGCGGTGCCTCTACGGACCCTGGTAATTACCACCCCATAAGCTTAACAAGCCTGGTCTGCAAAGCTATGGAGGGGATCATAATGGAACTCATAAACAAAGACATAGGGGACTTGCAGACATTGGACCCGACCCAGTTTGGCTTTGCCAAGGGCAGATCATGCCTTTTGAACTTGGTCGACTTCTTCGAAACAGTCACCAAGGCCATTGATGAGGGAAAGGCAGTCCATACAGCCTACCTTGACCTTGCAAAAGCTTTCGACACAATACCCCACTCGGGTATTATAGAGAAACTTACCAGCTTAAATGTAAACTCATATGTCACAAGATGGATTGCAAACTGGCTAAAGGACAGAACCCACAGGGTTAGAGTAGCTGGCACCATGTCAGACTCCAAGCCGGTCACAAGTGGTGTCCCACAGGGCTCAGTCCTTGGCCCCCTGTTGTTCAGCATCTACTTCTCAGAAGTACAGGCAAACATAGGAGGACTATGGCTGACAAAGTTTGCAGATGACTGCAAACTGGGAGCCATAGTGGAAAGTACATCGGACACAGATATTCTTCAGAGGGGTCTCACGGAAACTGATAGCTGGTGCCAGAGCCATGGCCTGAAGTTAAATGCCAAAAAATGTATAGTCATACCCTTCGGGAAAAACAAGGTAACCCCAAGCTACCGTATAGGTGGCAATCCACTAAGCACAGGGACCCAGGTTGACAGTGGCCTTTCTTTTGACACTCACATTGCTAAAGTGGTTAGAAAAACCTTCTACATTGCCCACCTGATCATGAAGGGATTCACATCCAGATCAAGTGAGGTCATTGTTCCCCTGTACTCTTCACTTATCAGACCAATGATCGAGTACAATGCCCCATTCAGGATGTATCTCACCCGACACCTGCAGCAATTGGAGAGACCCCAAACGTTCCTCACCAAAAGGATAAAGGGACTCCAAAATCTGTCATATGCTGCCAGACTGAAGAAACTCCAGCTCTATTCAGTCGCATACCGTCTGCTTAGAGGTGACCTGTGCCTGACATACAAGGCCATGTCCAACCCGGAATTAATGGACATGCTCCACCTCAAAAAATCCAAATCTACCAGATCCACTAGAGCAAGCGACTTAAACCTTAGCATGGATATAAATAGGACATGCTGGAGGGATAGATTTGTCACCCAGAGACTCCCTATGTTGTGGAATAAAATCCCGGTCCATGTGAGGCAGAGCACCTCGCTGGCTATGTTCAAGAGAAATCTTGACCGGTGGATGGGAGATCGTAGGTTTACCCCGGGAATCATCTCTGTGTCACTGCTGGACAGAGGCACAACAAACTAATGGGCACAGTATTTTTTAACATAAGGGGTGGCGTAAGCCACAAAACTCTGGGCTAGGCTTATAAATGCCTTAGGGCAGATAGCCTAGTATAAACCTATGAACCTATGAACCTATGTAATGAATAATAACTCAATGCCAAAAAAGAATTATAATGCAAAGTTTAATGTAAGCAACACTAACCATTGCACAGGCCAGCTTAAGAGGTGTAAGCAATGTGTAGGCCAGTTAACTAAATGTGCCCACTGTTATACCCCTTTAAACAATGCCAACCCTGGGTAAGCATGTTTGCCCATAGCCTAGCCTTTTCAAAACTGGCCAATCACGGAAAAGTGCTGGAAATCAGCCCTACATAAACCCAAGAGGTGGGAATACATCTCATAACTGGTTGTATCTTCCCCTTGCAGGCACTATGTCAGGAAGGGGAGAAGTTGTGTGCTTTTGGGTGCAGTACTGGTGCATTCAGGAGTCCAGAGTCATGACAGGATGCTTTGTCAAAGACCATGATCAGAGACTGCTGCAGGGTCAGTACCTGGGTTCCCAATATAAGGCAGAGGTCTGGGACCATCTCGCCCGTGACCTCACCAGTGCCACTGGCATGCCCTAAGCTGTTGAGCAGGTCAGGCATCACTATGCCAACCTAAAGCAGCGTAAGGGTGACATCTTGGAGCAGTGGATCCAAGAGGCTAGAGTGGCAGGGGATGTTCTAGTTGTGTGTAAGTATGACCCCACTATGTGTGTAATAATTGCCAGCTCAGGTATATCATGGATAGGTGTGGTTAAATATTCCTCTTATGTCCCCCACAGCTGCAATGTAGTGGGCCGTGAACCAGGAGGCCCACGTCAGTTGCCTGGCAAGGTTGCGAAATGAGGCAAGTCAGTAATACTTATGCATTTATTGTCATAGGAAATAAAACTAAAAGTAGTAGTAAAGTAATTGCCTGTATAAAACCTGTATTGTGCAAGGCAAGTACAGCATACACTAGATAACATGGCAGGAAGAGTCTCATATTGTTTGTATGTAAATAAAAGTGTAATAGCCTGACAATAAAGGTCTAACTGCTGGACTGCATGTGTATACTCTGGTATCATATGGTAATGTAGATTTGCAATCATGTAATAGTACTGTTGTATTAAGCACTGTTACCCACACTGTGCACCTTAAATTTAATGTGTAGAAATGTCTGTATATGACAGGTGTAATCCCCAGAGGTCATTTAGTACATCTGAGAGATGCATAGACAGGAAACAGGTAAAATGCAGACAACAAAGCCCAAATAGCACATACAACTGAGATGTGAACTGCTGTTTTTTTAGCACTAACAGCCATGGTTCGAATCCTGCCAGTGGTAGTACTCTGCATACAGAATAATACTCCACAACTCTACAGATATGTCCAGAATGTCCAGTAAAGTGGCCCATATCTGTTGCCTATCAACCTGTCCCCCTGGAAAATCAGTGGGATGATCCCAGACGTATAGGCAGCAAACAGGAAATACAACTTATTTGACACACAACTATGAGAACAAAGCTGGCACACTAGCAACTCCCCAATACCTTATGAGACTAAGAAGCCACATATGTCCCATTTACATCCCAACTTGTCAAGCTGTGGTCAGAGTGTGTACAGTAACAGAGTGAGATGTATGTGCATAATAGTAATGTGGAATCTGGTACTGTGTGTTGGAACATTCAGGTAGTGCTAATAAACATTCCTTGCACAGGTCTGTCAGATACCAACACTGTGCCCAGAAATTCAAGAATGATACGCAGTACTGGTACTGTTTACACTGGTATTGTATGGCAGTGCGATTGATGCAGTTGTTCTGAATAATGAGGTATTACACATCACTGTCACCCACACTGTCCTACAACATATAATTGTCTAGGAAATCTGTATAACAGTGTTGTAATACAAGGTCAGAATGCAAAAGCACAGGGGATTAATAAGACAAAAAGCAGGTAGGAGATATACAGCAATATCTATATAGCAGACACAACTGTGATGGACAGTGTTTAAGTTGTAGCAGACACAGTCATGGTCTGAATCCTGGGATGTGGAAGTAGGCTGCATACAGAATCATACCCTACAACTGTACAGATGAGGCCAGAATGCCCGGTATATGGGCCCATATCTACTGCCTGTCCCCCTGGTAAGTCTGTGGGATGATCCCAGATGTTTAGCCAGCAAACAGGGAATACAAGTGATTGTCAAGCATCTATGAGAACTAACCTGTTACTGTAGCAACCCCCAAAGCTATTAGGAGAGTAATAATCCAAGTATGTCCTATCAACACATCCCTAGCTATTTCCCCTACTGACCTGAGTGTGTACAGTAACAGAGTGAGATGTATGTGCATCATACTAATGTGTAATCTGGAAGTTTGTGTAGCAACAGTCAGGTAGTGCTAACAAACATTGCTCCCACAGGTACATTCGATACGAACACTGTGCTGAGAAATACAGACCAATATAACCTGTACTGGTACTGTTCACTCTGGTATTGCAGGGAATTGTGAGTGTTGCAGTTGCAGTTTACCTGAATAATAACGTATCACTGATCACTGGCACGCACACTGTGCTACATAATATAACTTTGTAAGAAAGCATGCATATGTGTGTGTCAGGTCACAGGAATATAGCAGTTGTTAATTGACATATTTCTCTTGCCCCCACCATATCTCCAACAATAATCAACATACCCACCCCAACTGGTATATAATGACACCTATGTTCTGATAATGTCCAATTGTTTGATAAATATTTTAATTGTTCCCACGCATGTGCTATAATGAATTATTCCAACATTGGTGGCATGGTGCCATCAAGGTACTTGCATGCTGTTCTTATTACCACTGTGGTCCCATACATGCATGTGTTCTGTTTGCTATGCAACTGTTCCATATCTGGTGTCTGGGTTAATGGGAATATCTATGCATGCTGTTATACCTAACCCTGGAATGTGTTGACTAATACTAACCCACATATGATGATAAAAATCTAAACACTATAGCACATTTGAGAAGGTTGGTCCCAGCGTACCCACCTGTTCCACCTCAGCTGGCTGTGACAGCGGGCACCAGTATGTCTGGGGCCCAACCCTGGACCTCCCTGTCTGTTGGCCTTGCACAACTTTCAGGTGGAACCGCCTCAGGGGATTTGGCTCTCCCCTCCGGGAGTGGGCATGGACAGGAACCTGTCACCCATTGCCATGGTGCATAGACAGCTCAACCAGCAGCTTGGTGATTTTCGATGCCAGCTCGAGTGTCATATGTCACAAATAGAGTGTCAGTCTGGCTCTGCGACTTAGCCCCCAGCACAGTCACCATCAGGGCTGTGAAGGTGCAGTAATGACTGCCCATGGGTGGGGACATCAGTCCCACTGATTCCACTAGGAGGCTCATGGGCTTCCGATTCTCCAACACCCCTCCCCAACAAGGTGTTTACCCCCCACATGTGTCATATACCGCTCCTGTATGCCTCTTGTTTGTCTTGTCTGTTAACCTATCCAACCTCCATCCCCAAGTATGCCTACTACCCCTCCCCAACATCCCACTCTTACCTGAAAAAAAAAATAAAAAGGGCAGTCTAGTCCCCCCAAAAAATCTTGCCCCATACATAACTGTCCATTTCGCACACATGTCCACTGGACACATGTAGTCTGGTCTAATTGGCATCACAACTTATTACTGTTGTCCTCACTCCCTCCCAGGGGTTTGAATGTCCAAATCTACCTCCAAATTCAGTGTATATGCACAGCTGCTGCTGTATAAGAAATGGGCAGCTATGGACCTTCCCCACAGCCTTTCTGCACATCCCTAGCTATTTCCCCTACTGTCTTTCCCTCTTTGTGCCCCTTTTTCACCACTTTCCTATCAACCTTTTTTTCTTTTCTTTTAAATAAATTAGCACAGGGGATAAGTGGGAGTAAGTACTATTAAACAGCAGTAAGTGGCTTTCAGCCTGTTTGCACAGGGGTAAGCAATGCCTACACTGGTTAAGCAATTTAGAAGCTAGTTGAGTATAAGAATCTTTAACCGGAAGTTAGCAGTGCTTACCTCCAGGCAAACTCACACAAACCTGCTTACAACTGCTCAAACGTGCCTTAATCACTCTGTATCCAATGGCCCTTGTTCTGCCCAGCAACAAAATAAACTGCCTTTGCAAAACTTGAACCCAGGACCCTGCACTCCATAACCAAAATGATTTACCACTAAGCCATGTCAGTTGGCCCTGCACCTCCTTGTCTGTTGGCCCTGCACCACTTTCAGGTGGAACTGCCTCAGGGGATTTGGCTCTCCCCTCCGGAAGTGGGCATGGAGAGGAACCTGTCACCCATTGCCAGGCCGTGGGTCATGGTGCATAGAGAGCTCAACCAGCAGCTTGGTGATTTTCAACGCCAGCTCGAGTGTCATATGTCACAAATAGAGCGTCAGTCTGGCTCTGCGACTTAGTCCCCAGCACAGTCACCATTGGGGCTGTGAAGGTGCAGTGGTGACTGCCCATGGGTGGGGACATCAGTCCCACTGATTCAACTGATTTCACAAACATATCATCCAGCCCAGTACATCAGTCTGATGACGCTTGAAGGGAAACTGGTCACCGGTCTGTGTTGGGCAGGCGATGTCTGAATAAACTTCTTTTCACCATGGTTGTTTGGATTTATTTTGCAATAGTGGAGTGCTGGATTGTTTTGGGGGAATAGTATTGATTCCGTGCACTCATCTACACATTCTGTGCACTTGGCGTTTTGGATGGATATATACATATATTTGTAGCTACACATGCACACGCAGATATATGTATAGTAAGATACATATGTACTAGGTGCCCACAATATGGAACAGCCACTATTCCTACAGTTACCACCTTACCAACTGGAGACTGTATGAGCCACCCATACAAATCACAATCATTGCCTGCAGCATATACACACAGAGATATCAAAGGATATAACACCACACACAGGTTTGCATAAATGGCATACCTTTATTTGTGTACTGTTACAGTTGTGTATGCAATGTGGTATAGCTGTTTAGATATGGACATCCATATAAACTGAGTAATGCAACTGTGAAACAGTTATACTAATGCAGTAGTCTGGAAAAGTTAACAAATGTTGCTCTCCAGGCCAAGGCTGTCAAGTAGTACAATAGTAAATACCACCTGGGCCACAGGATACCAAACAATCAACAATAAGTAATGCAGGTGTATAGTTCAGCAGCTTCTATCTACACCCTGTAGACAATTCCTAAGGGGTAAAGACCTCAGTTGACACAATGGGATGTAACTGTTACATAAAAAGGCAAAACTGACACCATCACAAGCACACTGACAAACAGAACAGTCTGTATGGCAGGTGGCAGTAGGCCTGCATTTAACCAAGGTGGATTGTATGGTAATGTATATCCATATATCTTAAGGCAGCTCACCCCTGATGGTCTTCAGGACTTTGGGCTTTCAGGATTCTATAACGCTCCCATATACATATATGTATATATAGATATATGTATATAGATATATGTATATGTATAGATATATGTATATAAGCTATATATGTATGCACATACTATGTGTACAGATATGCCTAGTTATGTTGGTATATATGTAAATATCAATAACTATATGTGCATGCATATCTATTCTGATATACCTACTACTGTCAATATATATGTAGTTATCCATACATATATGTGCATATGTATCTCTATCTGTATATGTGTAGACATATATTGCTCTGTATATGTATATATCTGGGTGTTTATTTGTATAGCTATGTACATATACAAATCCATCTATGTATGTCGATATGTATATGTGTATGTCTATATAGATATCTGGATAATTATATGTACATATATCTTCACCATATGGCCAGAACATGGAGTGTAGCCCTACCTCAGCCCCTATAGTCCCAACTTCATAGTGCAAGGGGATGTCAGGTATGTATAGCAGGTGTATTTGTAGACTACTGCTACTGTAATAGGGCGTGTCTTTGCAGACATGGTGTGTGTGGGAGGTCACATCTGTTTTTAACATATGCCCCATTGGCTATTGACAGACATCCTAAGGACATCATAGTACAGTACCACTGCTAGCATGTAATGCTCCTGTGGACTACAGCAGAGATAATGGCCAATATATGTGGACAGTCTGACACACTCTGGACAGTCCAGAGGTATACACATAACCCCTTAGTGCAAGATATGTGGACCAATCCTATCAATATTGATGTTAACAGCCATGTAGATGGGTTTAACACATAACTACTGGTATACATATGCCCCATAGGTTATGCATTCACACATCACTGCCTGTTCTGCCACATATTAACCATTGGTACAGAGTTACCATGGCCACATACATGTACATCTGTACAGCATCCCACTGCTCTGTCTGACATACATGACTGTTATGGTGGCCCAGCAGCAGTACATCTGGCAAGTATCTGGACATTACATCTCAATGGGTAAGTACACTAAGCTGTTAGGCATGCAACAAAGCACTGTGCAGGCTACAGGCAGACCGGCTCAACACTGGCCTAAATTTCCCATGGGGGAATGCACACGTACCTGCATATATAGCAGGCTCTACAGGCATGCCACAGCACAGAGTAACATACACCTGTGTGAAAATGCATAACCACAACCAATGTGAACACAGCCACAGCCACTAGCTTATTATTACAGTATATGGACTATCTGTTCAACACCAACCTCATATGTGCCACTCACAGACTAACCCTACATATACTGGGCCACTACACAGTGTGCTCCAATGCCTGTCTGTGGTATGGGACATGTGTGTGTGTGTGTGTGTGTGTGTGTGTGTGTGTGTGTGTGTGTGGCCTTTCAAACATGTCAGCCGATAGGGTAACATAAAGTGGAGCAGCACGTAACATCAGATCGAACAAGATCAAGAAAATTGACATCTACCACAGTCTGTACACAGGCCAAGGTACATATTAACAATACACACACTGCTGACAATCACCATAAGTACACAGACCTCAGTACTGTACACACAACCACAGAATGTCTAGGTTATGTCATCAAATATGACCCTTACTATACATAACATGTGTAGCAGTCTGATATCTCACTGGCTTGTTATCAGATATGATGTCACTAATTATGGTGTACAGCACATATGCACCCCTTACTACATGACATATGTACAAAGGTTGACAGGGTTGTGGCTGGAGTCACATGCACAGGGCCAATATTGACATGTTGCTGTGATAACCTCATACATTTACTGTTGTAACAGGGTTTGTTGCAACATATGTCCTATGAGGGATATGAAGTCAGTAACTCTCACGGCTGTCACCATCTACAGACTGCAATCCTAACACTACCTTCTGCAGTTCACTGATAGGTGCTATGTGGGTAACACCTGAAACAAAAGGTACCACACACTGGCCAGTCTGTAGATGACCCTACAGATGGGTGATCCCTCATAAACATAGCACTGACATGGCAGGTATGAAAATATGTAGGACAGCCATATCCACACACACCATGTTAAACCAACATTACTCCAAATGCAGTATAGCAGCACTTACAGTCTGTAGTCAGGTCAGGCGCACCCCCCTCCTGTGTGTTGGCCTGTTTCCACAGTGTATGTTGTTAGAGGTAAATCCCCAATCCATCTGAGATGCTGTTTGCCAAACAACAGACTGAGTTCCTGCTCACAGTGAATGAAAGGCCCAACAACAACATGATATTCCTAGATATTGGTGTGTGTTTCCATGGAATTGGCTATGGGAATGTTACCACAGCTGTTCCACATGTAATCAGCTAGAGGAGGGCTGCAATTTGTGCAGGGGCCATCAGCTGATCCTGCTTAAAATACACATGCTGCTGCTTAGGCAATGCAGGTGTAAGTCTCCACATCCACCAGAGAGGGAGTGAGAGAGGCAGACAGAGGTGCAGAAAAGCCAAGGAGGGGTGGAAGAGTAAAACATAAGCATGTATGTATCACACACACAGTACAGGGTATCAAACCCCTGACAACTATGTAGTGCTATCACATGTCCATGCAGTTATTGGATGCGCCACATAGGTTACATGTTGGAGAGCCTTCAGAACGTATATGTGATGGTGAGTGACACCTGCAACAGGGATATGGTAGCTATGTGGTAGGTGTAGTACATGTGCCTGTCTGCATGAACAGGTGTCAGTGTCAACACAACCACACTCTCACAGTGACACACACACATTGACACACTTGGCAGTGTCAGGACTACAACTCATCACTAGTGGGATTGCCGCAACACAGTACTGCGCAGGTATCACATGCACGACAGGAATCATACGGACGTTATATGTGCAAATGGTATGTGAAGGTGTCAGACATCAGACAGCATGCTTCAGTATGCCAATGGGGTTGTAGTGATTGTGAATGTGGTCATATGCATCATACACCACACACACAGACACGAGTGCCAGTAAAAACATGAATGGGTGCACTGCTTCATGGGTGTGTTGTGGGCAATGGTGCCAGACAGCTATACAAGGCTAGGTGATGGGTATACCTTGGCATCAGGCCACATGACAATGGTCTGCAATGTGGCTCATGGGTGTAGTGTTTGGAGTTGCCCACACAGGTGGGTATTGTATTCACAATCCAGTCACCTATGTGACTATTGCGTGTGACCTATGCTGTGCATTGCTTGCCATGTATGTGTTCCTTAGTCCAACATATGGACAGTGTCTAGGATGTGCACACCTCCCACATGCATGTACAGTGACATGTGGAACTGTACCTGGGGTGTCTGGCCCATGTTGTGTACACAGATTATCAGATATGCCAGTTTTGGCCACATGTGGCAGGAACTGTTAATGGACAGCAGGTTGACCCTGCACCAACATTGATAGCATGATACTGGTATTCCCTGGTGTCAGTGGTATCTGTCCATGCAAGACTTGTGTTTCAGGCATAGTATGTCTTTTGTCGGTCTCATTTGATGGTACCACATGTGTTGTAGGTGTCCGGTGAGGAACATGGAGAGGTGAACTGTTGGCATGTACATGCCTATTGGACTGATGCACAGGGTGCCATGTCCTCTGTAGCCCACTGCAATCACACCATAGTTACTATCATTGGGCAATATGTAGGGTGCTAACAACATAGCGGCTGTTGAATAGGCAAGAGTGTGTGTGTATATGAGACATGGGTTGAGAGTGTTCCCTGGGTAATACAAGGGTTGCTAACATTGTTCTGCTGGCATTGATGTCACATTTAGGGGTATGGACTTGCACCCCAGCCTCTCGGCTATTTCACATCTGTTATCCCTGTACAGTGGACATTGTGATATATACTTGACCCACCATATAAGAAGTTTGAAAAACCCACTCCACACTGAGTCCATTTGTTACACACTCACAACCACCTCCACACAGGATACAAATGACACACACACACACACACACACACACACACACACACACACACACACACACACATACACACACACACCTATCATGTCTGGGATTAGAACTCCTACCTAACAAATATATTGCACTACAGCACTATGCCGTTATAGGATGCGCCACAGAGATCACTGGAGCACTTCTTCTCCAAAAGTGTATTTCACAGTGAATGACATCAGCAGTAGTGTGAGTACATCAGCAGGATTGCCAAAGTAAGGCATTTGAATTGTACTGAGTGTGACTAGCCTAAAATGCATTGCTCCCTACACAGACACACACAAAACATCCACAACTGCCATGTGTGGGAATAGAACCCTTATCAGAGTTCTATATCTCACTACAGCATGATGCTGTTATAGGACGCACCATGGGAATTGCTGGAGTGCTCCTTCCCCAAACGTGTATTTCACAGTGAATGACATCAGCAGCAGTGTGAGTAGCCTAAAAGAAATTTCTCTCTACACAGACAGGGACAGACGCACACACACACACACACACACACACACACACACACACACACACACACACACACACACACACACACACACACACACACACACACACACACTTGCCAAGTCTGGGATTAGAATTCTTACCTAACTGTTTTATCACACAACAGCAGTACACAGTTATGGGATGCTCTACAGAGATTACTGGCTTACAATTCTCCCAAAGGTGTATTTCACAGTGGATGACCTTAGCAGGCTTACCAAAGTAGAGCATTTGAATTATAGAGAGTGTGACTACCCTAAAAAGCATTGCTCTCTACACAGACAGAAACACACACACACACACACACACACACACACACACACTCACACACTTTCCATGTCTGGGATTGGAACTCCTACCTAACTAGTTTATCACACTACAGCAGTACGCAGTTATAGGTCATGCCACAGAGATTACAGGGCTACAATTCTCCCAAAGGTGTATTTCACAGCAGGCTTGTCATAGTAGGGCTATGGGGAGGGCATTGTGTGTACATGGGCCATAACTCATTCATCTAGAGGTTGACACACCACATGTTGGCACACACAGGGTCATATTTCACAGGTACATGTATACAGCTGCTAGATGACTACTTCCTTGTACAGTCATGTTGCACAGCTAGCACTTGCACCACATAGTTTGTAATGCTGACAGAAACCAGTGGTTAGTATCTACAGTGAGTGACATCTGAACCTCATGTGGTTGTGGCCCTTTGGCTGTGTGCTGGGTGGGACAGGCCTGGATGGCTCCTTCTCACAGTCACCCTCTTCCACACATCTATGTAGGTCTACCTTTGGTTTATTATAGGGTGTTGCCCTTAGATATATGTCTGTATTCCTATCCACTGTGTGTGCAAAGCATGAGTGGTGCATACTAAGGAGTGTCTGCACTAACATCTGTGACTGCCAGATATGTCTGGTCCACTAGTGCTTGCAGACATGGCCTTCATTTGTTTAAGTGTGTGAGCATGCCCAGTATGACCTTTCAGTATGTTGTTGACTGACATTGCCTTCATTTCTCTAAGTGTGTGAGCATACCCAGTATGCCCATCTGTATTGAATGTGTGGATCAAGTCCAGGTAGTTTGTACTGTAGTGCAGACCTTTGTCCTGTACACCTACAGGTAGCATACGGTTTCTGCAGGGTATCCATCGATCATTTGGCAATATGGGGACAAACTGTGTAGGGGAGACTGTGCACTGTAGGAGATTGTGTCTGTGCTGCTTCAGCTGCATGGTACTGCTGTTAGATATATTCAGACGTGTACTGTTATACACAGTGATGTTTTCTGTTCTCATGTACTATCAAGTGGACATTCTTGCTCACAGGTTTGTCTTGGGGGACAAGGGTGACTGCGGCTGTGTCCGATATTGTGGGCAGACACCTACGTATTCATGGCAAGTTATGCCATTCTGGAGGAGGAGCTGCAGACACTTGGTGCTGGGTTTGTGTATCCGGTTTAGCACCTTGGTACATTACTGGCAGAGGATTCCATACTTATACCCCCATCAGCATGACAATATGAGCTTATCTTGCTGTGGCAATGCCTCATAGCTGTACAGATTTGCAAAGGTCAGCCTGGGGCAGGGGCCATGGGTCAGAACATTAACCCTATTGTAGTGTACGGGCAGGTGTGTAGCCACCCATGTATGTGTTTGAAGCCAGGGATAGTGTGCGCACACACAGCTTGGTGTCGGACCCTGCACATTCCATGCTGCCCATGCTCCCACCCCCCTCTGTTATTCTAACCTCTTCTGTACATTATGCATACATTCTCTGATACTTTCCCTAAGGGTATTGCCCCATCACAGGTGTGGGTTAGTGTTGGTCCACAGTTTATGCAGTGGGAAATGGTGGACATGTTACTGTGGTTTGTCCACATGGCCTTGCATATGGCTTATGTGGAGTGTGTTATGTTGTTATTTGGGTGTCCATGACATAACATGCATTGGCAGTACATGTGAGACACAGGCCTTTGGCAGATGCCTGTGGGGCATTAGGTTTTGCTGCATGCCAGATGTGGCAGGTCATTGCATTCTGTCAGTCCTACAGTCCCAGACCACCATACAGTATATTCCCCTGGGGTGACAGGGTAGATGTGATAGGTGCTCATGCCAATACCTCCTAGCAGTCTTTCTCAGGTGGTGCAGATGCTATCAGGGTGCTACCTTCTTCTAGGGACACACCTGCATGGAACACCTGCACTGCATGCTGCAGTCTTCAACTATTGCCATATACAGGTGGGGTCTTACTGTGCCCATTCCCCACAGCAGGGATATGACCAGAGAGATGCCTGTGGGTGGTGTTTGCATGAGCTAGGTGCATGCGTGCTATGGACACTACCTGCATCTGACACACAGATATACATTGGGCATTCCAGTTATGCTTTCATGTGCAGGCACATCAGCTGTTTCCCAATACATCAGTCCTACCTCCTTTGTGATCTGCTAGTGTTTGGGCAGATAACATCAGTATCCCCTACTACAGGACCAAATAATGTGATGCATACCTGTAAGTACGTTTCCAAGGGTGTGTCCATTTCACAGTGACACAATATATACTGTATATCTGGGATACTTTCCCCTGTGTACTGCTTGTATATGTAGACCAACAGCCATGTCATGTCTGTCTTTCATATGGTGACACATAATTACCACCATACATTTGCAATGGCTTACTGCTAGCTTGTTTTATACTTGTGGGTATTGTGTATGGGTGCTGGAGTTGTGAGGACTTGTCCCTGTCATCAGCGGTAGTGGGTAATGGCCACCAGGCTTACCTCAACATGCATACATACCGACCACTCTCACATGGTATGAGACACACACTAACCTAACACACACATATCTGCATATTGTGCAAATGTTTCAACCTATCTTGCTACCTTGGCCACCTCTGTGCATCTGTGCTCCATTGGTATTAGACCTACACATACATGTTACTACTTTTCTACATAGGGCTGTGGGGGGGGGCACCTGACTGTTACGATGTGTGTACATTACATTGGGGGGGCACACCAGACCATTACTACATAATTAAGTAGGGTTGGGGGGAGCACACCTGACTGTTTCTGCACTCCTACACAGGATTGGGGGGGGGGCACACCTGATTATTTCTACATATCTACACAGGACTGGGGGAACATCTGACTGTCACTAAATTTCTATGTAGGATGGGGGGCACACCTGACTATTTCGACATTTATACACAGGATTGGGGGCACACCTGACTGTTACTACATTTCTATGTAGGATGGGGGCACACCTGACTATTTCTACATTTCTACACAGGATTGGGGGGGCACACTTGACTGTTACTACATGTAGGATGGGGGGGGGGCACACCTGACTATTTCTACATTTCTACACAGGATTGGGGGGGCACACCTGACTGTTATTACATTACTACATAGGACGGGGGCACACCTGACACTTGTACACATTTGCTATGACTGTACTGGTATGCCAGGTACTCCATTTCATTCTGTATTCTAACCTATCATGCTGACTAGAGGCATACCAGTGTACTACAGATCTTAGCTTTGATTTACCTACATATTAGTTTCTGACATTCTACCCTTCAGAACTAACTTCCCACTGCCTGACCATAGGTATCATTCAGATGCCATAGCACAGCCTTTGTTTGGGTTTGTCTACATGTGTCTTGCTGGCTGTGACTGTTGTTGGGTATGTGAACCCCCCTGACTGGCATGTGTGAGTCACTTACCTTGTGGGTGTCGCAGTATTGAGGGTGGTGCTGCAGGGCTGCCTAAGTCAGATGCACATAGTACACTTCCTACACATGGTTGAGCACAGGTAGTGTCATGTTTGGCATCCCTTTTACTTTATGTGAGAGTCACAGAGAGGTGTTATTCCCTGGGTCCCTCCTGTGTCAGTGTATGTGCTATGCATTGCCTCTTTGCCAAGGCCAGGGCATACTGGGCACACCTCCTTCTGCCTATTGAGGCAGGCTCAGGTTGTTCCTCCTCCAAGTCACTCTGTGCCTGTGCAAGCCTTGGCAATGGTGGGGGGCTGTGTGGCCCTTCCCCATGCTTTTCCTGCTGCAGCTGTTTTTGTAGGACCGTATTGTGTAGTATGGCACATATGATGACAATTTGGGAACATGTAGCTGGTGAGTACTGCAAGGCTCCACCGGATGTGTCCAGGCACCAGAACCATGACTTGGGCATACCAAACGCACGGTCTGCTATAATTCTGGTCTGTGCATGTGCCTCATTATGGAGCTCTTGTTTGGGTGTGTGTGCATTTTTGATGGGTGTCATCAGCCATGGCTCCAGTGTGTATCCAGCATCCCCCACTAGGTGACCATGAGGGATGTCCCCATTGACAAATCTCTGGTACAGCTGCATCAGATGCCAGATGTGGGAATCATGATAGCTTCCAGGGCAGCCAGCACACTCATTCATTATTATGCCCTGGGCATCGCACATGACCTGGCAGTTGATGGAGGGGAAGCACTTGCGGTTGATGTAGACCCTACCCGCTCACCGGGTGGTGCTTTGATGCATGTTTGCATGCAATATATAGCACCTACTACCTCAGGGTATTCTGCTATTTGGTGGAACAGTTGCATATTGTTGGTCCATGCCTCACGGGTGTTAAGGAAATATACGTGCTCACCGACATGTGCTGACATGGCATCCAGGAAATGGTGGAGTACCCTGGATGCTGATGGCTGTGAGATCCCCATCATATCCCCAGTTGGCCTTTGGATGGTACCTGTAGCTAGTATTCTTAGGCCTACACATACCTTGGTATCCACTGAGATGGATTCCCCTCTTTTAGTTCTGTGTGTCAGGCATGGTCGGCACAGCTCAACAATTTGCTGTAGCAGGTCCCTGTCCACCCTACAGTGCTCCACTATCTCCAGGTCATGTAGATCCTGGTAGGTTACCCTGGGAAGATGCCACAGTATACACAAAAATGGACTGATTTCAATAATTGGCTGAGTTTTTGGAATCATTAGAGGGGATCCAATTCCTGTCAGCCAAGGAAGCCATGTTTTACAAAACTCGCTGCTTTCCCAGAGATGGTTTGCTCCTGGTACCTCTAGGCTTTTGGCTACTGGCAAAGGCTGTTGCCTCCCCCATAGTGCCTTTTTTAGGCAAGGTCTTGAAAACAACATTACCAATGTGAAATTAACCAATCAGAACAAACTGTGTGTCATGCTGCTAAATGCTAGGAGCTTAAACCAAAAACTGCAATCCATGGAAGCACTTCTATCACTAGAAGATGTAGATGTCTGTCACAGAAACCTGGTTCTAGACCTCAGAAAGTATCCCAGCCTTGCAAGGTTATAATGTTTTCCACACCTATAGACCGCAACATGAATGTGTGAAAACCAAAGGAAGCAGTGTTTCAATAAGAGATAAATTCACCTCCCATCTAGTTAGACTGAACAACTCCATGAAGTTACTCCAGGTCCAGGATAAAGTGGGTAAGACACCTATTCCAGTCATAACCAGTTATAGACCCCCTCCATGGCTCACAACACCCACAAAGCCTACTTGACAAAACTGGAGACAATCCAAATGTTACCATACACACTGGTTATGGAGGATTTCAATTATCCCACCATCAACTGGGCACCCTACATTAGCCCTAACTAGCTAGCACAAAAGTTCCCTGACTTTGTTAATTTAAATGCCCTGGAACGAATTGTCCATAGCCTGACAAGGGGAACAAACATTCTGGATCTGGTCCTCACCAATATGTCAAACAGAAGCACTGCCACAACTCTTGGACTCTCATTAGTTAAAACTGATGACAAATCAGTCACCTCTGAGCTGGTACTAACACCAAAACTCACAAAGGGTGAAATCAGACTAAAAAACTTCACCAAGGCAAACAATACCCTCCTAGGTGAAGGTATAAATGCATTCCAAGCCCCACCCCAAGCTGGAAGTAGTAACTATGCCAAAGCTTACACTAAAGCCCTGTACAATCTCTTGCATAAGTGTATAAACTTGGCCGTACCATAAAGAATCAAAGCCAGAGCCCCAAGTAAAAATAAGCTGCCATAGTGGACATCCAGCATCAACAAACTTTACAATAAATGCAAAATGTTGCTGTCCAAGAATACAAAGGCAAGGCCCTAACAATGGAAAAACACCCTCTTCAGCCTCAACAGACAAATAAGACAACGTGTCAAATCCTCCAAGGGCTCCTTTGGAAGAAGCTTAGTAAGTACAGCCAAGGATAACCATAAGGCCTTTTATAGCTATGTATGTAACCTAAAGGGTAGGACCCAAGTATGTACAGAACTAGTGGCTAACAGTATCACACACACTGACCCCACAGAGATAGCAAACCTGCTACCGGATAGGTTTGGTGAAAATTTCACTCCCTTATCCCCTCCTAAGTTACAAATCCTTTCTCCCAAACTCCTCCCCACCCTACATATCTGAAGAGCAGGTCCTCAAAGCTGTGTCCTAGACATAAAACACAGCCTCTATGGGGCTAGACAACATCCCAGGCTGTCTTTTAAACAGCTTAAAACATGAACTAGTATCACCACTAAGTACCCTTTTCAATCATAGCCTAACTACAGGCTTTGTTCCTGTGTAATGGAGAGCAGCAGCAGTTATTCCCCTCTACAAAGGTGATCTAGCAACAGCCCTGGGGCATTACAGACCCATAAACCTCACCAGTCTCATCTGTAAGGCCATGAAACATATCATTATGGACCTCATAAATAAAGACATAGGTGACCTCCAAACCCCGGATCCTACCCAATTCGGTCTCGTGAATGGCATATCCTGCCTGTTAAATCTGGTGGATTTCTTTGAAAATGTAAACAAGGCCAGTGATGAGGGCAAATCTGTGCACACGATATACCTCAACCTGGCAAAGGCTTTCAACACAGTCACAAATTCAGGCATTACCAATAAACTTAGTAAACTGAATGTAAACCCCTTTGTTGTAAGAGGGGTCAACAACTGGCTCACAAACTTGACACACACTATCAAAGTGGGTGACTCCATATCAGCTAACAGACCTGTTACCAGTGAGGTGCCAGAGGGGTCAGTGCTGGGCCCCCTACTGTTTGGCATAAACTTCTCAGAAGTGCAGGTCAAAACTAAGGGGTTGTGGCTGATCAAGTTTACAGATGACTGCAAACTAGGTGCAATCAGTGAATCCCCAGATGATGCCAGTATACTCTAGGAGAGTCTCATGCAGACCAACAACTGGTGTATTTATCACAGTCTTAAAATGGGTACAAAAAATGTATCATCATTCCCTTCAGCACGATGTCCACCATACCATGAAATCCACAATAATACCCTATGTACCCATGAAGTGGTAAGGGACCTGGGGTTACATGTTGACTGCAACCTTAACTTTGACCACCATGTGCCTATTGTAGTAAGGAAAGTGTTCTACAAGGCACACTTCATTAGTAAAGGCATCACCTTGAGAGCAAAACAAGTTATAACCCCCCTATACTCGACACTTATCCGGCCCATATTTCAGTATAATGCCCTATTTGGCATGTACCACACTAAGCACCAACAGCAATTAGAGAGATCTCAGAGGTTTCTAACAAAGAAGGTCAAGGGGCTTCAGCATGTGCACACAGACTGACTAAAGGCCCTGTCACTATACTCTGTGTCATATAGACATCTTAGGGGAGACTTATGCCTGGTCTACAGAGCAATGTAAAACCCATACCTAATGAATTTGCTGCATATCAGTAAACCAAATTGGACTAGGACTACTCATTCCAGAGACTTAATTATGGCCTGTGACTTATATAGGATATGCTGGAGAGACAGATTTATCTCTCATTGACTGCTGCATCTTTGGAACAGGCTACCAATTCATGTGAAACAGAGCACTTGTATGATACTGTTCAAGAGGAATCTAGATGAGTGAATGGAGCACCGTAAATTATTACTGTGGATAGAGCCCACAACCCTCCTGGACATGGGTAGCCATCATTAAATGCAATCTTGGGTATTGACTAACATTTCTATGGTATTTCACTGGAATGAAATGTCTAGGATTAAAATGACCACTGGGTCGATAACCTAGTAATCTCCTATGATCCTATGTCACATTTAGGTTACTGCTCACTAGTAGGACATGCACTTTTCTCTGCCATATGTAAATGTGGCAGTCAGTGTTGGGGCCTGTGCTACCGAGTCCCTTTAGGAGTGGGCTGCATAGATAAGAAACTTGCAATGTGCAGAAGCCACAACCATACCATGCAATTTAACCTTTTAGGACTGTGCAGAAAATGCAAAGTCTGCATTGTAATTTAACATCATGTACTTCTGCATTTTACTGATAGGGAATCTGCTGAGGATGAAATGGAACGGTTTCATCTTTATCTAATTGGTGATCCAGATAAGTCTTAGAGTGTTTGTGCATGCAACAGTTCGATAGTATGTGCATTTGTGTGAGTGCGCGCGCGAGTGTGTGTGTGTGTGTGTGTGTGTGTGTGTGTGTGTGTGTGTGTGTGTGTGTGTGTGTGTGTGTGTCTGTGTGTATGACATAAAGCATAAAAGTGTTTACAAAGTTTATGCATCAGCAATTTATGATGTTGCACAATGCTTACCTGACTTCCTACAAATTAGCAGCTATGTATAAACTATCTTTATGAGATTATCGTGGGTATGAAAATAATCTGTTGCTATGATAGTTACCAAAGTATAATCCTGAAACAGCAATGGTCCAATGAAATCTTTGGGTCACCTTTATGTGGGACTTGGTATTGCAGACTGTACCTGGTAAGAAGCCAGACTGCCTTCAGTATCAATTTCCATGTACCGATAAAGTTATACTGCACAATTCAGGAGCAATTGGTTGGAGGCCATGGAGGAAGTGCCTGTGCAGTTATGTGTTATTCATGCAACCAGTATACTTCAGTGGGGATAGCTCATAAAATCTTGTATGTTAAAAAGTTTAATTCTCTGGTGGCCTAGTAGCCCTTGTCACATGTCATGATCTGAGACAGTTCAGTTACAGTGGCTATGTTCACTCTTTTCCTGGTATTCGCTTGTTCATTCTGTAGGTGGAGCTCCTGCATGTTATGGTCTCATGGCTGTGGAGCTCCAACTGTATAGCAGACCTTGTACTACAATACCAGTGCAGCCTTACAAGTGGAGTTGTGATATCAAACAACTTCAGCCAGCCTTGGTAGACCCACTGAGTCCTTGGGTAAGTTTTCACTATTAGAGGTAAAGGTAATGAGATTCATTAGTGCCTTAGAATCTCATTACCAACTCATAATGTAGCATGACTCCAAGCCACTCAGTAGCTTTGCATTGTGAGGTATGGAATTGGGCATACAGTTTAAATAACAAAAAAATATATATTTATGATCTGTACCCAGATAAAGCTTTTTCTTCTACACAATGCAACAGTGGTTGCTTTTTTGTGTGTGTGTGTTTACCCTTCTGTTTGCACTCCAATAGCACCCACAGTAAAACAGAAAGATAATATTTAACTACTGAAATACAGCTTGCTGTCCTCTAAAATCTGAAATTTGCCTGCCTTTTCTCTTGTCTGTTGTCCTCTAAATCTGAACTTTGTCTGCCTTTCCTGGTCTGTTTCTTTAAATCCGTCTGTCCTTCTCAATAAAAGTATGTATTCTTTCACCTTTTCACTGCTAACCATTTTCCTCTTCTTTATTCTTCAATCTTACCTTATATTGCCCTCCTCCAGAGGCTACACTATAGTCATACTCCATATCAAACAATCTATAATAGGGCCCAGGAATGACTTGCCAGAAATATTAGTTGTCTTTTTGAATGTCTAAAATATAGGGAGGGAGGTAAGGGGAGTCGAAGGTCATTTTTTTTTTAATATAAGCCTTTTCGTATTTCTGTTTTAACAAACAGAATATTCAAGTTATTCATTAACTGCATATTATGACTCATTAAAACCTTTCATACAAGTTTAATCTATTATTTGAAATGTCAGTTAGTAATATTACAGGTAGAACTGGCAGTATACCAATTTAGCAGTTATTATGTGTCTGACTTCATTGACTTCACAGTTAATTAATCATTAAAAAATATTCAAAGAAAAGTACCCTCCCAAAAAATGCTTTCCAGTAGTACACTAAACTGTATATATGCTGTCCAGTATTATTTGTCTCACAGAATTGCAGAAAATGAAAAAATATGTAAGAGCTCATTTTATTAAATGGAAGATGCTTACATGTGGAATGAAATAGTTGTGCTTGTTCCTATAAGTGTCTGGCTACAAGGATTCTTGATCTGTTTTTCTGACTGGAGTACCACTATTTCTTCTGCATACACAATAAAGGAATAAATTCTAGACATAAAGCAGGCACCACTGAGGCCTAGCCCAGTCCAGACAATTTAATCAAAGTCATGAATCAACATTTCCTAGTTGCTAGGAAATGGCACCTCTAAGGATCTTTCAGGAATACCAACTCAGCCTAGTTATGTCTCTCATACCCATATCAGTGATAGGTTAATTTTATGCTGACCACCTTTCACTAGGAGGTGAAGCTAATTATTCATTAACAACTTGAGATGGCAGAATTCTGACTCATACTTTCTCTCTTCTCTTTAATTTTGGATGCAGTAGTCAAATTCTTCTAACTATTTAATGAAGGAAATGTGCTTGTTGTTGAAAAATAAATGTTAAACTGTTACTGAAACTGAAAAGCAGTGTCCACCTAAGAATCTTATGATTAAACTGAACTGAAATGTGATTGAAAACTATATTTGGAAGTCTGTAATGACATCAAAACAGCATATTTCTCTTGCTTGTGATGGTTTAATAACAAAGATCACTAATCCATCTAAAAAGCAGATGATAATATAAACAGGCCTCTTGCCAAAGTGAACTTTGACTTCTTTTTTCTGTATACTGATGCTGTTATGCTAAACCTCATGTCTTAAGCTGAAAAGATTCATCTTCTTCTTGACCGCATCTGCTTCAGACATAAGAAATCATTATGACCTCATGGATCGCCCTAGGTTGCTCCACTGTTATGATGCTGCAAATTAATAACACAGTGAACTGGACACAAAGTATTCTCAGGAGGAAAAGAATTATGTGAGCAGTATTTCAACCATCAACTGATTCTCAAATCCTTGAGTTATAAGATGTGGAATAAGTTCATTTGCATGTACAGGGCCATCAATATTTATAACATTTTGTTTTCAGAATCATTCACATTTGTGCCACCTGGAGATCTGTATATTTTTTATAAAGAGTAATGCTCTTGAGATTAAATTTCTTGTTTTATGTTTTATGTTTTGGCTTACAGAATTAGTTTGTAACTGTTTCATGAATTTTTAAATGTAGTCAAGTCTTTGAACTTGTTAACGTGCCTCAGAAAATATGATCCAGGAAAAAGGAATGCAATTTAATGTTTAACCGTGATTTATAGAATTTACAAATACATTATAAATTGCTAGATTTTTATAAAAAAAATGTAAGCAATAGCATCAAATCCCATGCTTATCTTTGTGCAGGATATATCTCCCCATTGCCAGTTTATGTTTTTTTAAAAGAATATACACTAGTCTTTCTAATTTAATGGCCTTAGCCTGACTGCAGCTTATTTTGTCTTCTCTGCCATAGTTAAGACCATTCATGTATTACATTAAAATATTTTATAATATTACCAACCTATTACATGTTGAGTGTCCTTGCTGGTATAATTATGGCACATATGTTTAAAGACATGGATTTGCAAATTCAGAAAAAGGAAAGAAGTTTTTTTAACTAACATCCAGTAAATGAAATATAAAGGCACATTGCAAAACTGTACTGTTAACATAGTAGTTTTTATTTTTGCTTATGTGGAGTGATTCATGCAGGGACAGCTGATGACTTTAAATGTGGGGGGTGCAGGGTACATCTGAATGGATGCAGATAACCTGAATACAGTGGGATTACATCAAGAAAATTTCAGCTTTGAACACAATTATTTTAAATAAACAAGGATTCCTACACCACTGCATACCTTATGTAGCTGTCTTGCAGCTACAGTCTTACACTTCAGTAAGCATGCCTGAAGTGTATGTAGTTTGCCATTGATCTCTGCTAGACAGCCACCCACTATCTCACCCTAGTCACAGGCTTCCATAAGCAGAATCATTAAATGACTTAATTGCACTCCCCAATGGACAGCCTAAACACAATACAGGATCATTCTGAAACTCAGTTTTAATTATATAAGTTCTTCAGCTAGAGATGGGAAGTAGATCTGCCAAGGAGTTCTGTTTAGAAGCATGAGGTAATGGAGAGAAAGCAGATGGGGTACAACACATCAACCATAGTGGTCATAAGAACTTAAAAGGAAAATAACTGAACAGCTTCAGTAGAAATCCTCTGAGCAACAACACTGTTGCTGATTTGGGTGGGTGGATTAAAATAACCCACTCATAGGCACATGGATATGTGAGTTGCACAGGCTATGGTGTCCTTCAGTCTTCTCTACTGCCCACAGATAGGACTGATGGTTGCCGCTGTGATGGCCTTTTTTGTGACATCACTAGCAACAAAGAGGTTAAAGTAGAAAAGATGCACATAAATCAGATTCACTAACCAATTCACCAAATGCATCCTGGCATCAAGAACATACAAGGAATATGCACTTTTTCAGTTATGGCTTCCCACTATACTTAGATGAGATCTCCATGCTGGTCACTTACCACAACAAGTCTTTAGCACAGCACCCCAGGACACTTTCACACCACTGTCTCTCGCTGTAAACTTCAGTGGCTACCAGTGCCCCTTTCCTTCAATAAGTCCTTGCCACACACACCTCAGTTACCACCCTTATACACACACTCACAATTCCCTGGAGAAGCTTATAGAAGTCTCCAGTTACCTACAGCTTTTGTCTGAAAGGGTAGATCTCACACCACCCTGAGTCCCACTTAGGGTCCCACTTATTAAAAATAATAAGACTACATAAGCAAGTGCTGAGGAAATGTAGTTTTCCAGCCTTAAGGGTTACATGTACACTTTCCTCAAGGAAGCACAAAGCAAAAAAAAAGAAAAAAAATAATTGTACAGGAATGGCATCAGCAAACAGATTACAAAAATAGATTGTTGTCATAACTTCTTATGTAAAATCATTGTTGAAGATCACTTTGCATTCATATTAAAAATAAGAAAACAGAATTCAAGCTTGTATAGCTTGTTTAAGCCATGGTGTATTAAATTAAAACAAGAGATGAATGCTCTCTCCCTTGTCAGAGCTTCATCAGCTCTAAATTATACATAGCAGTAACAAGTCATATATACTTTTCTGGTTTCCATATCCAAATCCATGTAATATACAATGTAGATTTAATCCAAGAGCACTTTAGCAGATCGCATTCAATAACAGTGATTGGAACAATGGTACATACATAATTTGCATCTTTATTATGATCAGTGATACTACTCCTTGTCTTTGAAAGTACAGAGTCACCGAATATCTGGCTGTCGATCAGTGCTCTGTCAAGTAACAATGTGAGCATCTAGTCTTGAATTTTTGTTACACTGCTCTAGTTTATAATAAATCAGATGGCAGTGACACTAAACCCTGGGTGAAATGCTTTAATGGTTATCAGAAAACAAAAAAAGACTCTGATGCTAAAGGGAGAGGTACAATTAGGATTTAGAAACTGTGTGAGTCTAGGAAGTCTTTGAGAAAAGAGACAAGATAGCAAATTACCCTCTAGCCTAGTAGTAAGACAAGCTACATGAAAAAACAAGTGTGAAGATGTGCATGTTTGTATGACAATGCCAGGCTTAGAAAACATAAGGGAGGGGAAAGACATAGGTTCACAAATGGACCACACGTTAGAAAAGAGTACACACACACACACACACACACACACACACACACACACACACACACACACACACACACACACACACACACACACACACACACACACACACGCACACACACACGCACACACACACTCACTCACACACACACACACACACACACACACACACACACGCACACACACACACAAACATCTACATAAAAAGGATTAACGTCCAAGTAATACACATAGGAAGTTGTGTTGGATGGTAATGGGCAAAAGAACCTGGCAATCCAGTCAGACATGGATACAAGCACTTTGTTACCAGTTACCAATACATGCACCTTTATTGACTAATTTTACCAGGAGACTCAACAGGCAGGCTGCAGAAGAGCAACCTTATTTAGGCTCATTAATCAGAGCTTAGACAACCTAGGTGACCACAATATTGATTTCTGAAGCTTTCTGTTGAATCCTGATAAATCTACTGCATGCCAAGTATTCATCAGTTTTAAATTGCACTCAGTCTTGAAATGTATAAGAATTTTGATCTACTTTTGCATTTTCTGATGACGTTTTGCACTTAACATTGCTATTCAGAGCAGTTGCTTTTACTGCATCATTTGATTATTTTGAATCATGATGCATTCAGAACTGTATACCTGCTAGACATTGTTTCATTGCCCTTTATCCTAGAAAAAAATTGTGTAGCTTTTTACTTCACTAAGTTTTCTGAGAAATGCCTTGCTTTTTGACAATGAGGTCTGCACTTTTGTTTTTCTTTTTTTTACGTGGTTATTCCCTCCAGTCTGGGGAGTATAGAACAGTGTGTTTACATGAAGAATTTGATACACACTTTAGTGGCAGGAGAGGGTAGCCAGGTGACAGTTGAGCTGGGATTCACTGGGTGATTCCCTGAATGGGTGAGGTTTTTCATTGGCCTAGAGGGCTTGTTCATTTGGAATTTGTATTTGCATGTATAAACTTGTCACATTTGTGTAACTCTTAGCTCCTTACCACAGAGCTTATGGACATTAGGCAATCTGTTCATTTTTGAAGCTTTCTACTGAATCTTGATCAATCCACTATTTTTTTACATATTTTTTCAGTATTAAATTGTACTTTGTCTTGAAGTTTATAATAATTGTGATATATTTTTACAATTTCTGCTGAGTTTTTGCACTTAAAACTGCTTTTTAGTGCTGTTGCATTTACTATAGCATTTGCTTGTTTTGAATCCTGACACTTTCCATTGTACTTTATCCTAGAACTAAAATATTCCTCTTATTTCTTCATTTAGTATGCATCATAGGTAGGCACTAGGCTATTAGTCCTAGTGCCTATATAAGCCTAGCCAAAAAGGTACCCTGGCTTTTGCCACCCAAGAAAGTTATTTTCCTGTGCCCCTGTCGAGCAGTGCCACAGAAGTGACCCCCAGAGTGAGTTTCCTATTTTCCATCCAATCATCAAGATTTTTCTTGAAGAGTGCTAATGAGGAGCTTTGTTTGACATAGATAGGTAGTTTTTTCCAGAGTATGGGGAGTCTCTGGGACAGAAATCTATCCTTCTAGCATGTTCTGTGTATTGTGGTGACAAGGTTTAGGTCCCTAGAGCATGTAGCTCAGAGGGATTGGGATTTCTTTAAGTGGAGCATGTCCAACAGCTCTGGTTTGACATAGCTTTGTATGTTAGGCAGAGATCGCCTCTGAGTAGGCGATATGCAACGGAGTAAAGCTGTTTTTTTTTTAGATGGTCTGCATAGGGCATCTGTTTGAGGCTGTTGATCCTCTTTCTGGGGTATTTCTGCAGCCTTTCCAGTTGTTGTAGATGTCTTGTGAGGTACATACCAAAAGGGGCGTTGCACTCTATAATGGGTCTAATGAGTGACAAGTAGAGAGGAACAATGACCTCTTTTTTCCTGGATGAGAAACCTTTTGCAATGAGGTGTGCCACGTAGAAGGATTTCCTGACTACTGTGGTGATGCGATTATCAAACAAGAGACTACTGTCTGCCTGTGTCCCAAGATATCTTATCATATTTTTTGTGTTAAGTAGACTACCGCATATGTGGTAGTTCATGGGTACAGAGTTTTTACCAAAGGGGATGACAATGCACTTTTTGGCATTGAGTTTGAGGCCATGGCTTTGACACCAGGCATCTCTCACTGAGGCCTTTTTGTAGGATGTCCACATCATTAGGAGTTTTGATTATGGCTCCTAGTTTGCAGTCATCTGCAAACTTCGTTAGCCAAAGACCTTCTGTGTTAGCCTGTACTTCAGAGAAGAAGATACCAAATAGGAGAGGACCCAGGACTGAACCCTGTGGTACTCCACTCGTCACTGGTCTGAAGTCGGATTTGGAGTCTGCTACTTTCACAGTGTGGGTTCTATCAGTGAGCCAGTTAGCAACCCATCTTATGACATAAGGATTTATACCTAGTTTAGTGTGTTTATCTGTAATTCCAGAGTGGGGGATGGTGTTGAAAGCCTTGGTGAGATCTAGATAGGCTGAATGAACCACTTTACCCTAATCTACAGCTTTGGTGACTGCTTCAAATAAGTCTGCCAGGTTTAGGAGACATGATCTGTCTTTTACAAACCCGAACTGGGTGGGGTCCAGAGTTTGGAGATTACCAATATCTTTATTTATAAGTTCCATTATGATACGTTCCATGGCCTTGCAGACCAAGCTCATCAGGATAATGGGGCGGTAGTTCCCATGGTCCGTGGTGGCTCCCCATTTGTGGAGTGGGATAACTGTCACTATGCGCCATTCTATGGGCACAAAGCCTGAGGTGAGGCTATGACCATTCTTGACATAGCTATAGAATGTTTTGTGGTTGTCTTTAGAATCAGTGGCAATTTTGTTTTTGTAACTAACTTTGAAGGATTTTATGAGGGATCTCAGCTTCTTACTGAGGCTGACCAGGGAGTTCCTCCAATCATGGGATTTTACTCCTTTTTGCAACAGTTTCTTCTGTTGTAGAGTTTGTTTATGGCAGGGGACCAGCAGATTGACTTCCTTTTTTTGGAGGATAGCATCTTGGTTCTGTTAGTGATAGCACGATCCATGCACTCGTGTAAGTGCTTATAAAGTGCATTTGTGTAGGATTTAACAGTTGTGCCTCTATTGTCCATCTGCATGGGTGTCATGAAGTTTGCCACTTCTGTCTTGAGAAGCGTGACATTGGCTTTGGAGAAATTTTTTACGGTGGTTTCCCTAATGGGGGGTGGGGGCGGGATGTGGATGTCTAGGATGATTAGCTTGTGGTCGGATCTGACAGATGAGGAATAAACCTTTGTTGTGGAACACCGGTCAACCATGTTGGTAATGACTGGGTCTAGGATATTGCTACCCCTGGTGGGAGTGTGGATAAGTTGATCCAAGGCATTGGAATTTATGAATTCCAGAAAACATTGAACAAAAGAGTTGGTACATGAGTAGTTTTCCCAGTTAATAGTGGGGTAGTTGAAATCTTCCATTATTAGGGTGTTGGGTTGTACCCAAATATTTTCCAGTGTATCAAGAAATGAGGAGTGGGAATCCTGGAGCATGGTGGGGCATCTGTATCAATTTGGATTGTGGTCTTGCCCAGAGTTAGTTGCTCTTGGATAATCTTGGCTGCATTATGCTGAGCAACTTGCCTGGAGGTGTGGATATCCTTAATGAATATGGGCACTCCTCTGCTTTTAGTGTTTCGGTCCTGGTTAGTTGGCCGAAAGGTGTGGTATGAATTATAGCCTGGTAATGCAGGGGTGCTCTCTGGAGCCTTGAACCAGGTCTCTGTCACTGCACAGATGTTGATGTTCTCCATTTTAAGAAGTGCCTCGAGTGAGTGCATTTTGAGGTTTAGACTTCTAGCATTGAATAGCATTACCCTCAGATTTTGCTTGCTTGTACCTGTTATGGTGGTGAATGTGTCATTTGAACCTTGCCTATAAAAGGCACTATAGGGGTGGCAGGAGCCTTAGCCAGTATCTGGAATCCCAAGGGCGACAGGTGCAGGCCATCTCTGGTAAAGCATTGTGGTCTGTCGATCATGTCATCCCAGGCAGAGAGATACAGGATTCTCTTAGAATGACACCAGAAGCTTAGACAGTTGTTGAAGTCAGTCATTTTGTCCTTGTACTGTGGTATCATTCTAGGTGATGGCAGGATGCTACTCAGGTCTAGGGTCATACCTGCCTGAGCTACAAGCTCGGAGAGCTCTTCCAAGTCACTTTTCTTGTAGTCCAGGGAGGTACGTCTCAGTTCATTCTCACCAACATGGACAATGAGAGAGTCATATTTGTACTTGTTGTGGCGTTAACTGAGTGTGTGCATTATGTGGCGGATCCTGGCACCCGACAGGCAGCTGACAGTAACTTTCTCCTTGTTTAGCCTGGTGAGTGGAACATCAGTATGCCTGACTATAGAGTCATCTATGACTAGAGTGTTGGGTACATTGTTTTGCCTTATGGGCTGTGGTTGATTGGCACACTGAGTTTGTGAGGTATGTGTCATTTCCTTGAGCAGATTTTTATTGAGAGCCTCTGTGAACGTAGGTGTGTGTTAGTGTTTCTATGTGTATGCTTTGGTGGTGTAGGTTTTGAGGGACTATGTGATGAGTGTGGTGTGGTGCAAGTGTTTACCTTCTCCTCTTGACTGTCTAGTCCAGTCTTGGGTGAAGATAGCTTTGCCTCCAGTTTGGCTATATAAGTGCATCTCTCACAGGTTGTAGTGTTGGGTGATAGGAGGAGAGGGTTGTCTGTATACATGAGGCAATTAGTGTATTGCCCCAAGATGCCCAGATGCATCAGGTAGATAGGAAAAAATGACGAGAGCTGACTCTGAGACATTCTTGGATAAATGCTTATTTATTAAGTACTAAAAACTGTTTTCCCCTAGACAAGTGAAGAAAATTGAGTGCTGTAGTAATTTGTAGCTTATTTAGTGCTTACAATGAGTTCTGAACAAGTGCTGAGCAAAAAGAAATAGATTTGAGTGCTAAAACTAAAAAAACTGGCTAGTTCTGATGTAGTTTTTCTCCAACAGACACACTTTAAAATAAATGACACATTTATGTGGGTCCCTAAGGAATACACAATATTTGCTCAATCTTCTTATAAAAATAAGACCAGAGGAGTAACAATTCTATGGAAAAAGACTTTCTTAAATCCCCAAATCATTTGCAAACATGTAGATAATGGACTCCTGGCCTTAGTTATACTTAAGTTTAATAATAGAATTTGGACCATGGTTAATTTATAGTGGTTCCTTTGTATGGGGGTTGGACTAGCTAAGAAACACTTAGACCTTATTAAAACTGCTTCTAAAGGTAATATTATACTAGGAGGTGATTTCAATTGTATCATAGATATTACAGAAACTTCCAATAGGAAATCTCCTAGACTATTGTTCTCAGCCAAACAGTTAAAAATGGACAGAAATGTTTAAATTAAAAGATACCCTTAATGCTTTGGGACCAAATTCTTTACTATTCACACACCAGGACTATAGACATGGTACCCAAACTAGAACAGATAGAATTTATATCTCACAAGATCTTTATTCTAAAATCTTGAATTTTCAATACAACCGTGTCCCTTTTCAGATCATAATTCCCTGTTGCTAACAATACACTTGGAATTCAGTCAGTTAGTTATTACTTCAAGGATTCCTTCATATATCACAAAAAATGAAAGACTTTAAATCCTGGATAACTTCTGAACTTCAGCTTTTCTTAGAGATTAATTATAAACCTGAAGCAAACACAATGATGGTTTGGGATTCTCTTAAAGCCTATATATATATAGCAAAGCATTAGCTGGTACAAAAATAAAATTAAAGAATGGGACTCAGAGTTACAGCAACTCCAAAATCAAATATCATGTCTTAAATCTAATAAAAACTTAATTGCTACAGATAATAATAAGAAAATAGAAGAAGCAAATAAGAATTACAATGAAATATTATCCCATAAAACTAAATTAGCTATGAAAAAACTGAAATTCAATTCTTATGCTCCCTCTCCTAAGCATCTTCATAACCTATGTATGAAAGTTAAGATACAATCAAAAATGAATAACATTGATAGTATCTTTCATGAAGGGAAAAGGAAAAAAGTCTCAGACATAGGGGACATTCTGGAGGCTTTTAATTATCATTATGCAGAGCATCATAAAGATAAAATAAGGACAAATGAATGTGAGAAGTTAGAGAATATAGTTCCCAACATAACAAGAATTCATGAGGAACTTAAGTTAGATCTACAAAAACTTATTGTGCAAAAGGAAATTATAGATGGGATTAAAGGAAGTAAGTCTAATAAAGCACCTGGAATAGATGGCTTAATTATCGAAATTTATAGACTGTTCCCTTCTTCTATAACCTCTCTTCTACATAAAACCTTTCTTGAAGTTCAAACATTAGCAAATATTCCTCCTTCTTGGAGATATTCTCTAATTTCCCCTATATTGAAAGAGAATAAGGACCCTAATCATTGCAATTCATATAGACCAATTTCTTTGTTGAATAATGATTATAAACTATTTATGTAAATTATGGTCAATAGATTGAAAATACCCATATCTAGAATAATTAATGAAGACTAAACTGGTTTCATACATAACAGACATACACAGGATAATATTAAAATAGTATTAACTCTGATAGATTACCTCAATAGAGAAAACCATGAAGCATTGATAATAGGTCTAGATATTCAAAAGGCCTTTGACTCCTTAAATTGGGGTTATTTATTTAAAGTCTTACGGTTATTTGACTCCCCCCTTTTTTATAACAATGATAAAGAAAATTTATGAAAATAATCTAGCATATGTCAAATTACGTCCCTTTACTTCCAAAGCAATCCAAATCACTAGAGGTACTAGACAAGGATGTCCCATGTCCCCTATCCTATTTGCTCTGGCCATAGAAATACTTGCCATTTTAATACATAATAACCCAAAGATAAGAGGTATAAATATATATGACCAATATATTTCTAAAATAATAATGTTTGATGATGGTGTCTTACTTACCTTACCCAACTCTAAGGAAGTGTGGATACAGTAACAACAAATTTCCAAAAAATCTCAGGACTCTCCTTCAACAAACCTAAATCAAAATATGTATTATTAAATAAAAAAGAACATACAGGTTCCAGTTAATCATATTATTGGAAACCAAGTTTCAACTCTAGACTATTTAGGAATAGTCCTAGGCAAGAATATAGAGGAAACCTTACAGCTTAAGTATGCTAAAGCCTTAGACTTAATCAAGAGATTAATAAGAAAATGGAATGATTTATTTATAACATTTGATGATAGGTTACAACTGATAAAATGGTTTTATTACCTAAAATATTATATATAGCACAAGCCCTTATACTCCCACCAGGAAAGAAAATCCTTAAAGAAATCAGTTCAACTCTGATGAAATTCCTATGGTACCTCAAAAGAAATAGAGTGGAATATTCTCATCATATCAGGAAATGGGAACAAGGGGGCTTAAAATTACCAAAGATTGAAACTTATATAAAGGCATCTATAATTAAAATAGTGATTAATTGGATAAATCCTAGATACTCTTCAAATTGGAAACAGTTACACTCCATTATACTAATGAATGAAAATTATTTATCAAAGAATGCTTTGGTAACTGACAAAGATAACAAGATATGACATTAAGTTTAAATTTACAGTATAGTACAACAAAATTAACTAAACTAGCACTAATAAAGAATATTTTGATGTGTTTAGAAAATTAATTAACACAAATTTAGATATAAAACTGTGGCATAGATTTTTAATACCATTTAGTATTGCAAGGGATTTCCCTGATAAAACACATAGAGAGATTTTTGGTTTATGGGAAAATAATAACCTATTTTATTGGTTGCAATGTACTGAAACCCAACAAGCTTTAAACACACAAAGTATATTGTCAATCTATGGCCTATCCCATAATGACTGGTTGGTTCTTCAGAGTGTCACAGCAGACACTAAGGATCTGTGTAGAATAATACATAACTCATCCTTCAAAACTATACCAAAAATTATAAACTGGATATTTGGAATTCTATATAATAATATCAGTGTTAAGAATGAATTATCATATTTATTTAACACTTTAATTGTCTATAAGACAGCCCCTAAATATTCTTACTGGTAATACCTAACTAAAGGGTTTCAACTATCATTATCAATGGAAGATAAAACAAATATTTTATTTTCAGTTAAACTAACTTATTACTCACAATTCTCAATGATTTTTCACTGGAAATTTCTACACAGATCCTTTTTGACACCTGAGAAACTCTCAAAAATGAACCCTTCAAACAACAAGTTATGTTGGAGATGTCATCTGTCCACTAATGCTGACTGGTCTCATATTTTTATGACTGTACTAATATTAAATAATATTGGAATGAGATTAACAAATTTCTTCAAGCTATCTATATTGATGATTTGTTTTGACAAAGTCTTTAATTTTATTGAATGTTGTAAATAGCAATAATATGAAGAACAATGACCTGTATTTGTTGTGGACAATGTTAGCAATAACCAGAAAATGTATAACTAGAAGATGGAACTCTAATGTAGCACCCACAATGGAGGAATTCCTATCATCACTAAAGAAATGCATACTAATGGAGAAAAGAACAAAAGAGTCAAGAACTTTTCCTAAGCCATTGGTTAATAGGCTGTGGAGGAAAGTTTTGAATTTGATTGATACCCTACAGATGGAACCAAACTCTTCCTAACTATCATAGTTTATATATTAACTTATTTAACTACAAATGTTTTTATCTGAATCCTTTTTGTCAGGCTGAATGTAAATACCGTAAATAGTTATTGAATGTTATGAATGTATTAAATTATTGTGTTATTTCATCAAAATAAAAATCATTTGAGTAAAAAAAATAAAAAAACTGGCTAGTTCTAAGGGAAAATTTGAAGAGCAGACTTTATGATGCTGGGAATAGTTTAACCCTAGCTAAGCAGCAACGCATAAAGTGTATTTTTTTTAAATATAACAATAGCAAATGAGCAAACTGATTTAAACAAATTAACCAATTAACCAATAAAAAGCTAAAAACTGAACCCCATTCCAGCAGTCTTCGATCAGACAAGTTCTAACTGCACACTCCTGCTACTAGGATGCAGGGGAACCTTCTCCAGAAAATGAGGCCTGGATTGGTGCTCAAGTTATACAAACAAAGCTAGATTCAGCAGGTCTGAATCTAGTCCAAGCTAAAGCAAACAAGGCATACCAATTTCAGAAAGAAACAGTTCAAAAAAGCAGGCACAATAAGCCTTTAACCAGAAACTACCAGCTCAGAAGGGCAGAATCTACCCTCTCCTCCCACAAGAGTGCAGAGCACACCTTCTTAATATAAAATAACTGGCCCGAAGCCCAAGTGCTTAAACCAGAACTAATACACTTTTAGAATAACAGACAGTAAGTCTTCAATCAGCAACTCCCAACTTAGAAGGATGTAAGCTACCTGTCCTGCCACAACACTGCAGACCACAAACCTTAATGTAAAACCACTGGTCTGAAGCCCAAGTGCTTAAACCAAAAGGCTTAGAATAACAGTTACAATTCAATCAGGCTACTACCAAGCAGTAATAAATGCAGCAGAATAAATACAATTGAGTACTTTTAAGAAGAGACAAAAGCAAAATAAAGAAATAAAGTAGGAAGAAACACAAATACAGAAAAAGCAGATGAATAAAGTGCATTTTTTGTTAGTAAAGTGCAAGGAGAGAGGAAGGAAGAGCAGTAGATAATTCAAGGATAAGGACCTATGTGGGTTGGCCTTCTCAAATGTTCTCTCTGTATTAAGTAGAGTGAACACTAGATTGGGAGGGGTGTCCCAGATCAAAGTTACAGTAGGGGCGGGCAACTTCCAAGTCACCAACTATAACAACACCACAAGAATAGGTTGTGAGGGAGGAAAAAACAGTTTCAGGACAGATGAGAAACAGAAAACAATGCCAGAAAATATATAAAATAATTCATTCAGGCAAAAAAATAATTTAGTCAGGAAAAATTAAGACAATACAGAACTCTGAAAAGTTAAAATGCCAAGAAATATACTTATCAATCAGTGATATATTTCCAGATTGTTTGAGAATCACACTTCTGCCAGAACACCAGCAGTTTCAAACAGTGTATGCAAGAATTTACAAACAGAAACTATTTTTAAATCAGCAAGCCTTGAAGCAATCAGATAACATAAAATCTGTTAGACCAGTTTTATAAACTCCACCACACAAATGGGTGGAAGCAGTTTCAGAACAGATGAGAAACAGAAAACAATGCCAGAAAATATATAAAATAATTCAGTCAGGCAAAAAATTAATTCAGTTAGGCACAATTAAGACAATGCAGAACTCTGAAAGGTTAAAATGCCAAGAAATATACTTATCAATCAGTGATATATTTCCATATTAGTTGAGAATCACACTTCAGCCAGAACACCAGGAGTTTCTGATAGCAATTTGGCTATCTAGTGTGCTTTGCAGTGTACAAAACAGTGTTTTTACATCACAAGGACTTTGGTGTGCACTTTAGTGGCACGATGGGGTAGCCCAGTAATGTATGAGATAGGAGTCATTGTTTGGTACTTTGCAGTGTGAGTTTTTGATCGACCTATAGGTTTAGTTTGTTTGGATCTTTTCTTTCACATTTTTGCAATGCTTAGTTCATTACCTCAGAGCTTACACTCTCTTAGTGAGCACACCTTTGATTACTGAAGCTTTCTACTGACTCATGATCAAGTCATTGCTTGATATGTATTTTTCAATGCTAAATTGCACAATGTATTCAAATGTATAAGAATTGCTGATATACTGTTGCATTTTGAACAAATGTTTTACCCTTAATACTGCCTTCTACTGCTATTGCATTTATCATTGCAGTTGTTTGTTTTTAATACTAATCCATCCAGGACTGTATATCTGCTAGACATTGTTGTATTGCACTGCATCACAGAACTAAATTGTCCTGCTTGTTAGCAGACATCTAGAATTGATGTTTTCAATATATAATGACCCTCAAAATTCCTCCAGTCATGAGTTGCACTAGGAGTAACTCATTAATGTATTGATGGACATCCCACACAAGAGTTTAGGCTTAGATAGCATAAATTGTAGTCCTTTGCATTTCAGTGACCAAGCTAGATAGCCAAAGAAACCTTCTGGGATCATCCCCGTGTAAAAAACATTATAAGGTTCTCTAACAATGGCTATGCACTTTCCTACTATCTCTGCAGCAACCATGATGGATGCTGGCATCCTGAGGAAATGAAGAAGTAATTTCATGTTTACTGACAAACACCTAATTTTGAAACAAAATAACACAGTATGTGAGAGGTGCAGTTTCACAATGTCACTGTAGGCAAGGCTTGTGCATGCAAGCACTTATAATGCCAAACAATTTGTAAGTAGCACACATACTACACCCACCAAACTTAATATATGCCAGTCAAATAGACCCATATATGCTGAGGATATTAAACATAACCTTCCCAAGCCACAAAGACCTCCCAGATGTTACATTCATAATAAATCTCCTCTGCAACCTCAAAAGAAGTTCATTGGAACAACGCCCACAACATCACATGCAGTGACATCTTGAGGGGCCTGAACATCTAGGCCGGTAAGGCATACCACTTCAAAGGCCAATATTTTGGTCAGAGGAGACTCCATTGTGAAGCACACAGATGCATATGAATGAAGAGCTTGCAGGTACGGCAAGTGCAAATGGCCAACCACAGTCAAATCTTCAGAAAAACGAGAGCCAGCACAAACATGTAGCACCCAAGGTGAATAATTTTATTGAGCCATCAGTAAAGTTCAGACCGGTTTCGGCACACAGCCTTCATCAGTGATACATAAACTTCCAACACATTTACTTAAATAACAATTCAATGCACTTATCCTGTGATGTCATTTCCTTTGCTTTATAAAATTTGTCATTAAGGCCAAGTGTAAAAAATGCCCCTAATTTAACCATCCACTTTTTTCTTTATGATTAAGCAGGGAGTGCCATCCCCTTTTACATCCTTTATTATCCAATATTTTGTCAATGATAGTAAAGGTAAATTTGGCAGAATGGTGTATTTGACAATGTCTGTACAAAGCAGAAGATTCATCACATAGGCAGGAGAGAAAACTGGGAGCTGACCCTTGGACATGCCTGAATAAAAAAACTACTTTTCTCTAGACAAGTGAGGAAAGTGGGTATAAGAGCTGTGTTTTCTCTAAGCAAGTGAGGAAAGTATGTAGAAAAACTGTTTTCCTCTAGGTAAAGAGGAAGGTTGAGTGCTGCAGTAATTTGTAGCTTATTTAGTGATAACAAGTTCTGAACAAGTGCTGAGCACGAATAAGCAAATTCAAGTACTAAAACTAAGACTCTGTACCTGGATCTTGTGGTAGATAGGCTACCTAGTGCTTCCCTCCAACAAAGAAAGGCTTTGGGGGTTCAGAAGCTTACAAACAGTCCTGGATACAGCAAATCGGTACGGTATCTGGACTAGACTAGTTACAGGAAAGGTGGGAAACAAGTTGAAAGAGATGGAAAAACTTCCCAAATGGCCAATAAACTACAATTTCTGGGCCAGAAACCACTCTTGTGGTAGATAGGCTAACTAGTGCTTACCATTCCCACTGATAAGCTAGAAGGCTTCCATCCAACACAGAAAGGTTTGGGGGGCTCAGAAGCTTACAAACAGTCGTAGAGACAGCAAATTTGTATCTGGACTAGACTAGTTCCAGGAAATGTGGGAAACAAGTGCAAACACTGGCTTTTAAACCAGAACGTTGAAAGAGATGGAAAAACTGCCCAAATGGCCAATAAACTACAGTTTCTGGGCTAGAAACCACTCTTGTAGTAGATAGGCTAACTAGTGCTTACCACTCCCACTGATAAGCTAGAAGGCTTCCCTCCAACACAGAAAAGCTTGAGGGGCTCAGAAGCTTACAAACAGTCCTGGATACAGCAAATATGAATCTGGACTAGACTAGTTACAGGAAAGAGGGGAAACAAGTGCAAACATGGGCTTTTAAACCAGTAAGTTGAAAGTGATGGAAAAACTGCCAAACAGTCAAAAAAACTACAATTTCTGGGCCAGAAACCACTCTTGTGGTAGATATGCTACATAGTGCTTACCACTCCCATTGATAAGCTAGAAGGCTTCCCTCCAACAGAGAAAGGCTAGGTGGGCTCAGAAGCTTACAAACAGTCCTGGATACAGCAAATTTGTATCTTGACTAGACTAGTTATAGAAAAGGTGGGAAACAAGTGCAAACGCGGGCTTTAAAACCAGAAAGTTGAAAGAGATGGAAAAACTTCCAAACGGCCAATAAACTACAATTTCTGGGCCAGAAACCACTCTTGTGGTAGATAGGTTACCCAGTGCTTAAAACTCCCACAGATAAGCTGGAAGGCTTCCCTCCAACACAGAAAAGCCTTGGGGGCTCAGAAGCTTAAAAACAGTCCTGGATGCAGCAAATCTGTACCTGGACTACACTACTTACAGGAAAGCCAGGAAACAGGCTTAGAATTTTTTTTTTTTGTAAAGTGGAAAGAGTGAAAAGGAGAAACAGAAGATAATTCAAAATTAAGGACCTAAGTGGCTTGCCCTTCACAAATGTTATCTTTTTATTGGGTAGAATGAGCTAATGACACTAGACTGGAATAGAGCTGGGATAGAGCTAAACAGATGGGACAGGTAGGAGTGTCTGAAGTCAAAATATGATCTCACTGTACTTGGTATAGTGAGCAAATGAGATAGACCCAGGAGGAGTGTTCAAACACAAATTTACAGGAGGGGCAGGCAATTCCAAAGCCACCAAGATTAATACTAGGACAAGAACAGTGAGGGAGGGTGGGAAATTAACTGCAGAGAGAGAGAGAGAGAGAGAGAGAGAGAGAGAGAGACCACAGTATTCTATGAAACAATTAAATAGAAAAATAAATAACTTCAGAGAGACACAGACCACAATATTTAATGAAACAATTAGACAGAAAAATAAAATGCAGTGCAATCTTTAACACTGCAAGTTTATACTTAAATCAGCTAGTAATGCGGTTGATTGTAGGTATGTAGCAGAAGCCAAACAACTCAGATATTGAGCAGTAATAATTTCAAAGATATGTGGCTAACACTTATAAATACAGAGAAAACCTCTAGGCTAAGAGTTTAACACTGAATATTAATGAACTGAAACACAATAGCCCCCACTTACTGCAGAAAGAGAGAGAGAGAGAGAGAGAGAGACCACAGTATTCTATGAAACAATTAAATAGAAAAATAAATAACTACAGAGAGACAGAGACCACAATATACAATAAAACAATTAAATAGACAGAAAAATAAAATGCAGTACAATCTTTAACACTGCAAGTTTGTACTGAACTCAGCTAGCAATGCAGTTGATTGTAGGTATGTAGTAGAAGCCAAACAACTCAGATACTGAGCAGTAATAAATTCAGAGATATGTGACTAACACTTATAAATATAGAGAACCCTCTCAGCTAAGAGTTTAACACTGAATATCAATGAAGTGAAACACAATAGCCCCCACTTACTGCAGAGAGAGAGAGAGAGAGAGAGAGAGAGAGAGAGAGACCACAGTATTATATGAAACAATTAAATTGAAAAATAAATAACTACAGAGAGACACAGTCCGCAATATTCAATGAAACAATTAAATAGAAAATAAAATGCAGTGCAATCTTTAACACAGGAAGGTTGTACTTAACTCAGCTAGTAATGCAGTTGATTATAGGTATGTAGCAGAAGCCAAACAACTCAGATATTGAGCAGTAATAAATTCAAAGATATGTGACTAACACTTATAAATACAGAGAAACCCTCTAGGCTAAGAGTTGAACACCGAATATAAACAAAATGAATCACAATAGCCCCCACTTACTGCAGAGAGAGAGAGAGAGAGACCACAGCATTCTATGAAACAATTAAATAGAAAAATAAATAAATACAGGGAGACACAGACCACAATATTCAATGAAACAATTAAATGGACAGAAAAATAAAATGCAGTGCAATCTTTAACACTGCAATATTGTACTTAACTCGGCTAATAATGCAGGTGATTGTAGGTATGTAGCAGAAGCCAAACAAGTCAGATATTGAGCAGTAATAAATTCAAATATATGTGACTAACACATAAATACAGAGAAACCCTCTAGGCTAAGAGTTTAACACTGAATATCAATGAATTGAAACACAATAACCCCCGCTTACTGCAGAGAGAAATATATATAGAGAGAGACCACAGCATTCTATGAAACAATTAGAAAAATAAATAACTACAGAGAGACACAGACCACAATATTCAATGAAGCAATTAAATAGACAGAAAAGTAAAATGCAGTACAATCTTTTCTCTGTGACACTAAGAATAAAAAATTGCCACTGTAATAGACAGATCTGTAGTATTTGACAATTTAGTAACTATTCTGGATTTTAAAGTTCAAGAAATTCATTCTTTCATACATATAATGGGACACAGACTTTTTGTAACATAACATATGAAGCTGATGGAGTGATGGTGAAATTTCTGGAACTGTAAAAAAAGGACATTTATTCATGGAACAATTATTTGTTTTTTTTTGGTAGTAACTTAAAAGTTAAAAACATGTTACATTATATTTTAGACCTGATGAGATGGAAGAAGAAGATGGTAAAAATGCACGGGGGAGGGTGTCTGTGTGAAACTATTGATATACAGCAAAAGTTAAAGATAAGCAAAACTTGTGGAATGTAGGGTAGAAGTTGGGAACTGTTTTGAAATGTGAAAAAAATACATGGTAAAACACTTAGAAAGGACATACAGCAAGAAGGCATATCCTAAATGCAGGCTGTGTAAAAATGAGACATTTTTGGATGAATTATCAAGAGCAAATGATAAATAATGAAATAGAAGGGGAAAGGGAAGAAAACATCCCCGGGATTCATGAAGCTCGGCGCAAGGACGGCGTTAGCCTTGCGCCGATCATGCGGCATAGAGATGGCACAGCAGCACCACATGCATATTAATAAAGGCGCGCTGCCGTAACGGCCACACACACATAGGACACGTGTATGAGTGCAGGGGGCATGTCCAAGTGCTGCACGTAGGCGTGAACATGTCGACTGCATATGCGCAACCTAAAATGCTGACTAGTACAGCCTGCCTCTAATAGTAATCACTCCTGTCAGTGTCCATGGATAGTGAAATGTATGCAAAGCATACAAGACATTTTTGCAAACACCACAATAAGAAGTAAACACAAAGGCATGTAGCTTAATATTGAGACACCGTCCCTCGAACAAATGATATTTAAAACCCCGTGCCCATATTCCATTGTAGTGTTGCTAGTTATACCAAGTGGAAGCAAAACACATTGTGTTAGCACACTGCCAATTGCTAAGCCTAGATCAATGATTAGGGTTACCACTTGTCCTACATTGTGAGGGACAGTCCCCCTCTAGGCAGGTGTGTCCATACCAAAACCATTATAAATGTGAAATGTCCTGCGATAGTAGAACATAATTGTGTCCCGTATTTTATGTAATAGTCCCATACAATACCTATGTCCATATATAAAATACCTAAATGTTACAAGAAACAGAATAAGCAAGTAAACAAAACAGAATAAGCAACTACACCGCTACAACAATAAAAGCTTATATGTAGGCGTAAAACTAAAGTACTATCCTTTGTAATGACCGTGGGTATGTGTTGGCCTGAAAACTCTGATGTGTGTCTTGAAAATATCCCACCCAGGTCATATGAAAAGGTGGCAACCCTACCAATGGTCAGAGCATTCGCCCAATATCTGACCATTCATGGTCCAAATCGTCCTTGTCAGGATCGCCCATAGATGAACGGGTATTACCCGGGTCTACCTACCATGTCATGAAAGATAAGCATTAGTGTGTACCTATGTGCATGAAGTACAGCATGTGGATGATCAGAAATGCTAGGGTAGTCCTCACAACCATATTGGTTCCAGAGATATGTAGTGTACGCAATGTGCTCTGTTGACTGTGCCATGGGCCATCATCTAGAGAAAGGATGAATGGTGTCTGTGGAATATGGGGGAGGGGGGTGACGGGTAATGTAATAATTCGCCAAGGGGAGACTGGGATGTATGCACAATAGGTGAACTGGAGGTCTACGAAGGAGCAGTGGGTGAATCAGGAAGATAACCAAAGAACAAACATACACCTCCGCAATACAATCCCACAAACATGTAAACATTAAAAAGTGCAATACACATGTACAGAAATGTAACCGTCACATACCCACAGAATGGTCTGGCCTGAACAGAGACATCCAATTCCAACACACCTGGATACATATTTGAATACTCATCATCCCCTTCACAGCACAGCACCCACCCCTTCCTGAACATCCACCAAAACCACCCATAATCGGGCTGCTAGACAGGCGCAGCCATATCTGCACATAGTGACCCCTACCCATATCTAGTAGGCAGTCTCACCTAGGCAGTCTCAGGATTGCAAACTATGTATCCCTTGCATGTATAACCCTATCTTATAGCCGTAAAGCAAAGAAGGTCATCGGTTCCCACAATTTTTGGTTATCCCTCATGGGATAAGTATCTGTTCTAAACATTAGACTTGGTGACACGACATGATGTCCAGTCTTGTATACATCTGGACACAAGTTGTATGAGCAGTAGTTGTCCACAAGACTGCTCAGCTTTCAGCCAGTTCTGCAGAACCTATGACCCGGGATTAAGCACCTGACCATGATGCACGTCTCCCCACGTGCATTATCGGGATTATATACCTTACACATTCAGAGAGTGACAGTCAGATATAGGGTACTTAAGGCACTTTAAAGCAGATGTAAGTAGGGTTACCACCTGCCCCACCTTGCGAGGGACAGTCCCTTCTTGGTCAGTTGTGTCCAGACCAAATATAATACAATGGCAAATGTCCTGTGATTGTAGGAAATACTTATGTCCCATATTTCATGTAACAGTTGCATAAAACAGTTATTTCTGTATGTAAAATACTTAAAATTACAAGAAACAGATTAAGCAACTAAACTGCTACAAGAATAAGCTTTCCTTTAGGCAAATAAGTAAAGTTATAACCTTTGTACTGACCGTGGGTATGTGTCGGCCTGTAAAATCTGATGTGTGTCCTGAAAATGCCCAACTGTGGCAACCCTAGTCACGTAAGTGGGTATGCAAGCGTGTATGCATGACGGTAAGTGGCAGTGATTCAGCGGTATAGGAAATGTAAATGAGCATGTAGGTGTATTTGCATGTGTATATACAGACCGATACACCCACACACACACACACACACATATATCTATCTATATATATATATATATATATATATATATATATATATATATATATGTATGAAGAATGAACATGGTCATAACCAATGTGAAAGGAAAAAGCAGTAGAAATCCCCTTAATAGTTAATGCTGTTATATATCAGGATGGCCATAGGTGAGCACACCTCTGCATCCCCAACCACAGGTAGGATGCTGTGTTAAAGGTTAAAGTGGAATGAACGATCTCCCCCCTTGCTAAGTCTAACTTTCAACTAGGTACAGGGCAGTCCTGGTTCCCAGTCGGACAAGACTAAACCCAGATGACTATATGAACACGCTGACAATTGAACACATGTATGTGCCAGTACTATAGGCTTTGGAGGTCTGAATATCCTCGGAGTGAGTCAACATACGGCACGGGTCCAGAGCAGTAGGGATCAGAGAATGGCGCATGTGTAGTAGTGTGGTTTTCCCAACAGGAAAATGGATGCCTGCTGTGTAAGTGAAGTGATGAGGCATGTGTTCTGGTAACTATGCACCATGGGTATACATATAAATGAAGCAGAACAATAATAGTGTAGTGGTTACAGCATCCGCCTAACGAAAAGGCATTCATGGTTCAAGGTCAACAATAGCACATATTGTTTTCCTTGTGGAATGAATGTTGCTCTGCTGCAAAGCCAACATTTAAACATGTAAAGGTGAACCTGTGTATCGCATGGCATTATTAACCAGATAGTTTCAATCAAAGTGGTATTGTCAAAATGAATAAGGCACAATAAGCAGAAATAAGCGGCATTAAACATATGTAACACACAGTAAGCATAGGCGAGTGCGCCTGAGCGGGTTTAAGCAGCTCCCAGCATAGGAAATGTATGTTTGTATGTACAGATGTAATATATATATATATATATATATATATATATATATATATATATATATATAGATATATATATATATATATATATATATATATATATATATATATATACACACACACACACACACACACACACACACACACACACACACACACACACACACACACACACACACATGTGTGTATAGATATATATCTACATACATGAACTATATATATATATATATATATATATATATATATATATATATATATATATATATATACATATATATATATATATATATATATATATATATATATATATTCATATATATATATATATATATATATATATATATATATATATATATATATATATATATATATAAAGAATGGACGTTGTAACAATAAAGCATACACAAGGGATGTGAAGGGAATCAAGAGCAATGTTGGTATTATATAGTGCTTTCAGTGTATGTCATAGAAAGCTGCCCAGGAGTGAGCAGAGCACTGCTACTCACACCACAGGCAGGGTTTTACCAGTGAGAGTAACATCGCTGAAATGCTACATCTACTTTACACACAGACTGAATGTAGTCCCATGCTGGGACCTCCACAAATTGAGTCCATAGTCCCAGAAAATGCATGTATGTGCAAATATACATGGCGGGAGACCCTGTGAATACACGAGGTGAGACAAAATGTGTGTAGGGGCCCGAAAGCTCTGGAGAGGGCAATGTGTAAAGGTGTGTCATGGCTGTGATAACAAGTGGATAATGGATGTTACGCATGTAAATTTCACATGTGAGGGGTAGAGGAACTATGGGTATGCAATTATGGATCCAGGCTTGCCAGAGTTGGATGGGCCAGTTCTAATGGACTGCCCCGTGGAGGTCAGCTAGGTCGTAATAGGTATATATGCATACTCACGTGCAGACAATATATGTTGAAGTACAAATTCTGTAACACAAGCATTCCATTTGTTGACATAAATAATAGGAATGTGCCCATACAAACATCGACAGTAGATGGAATAATAGACTGTGCAGAAGAGGGACAGGTCGAATCACACTATCACATTCCAATTACCATCGGTAATCCATACATGAACATATAGCGACATCTGTCCACTGTATAACGTGCTACATACCATTTACAAGATAACTGGAATGTGTCGGTGCTATAATGAATAAGGCACTAGTATGCTGGTGAAGCATATAAACACCATTCCGCATGTGTAAGTGCGTATGAGCGGGAAATGTATTGACACATTGATGTACATATATATATATATATATATACACACACACACAGACACACACACACACACACACAAATATAAATATATATATATATATATATATATATATATATATATATATGTATATATATGTTATAGTAAATATACACATGTATATACCTAGGTTATGTTACAGCAGTTACGGGTAGCATATGTTTAGACCGGGCATATGTTGGTGGGAGGTCCAATCAACAAACGTTTACCTCCCACCCCTCCAGCTAGGCCGGTGAGACATACAGACACATAATAAAGGTAAATACAACACTGCTTCCAAGACCACTGGCAGGAAACTACCAGTGGGAGAGATCTACAAGGTCTACACTTTAAACATGGACAGTGATGTCCCTTGTGGGACACCAAAAATTTGGTCCTTCCAACCAATGGGAGTAGCACTATTATGACCAGGATGTAGCTGTGCACGGAACAGTAGGTTGTGCAAGCCTGATAACACATGGATTGACACAATGTACAACGTGTCCCGACACGGGGAGAGTGGGCAGTGTGTAGGGGTGTGTTCCTATCCCACCTGCATCCACCTGCGCCCGCAGTAAGGATGAGTGCTGTAGAGTAGAGGCAGGTGGGGGAACTATGGGTATTGATTATGGGGCTAGGCGTGCAGGTGTTGGCTGGCAGACATGTATTAGGACCACCCTGTGGATGCAAGTAATATTCTGATGTGGGTATAGAAGATGCCCATACCTCCCAAACCTTAAGAGCACATCTACTGGACAGTTTCTTAAACCATTGGGGGAACACATAAGGACTGTATCATTGAAGTGACCCTGATTACCAGGGACGTCCATGATTACGAATCAGAATCTAACACAGTCCCAACTAAACCCTCCTAGAACTAGTGATATTAGGAGGAAAGGTGGCAGAATACACGTAATGAATAATGAGAACATGTAAGAATCATAAACAGCATGTACCTCAGACAATGTGTATGAATACATATGTGCTCTGTGTCCATCAATGTGTCAGGTTAATAGCAGCAACCTTATAAATGTGTCCCTGAGGTCGTTATGCAGTGTCCCTGATTCAGTGTTCATTCTTCCCCATTTGTATGAGAGGTCTGATAGTGAGAGAAAGTGCATGTTCCACCAACTACCTTAGAAAGTTGATGGAATAATAGGGTTGGGGTTACCACCTGTCCACGTTTGTGAGGGACACTCTCCTTTGGGCAGTTATGTCCTGCAAAATAACTGTAATTATATCAAATGTCCTGTGATTTAGGGCAAAGATTACCTATATTATCTGTAGTAGTTGCATAAAACAATTATGTTCACCTGAAACTCCTAAGTGTTATAGGTAACAGTATAAACAACTATAATGCTACAAGAGTAACCTTTTATTTAGGCAAAACAGTGAAGTACTCCCCTTTCTACTGGCTGTGGGTGTGTTGCCCTGCAAAGTCTGACGTCTCTACATAGAGATGCTGTAGGTTTGCACCTTTCCAAATGGCCAGAGTGGGCATGTTCTGTAGACTTGTCAGACATTCCAGGACAAAACATATCTACAGCCGTGCATAGTACGGGATTATACTTATTTGCACAAATAAAAGCTTAATCTAGTTGCATTTGAATTGCTTATGCTACTTCACATATATAGAAGTGTCATATATAAAATAACTGTTTTATGCAATTATTAATGAAACGCAGAATATAATAATGTCCTGTAATCGGGACATGTGCTATGTCTTGATTATTTTCGCAGTGTCCCTCGCAAAGTGGGACAGGTGGTAACCCTAAAGTCCCACCTTGGCCAATTGAAAAGGTGGCAAACCTATAATAGGTATGCGGTAGCATGAATCATCTGACGGATGTGGCTCCCATAACTCAGCTACTTGTCTGTATTGCAGAGTCTGAGTTCCCATGTATCAGCCAGACAGGAGCAGAAAGTGGAACACACAAATATGATTAATTCACTGGACAGGCCGCTGATTCTGTACAGTCGAATGCCATGCCATCACCTAATGGGAAGCCATTCCTGATACTGTAGTCAGGAGCAGCCCTAGGTCAACTGGTGCCCTAGGCAGAAGGCACAACAGCACCCCCCACCACACCACCCAGTGCCCCCATCCTGGTCTACCTACACCAAATAAATACTGGTAAAGTACCCCCTCTAAAGCGGAGCCCTAGGTGGCCGCTTAGTTGGCCTATGCCTAAGTCCAGCTCTGACTGTAGTCATGTAGTCCGATGTGATAGCCATCACAAGGTGGGAGCAGATTGTAAGAGGAACACACAAATATGAATGATTCACCGGACAGGCCGCTGATTCTATACAGCAGAATGCCATGCCATCACATAATGGGCAGCCATTCCTGATACTGTAGTCAGGAGTGGCCTTAGGTCAACTGGTGCCCTAGACAGAGGGCACAATGGCATCCCCCACCACACCACCCAGTGCCCCCATCCTAGTCTACCTACATCAAATAAATACTGGTAAAGTGCCCACACTAAAGCGGTGCCCTAGGTGGCCGCTTAGTTGGCCTATGCCTAAGGCCGGCTATGACTGTTGTCATGTATTCCAATGTAATAGGCATCACTAGGTGGGAGCACATTGTATGCGGTACACACAAATATGATTGTGTTACTGGACAGGCCGCTGACTCCGTACAGTCGAATGTGATGCCGTCACCTAATGGGCAGCCAATCTCGATACTGTAGTCATGTAGTCCAATGTAATAGGCAACACAAGGTAATATTGTGGTCCTCGCTCACACCCAGAGGTATGAGTGACAGATGCAAGCACTAATGTCGGTGCATTAGCAAGTGCGGGAGCGAGCGGGTGTAAGCGTGTTTGGCTACCAGTATGCGAGTATTGCACTGGTTAAGCAATGTAGACGCTAGCTGAGCATATAAGGCTGTAACCAGAGGTCAGCAGTGCCTAACACCATGCAAACCCATGCACACCCGCTCCCAACTGCTTTAATGTGCCTTACTCCCTCCGTATCCAATGGGCTTGTTGTGCCCTGCAACCAACTAAACGTCCTTCGCAAGGGTCGGAACCAGGACACTGTGCACACAGCTAATGTGTATTACCAATACGCCATGGTAGATATACAGACAACGGACAGTACCACAAACATATCATACAGCGCAGTCATTCAGCAGTATAGGAATGTATCCCATCATGTAGATGTACATGTGAGTGTTTATGTCCAGCATATAGGTACATGCATATATAGAGATGTATCAGGAACATACCATGTGGCAACAAAGCATTACAAACAAATGAAATGGGAAACACCAGCAACGCCTGTATTGTGTAGTGGTGTTGCTCTATGTGATTACAAGACTCCCTGAGACAGACATGTGTCAGTCATACACGCAAATAGCTGTATATTGGCCATATACATCACTCTGTGCATGTAATGTACATTAATACAACAGAACCTGTCCAATCATTATGTGTGAACAGTACTCTTGCAAGGTGCTGTGTGCAACATCATCATCATGATAAAGGTAAATGGGGTAACCATAGAGGGACCGGTAGTGTTTTGTGTACAATGGGGTCATCTCCTCACATATAGCTGGACCATGTAGGAGTGATGTGCATACCAGGATTGTACGTCTGAGGGACAGGGGTGAGGATAACAGTAGTATGTTATGATGCATATTACAAGGGTTTCATGTGTCCAGAGGGCACGTGTGTGTAATGGACAGGTATGTATAGAGTAGATGGTGTCCTAGGAGCCAAATGGCCTTATGTGTCCATAGGTGAGGGTCAGATGTTGGGGAAGGAGTGTAGGTATGGCTGTGGAGGATAGGTAGGATCACAGAAAAGACAGCATACAGGGTTGGTATATGACACATGTGCAGGGGATACACCCTGGACGGGCATGTGTCTTTGGCATTCAAAACCCATGGGAACAGTGGGATGGAAGTCCCCAGCCATGGGCAACTGCCACTGCACCTACACAGCTGCAAATGAGGCAGTGCTGGGGGCTGTCCAGGAGGGGCAGCATCACCCTGTAAATGTGACACTCCACCCTTGAACTGGCATATCTGGCTTCATAACCCCTTAGGGAGTTGCCAACGCAACACATCCAGGACCGCACAACAGCAGATATGTACCTGTCTGGTCCCGCTCCCAAGGGGGACATGCTCTATCCTCAGTGGTGCTACCATCAGAAGGTGGTGCAGAGCCAGCAGAGGTTGATGTCTATGGCATGGCCCCAGATGTGCTAGTGCCCGGTGCCATGGTCAGCTGAAGTGGGACAGGAGGTTCTGCCGGGACCTCCCAACCCATTCAGCCTATGTTGTTGTGCTTTAAACCCACATATGGCTTAGTGATAGACAACAGCATACAGGATTACCTACTACAGTATGCATAGATGTCACCAGCAACCCAACACAACAGATGGCATACATTTGCAGAGGGAGCACAACACATGCATATATACTGCATGCCAACTGTACCATGTGTAGTAGACATGTGACCGCAGCTATGAACAGTTGCCCATCATTGGCTTGTCACTGGGAATCCCGCACAGTGTCAGTCATACCACTGTCTCATGTGACACATGTCCAGTCAGGGATGCGATGGCAGTAACACATCCCTATCATCATGTACTGTCTGCAATCCTCACACCATGCTTCTGCTGTGCACAGATATGTCTTCAGTGTGTAACACAGGAAACAAATGGTTGCACACACTGACCAGTTCACAGATGGCCCTACAGATGGGGGTCCCTCATGTACAGAGTACTGTCATGTCTGTATTATAACATGGAGAATAGCCATTACCACACACATGTTAAACAGGCAGTAGTCTCAATGCAGCATACACTTACATGCTGTAGTTATGTGTGGCACATCACCCTCCTGTCTTTACGCTATTTCCCACTGTGGAAAACGATTGAGGTACATCCAGAAATCATCTGTGATGCCATGTAAGAACACCACATCCAGGTACCACTCACAGCGACTGTCATGGCCATGTTTCCCTAGATAGTGTACTGTGTTTATCATGTGGATGGCTATGGGAACACCATCACAGCTGTACCACATGCAATCAGCTAGAGGAGGACAGCAATAGGTGCAGAGGCTATCACCTGACCATTTCCATCTCTTACAATACACATGCTGCTGCTGTGCAGGTGTACACCTTCACATCCACCAGAGAGTGTGTAGGCGGGACAGGCAATATACACATAAGCATCATCTGCCACATGCCGAATAGTACAGGGGCAAATCCCTGACTGCTCATTACTATTACATGTGCATGACATTACTACATGTGTCACAAAAGTGACATGTTGCTGTGCTGTAAGAACATGTGTGTAGGTGAGTGAATGCCATTTGCAACAGATACAGTAGACATACATTAGGTGTGCACATATGTCAGTCCATGTGAATGGATGTCATTGTCACCACAACCACACTGTCTAATGGACACGCATTGATACCTTTTCCAAGGCCACAAATACACAGCATAACTACTTAGTTTGCCACACTGCAGTAATGCACAGGACCACTTGCACCACAGGGGATATCTGGAGGTTCTATGGGCTAGGGCATGTGAAAGTGCTTAACAACTGTTGGTATGCCAATGAGGTTTATAATGGGAGTGACTGTGGTTGGGAGCATCACAACCCACATGCAGACACAGGGTGTCAGTACTGGCATGCAAGTATGCATTGCTCCTCGGGTGTGTAGTGTTTGGTTGTGCAAGATTGCTGTACAAGACTGGGTGAGGGGTAATCCTTGCCATCGCGTCACCCAACAATGGTGTGCAGTGCAGGGGTGTAGTGTCTGCAATGTCCCACACAGATGGGTACTGCATTATCTGGCCTGACATCCTGGTTACCAATGTGTAGGGCCATAGCTTTGCAATGCATGCCATGTCTGTGTTTGAAGGTCCTTCACATGGTCATTGCCTGGCATGTGCATGTCCCACAATACTGTACAGTGACATGTACAGGTGTACCTGGTTTGGCAGACACATGTAGTGTACACAGCCTGTTATACCCTGATATGCCAATAATGGCCTGGTGTGATGAAACCTGCTTATAGTGAGCAGGTCAGCCCTGCACTTGCATGGATAGTATGATACAGGTATTCCGTGGTGTCAGTGGCATGGGTCCATACAGGGCACATGTGTACAGCATTGTCTGGCCTTAGTGGATCACATTTGATGGCACCACATATGTTGCAGGCATTCAGTGTGGAACATAGTGAAGGCACATTTTCTGCATATATGTACCTATTGTACTGCTGTACAGGGTGCCATGTCCTCTGCAGGCCACTGCATTCACACCATGCCTACTATCTGTCCTCAATGTGCATGTTACTAGCAACATAGTGGGATATCCTAGGCAAGGTTGTATGTGCATGGAACATGGGTGTGGGACATATACCGGGTACTAGTAGGGCTGCATACTTAGTTCACCAGCCCTTTTGCCAGATGTATAGGTATGGCTTGCCAACACAGTGCCGTGGCTGACTGACAGCTGTACTCCTGGCTGCATACTTAGTTCACCAGGCCTTTTGCCAGATGTATGGGTATGGCTTGGTAACACAGTACCATGGCTGACTGACAGCTGTACTCCTGGCTGCATACTTAGTTCACCAGGCCTTTTGCCAGATGTATGGGTATGGCTTCGTAATACAGTGGCATGGCTGATTGACAGCTGTACTCCTCGTCAGGTGGTCAATGTGTCATAAGACGAATACCATATCAGAAAACTACAAAACCCGCTCCCAAACATGTCCAATGGTAAGACAATCACGGCCACCTCTACACAGGCTTTGACACACACACACACACACACACACACACACACACACACACACACACACACACACACACACACACACACACACACACACACACACACACACACACACACACGGCATGTCGGGGATTAGTACCCCAACCTAACTACTTTACTACACTACAGCATTAAGCAGTTACAGAACGCGCTACCGAGATTACTGGGACACAGCACTCCCAGAGGTGTATTTGTAGATGGGTGACAGCATCGGCCTTGCTAATGGTGGGTGTAAGAAATGTATGGAGTGTGAGCAGTATAAAATCATTACTCAGTTCTCAGGCAAATGGGGACGCACACACACACACATGGCAAGTGTGGGACTAGAACACTGACCTAACTACTTTATTACACTACAGCATTACACAGTTACAGAACACGTTACCGAGATTACTGAGACGCAGTACTCCCAGAGGTGTATTTGTAGATGGGTGACATCATCGGCCTTGCTAACAGTGGGTATAAGAAATGTATGGAGTGTGAGCAGTATAAAAGCATTCCTCAGTCCTCAGGCAAACAGGGACACACACACGGCAAGTGTGGGACTAGAACACTGACCTAATTACTTTCTACATAACAGCATTACACAGCTACAGAACGTGCTACTGAGATTACTGGGACACAGTACTCCCAGAGGTGTATTTGTAGATAGGTGACATCATCGGCCTTACTAACGGTGGGTATAAGAAATGTATGGAGTGTGAGCAGTATAAAAGCATTACTCAGATCTCAGGCAAAGGGACACACACACACACACACACACACACACACACACACACACACACACACACACACACACACACACAGCAAGGGTGGGACTAGAACACTGACCTAACTACTTTATTACGCAGTTAAAGAATGCGCTACCAAGATTACTGGGACACAGCACTCCCAGAGGTGTATTTATAGATGGGTGACATCATCGGCCTTGCTAACGGTGGGTATAAGAAATGTATGGAGTGTGGGCAGTCTAAAAGCAATTTATAGCCCTCTGGCAAATGGGGACAGACATAAATACACACACACACACACACACACACACACACACACACACACACACACACACACACACACCAGTGGTGGGAACGGAACACCTGCCTATTTACAGATTACTATTACAATACTACATACTTACAAATCACGCCACACAGACTACACATTTCAAGGCTGTCATTATGACCTTCTGGGAATGAGGACATCAACAGGGATGCTGACAGTTAAGATGTACATACCTGTGAACCTGTGTGTTTAAAGTAGGAATCCATCCTGACCTGGATTATATCCATCTGTGTTGTGGACAACTACTACCACTATACAGGGTTACAATAGCCATGCTCATACACAGAGGCACATAACCGACACAAGGTGTCACTGGGCATGCTCACACACTTAGTAGCACAGGGCTGTTCGGAATGCACTATGTGTCCATCTATACAAGGATATGCTGGGCATGCTCATACTCCTAGTAGCACAAGGCTGACTGGGATGCACTCTGATGCTATACACAGAAGGCCACCATGGCCATGCTACTACAGGTAGATGTAAAGAACACATTGTAATGGGCTCTGGTGTTAGAAGTTGTCATTGCTAGCAGGAACGCTACTCTACATATATTTGACACCGGTCTTTTACACAACATCTGCTGTCATCCTGGGATGACATTGCTGACAGTAGGCAGGCCTTTGTCCCATATCACATGCATCCATGATTCAAGGGAGTGGGGATATTAGCCAAGTCGCATCTGCCCACACAGTGTCGTTCCAAGGTAAATGTCCTAAACACAGATTAACTCCAATACACCTAAAGAACAACTGCATTCTTTTCTTATGCTAACCAGTGCTAGATGTGAAGTGTCCATATTCACAGCTGGTCACTGTAGATCCAACAATGGGGAGTACTGACATCTGTGCAGTGAGGAACACCTGGCCGATGGCTCTGTAGTGCACAATAGCACTACCACCATATACCTCAGAATCCAGCACTACCACCATATACCTCAGAACCAGACATGTGGGCCATAACACAGGTACGGACAACTCCACATGGTGTAACCACATACATACAGGCCACTCATATGTACTGACCAGTCCCCCCATGAAAGGCATCACAGATGAGTCATGTGCAGGACACAGTGTCACATGCTGCATTTTAGGATGTAAGCCTCAGACACCACCATGCCCTCGGACCACCAACATGCATCCATACATGTTGTAAGACATAGAAGAGTACACCATCATGTGACCCTTGACCTGTGTACTGTACTAAGCTCTACATCAACTGTAGAGAGTACACATGTACTGATACAGTTGCATCATGTGTTATGCAATGCAATGATACCACTGTCTGTGACCAGGTCAGATGTACACATACCAGGGCCTTCGGTACTCTCCACCATTAGCACATGACTGTTGCTGTACACCAGTACACACCCTCATGTATGGATAAGACATACATGGTGCCCTGGGTATGTACATGCCACACACACAGCATACATGTAAATAGCATAGCTGTTGTTGTCCTTTGTGCAAACAGGTGGCTACAGCCATTACACACATGCACATGGAATGTAGGTCCATGGCTGCTGAATGCTAAAAGTACATAAGGTGTGATATCAATGTTGACAGAGGTAACAGTCCCTCCGTTCTGGTCACCCATTACACCCATCATATCATACAACAGTCCATGTGTCATGTATGTCATTACACGTCCACCAATTGCAATGCCTACAAACATGCCTAAATGTCAGGATTGTAGGACCTACACACCTGTGCACATAGTGTTGTGCCTTCAGATAACATGCATGTGCAGTTGCTGATGTATGCAGGTGATGTGTATCCTAGTACATCATGCAGTTGCAATGCAGCCTCAACATTGCCAACTGTATATGGTGATATGCTGAATGTACAGAAAGATGTACCTCAGGTATGGAAAGATGTGTGGAAATAAGTAAGTGGTTGGGGCATCTTTGCAGATGGATGTTTGCTGTGGACAGCTCACAGGTGTATCACAAGCAGTCCTACAATAACCTGTGTAACCGGTAAGCAATGGTTTAGTTAATTGAAGGACATAACACACAACTTAGACAGCGGTCAGGGTGACAGCGAAGGTAAATCACTTGACACCTGTTAATAATTAAGACATCCTGTGTGCATATATCAGCACTGTTGCCACAGGAAGCATCAGTACAGTTTGTAACGCATGCAATACTGCTGTATGTCTGTCATACATAACATGAGTTAGGCAGGTCTGAGATTCACAGTACTGGCATGTGTGGTTGCGTGTGTTTCCATATATGTCACGTATTGTGGGGAATACATCTCAATTGTTACTCACTCTCCTGTACACTAGTGTACACATCTGTACAGACTGCAATATAGAAAGGACATAGGCAGGGGCGTGTATCTCACACATGTGAGGTATCTGTATGTGCGTGACATAGGTGTATTAAATACTGAATGCCACAGTGTGTGTATATAGGGCTGACTGGTCCTTGGGGTGAAGATGTATGTTACCATACTGAACTGATAAGCCCCCTCCCCCATCCAGGCAATGCATTCTACTATCCGTGTTGATGTCAACAATCTTAGGCCATACTGACCACCTGCACATGTGTATTCTCTGTGGCACATCATGTAGGTGCACTGTACTGTAATGATGATTTGCACATAGGCAGGAGTCCTCACCTCACCAGTAGTAACTGTGTGTGAGTGTGTGTTACTGTGTCGGTGAATCCGTGAGTGTGTGGGTGTGTTACTGTGTCACTGAATACATGTGTGTCAATACCTGAGTGTGTGGGTGCAGTTGTGTGTTGGCATCCTGTCATGGGAACGTGTATTACTGATTCCCAATGAGGCATCACACTTCCCACTGCCTCTATCCTTGTAATCAGCTAGACCACTCTCTCACTTCACCACTCCATGTAACTGTACCTGTGATGTCACCCTTTATGGATGTCATGTCTGTGGCCACAGTATCTTAATACACAGCTATCATGCTCTTGGATCGGTAGACGTGTTTGTAACGTGGGACATTCTCACTGGTATGTGGCAGCTACATGGTGCATGCTGGTATATTCATACATACCTGTGAGTAGTCCACATTGACATATGGGACACTAACTGCAAATACTGACATCCACCAGCACGTGCAATTAGACCTGAAGGAGGACAGCAGAACATCATGACCAACATACAGTTACTGTTGTTACACAAGACACATACTGTTAACAGTATTGTACACCTGTAGTACATGGTATATCTGCTGCCTGTCAACAGTCATCAACAATTGTAAACTACACTTATCTTCCTAGTCTGTTCACCCTGTGCATCCGACCATATGAGCATGTCCCTGCACCGATGGTGTGGTTGTCAGGGATGCAGCAAAGGCATCATCATCTGCACAGGGTGCTAATGTTTTCCAGAGGCCTAAGCTGCTCCATTGGATGACATCATGTGTGTGGGTTTGGGCCTTTGATCTAATTGGGTGTGTGTGGATGTTATGCATGTGTATGTTGCGGTGCCCTACATATGTTTCCAGTGTGTGCGTGTATGTATGCACACAGTTCTGCCATGTGTCTGGCCTACACAGGGGTAATATTGACAGCTGCAGACTGTACAGGCAAGATTTTTCAGTTCACGGTGTCCGGCCATGGACATGTGACTTGTGCCTGACAGGGCTTGCACGGGCACTACCAGGGAGAGGTGCAGATTGGGTACTGTCTGATGTCACTTGCCCACTGGAACCGTGTCCCTGTTGGGACCATCCTGGGCCACATGCATGTGGCCTGCTGTGTCATGGTGTGGACAGCACAGCACCAGATGCACTGCTGCTTTTACTGCCACTATGGGAGCGGACATGTGAGGTAGCTTGTACAAGTAGACCTGACACAGGTGATGTAGCAGGCCTACGTCCATGTGCCCATTGCCTCACTCCTACCAGATGTTCTAACACAGACAGCTCACGCATGCGTATTGTCATGCCATGGTCAAGGAGTCCAACCATGTCACCCAACTGTCTATCCAAAGCTTCAGCAATTTGCTGTTGAGCATTTACCATTGCCTGGATGTTGTTGTTTAAAGAACAGACAGCAGCCCTCTGTAGCCTCTGATCTTCTCTGTTGCACTGTTCACCACATGCCTCTGCCTCCATTACAGCCTGAAACATGCGTCTGGTGACACCAGTTGCTGCACTCTGTCTTGCAGGAGCATGTTGGCCAGAGGTCCTCCTATGAGCAGCACTAGCCACGTGCCTGTGTGGGGCACCACCAGTCGTTTGGCTGACATCATGGTGTGCAGGCACACCTTCCATAGCCCTCACACTTTCTTGTTCCAAGCTACCACGTGCCAACTGTCCTTCCTCTATGGCCACTGGCGATGGGGTATGTGCAGGCATGAGATCTGTGTGCAGGGATGAGGGGGATATAGATGGAATGGCAACCAATGGCACAGTTTCAGCCCCTGATAACTCTGCCTGTGACTCAATCATACATTCGTCATCACTGCTAGAGTCTGTAGGGACACTAACATCTGATGTACCGCAGGAGGGCAATGCCCCTACATCACCTGTGAGGGCAGACAAGAACTGTACATTACAATCTATACAATAGACACACACACACACAGATACACGCGCATGTGATATGACAGAAGGCATGCAACATGCATGTGATACGGCAAATGGCATGCAGCGCAGGCAATAATAATGGTAGTTATCATACATCCCTGGGTTGCACACAACAGCATGCATGTGTCATAGCAGACGGCATGCAAATTACACAATTATAGTAGTAGTTAGCATATATCCCTGTGTTACACCATGTAGACCAGCACAGTTTAACAGTACACCTGCCTGACGTGTGGCATATGACCTTGACATTCCCATGTAGTATGACATGTGATCTGCTGACGTGTGCAATGACATGCATACATGTTTAACACAATAGTGTCCTATCAAATATACAGTTGGGCAATGCTGTCTCAATGCAGTGTTGTCTTTCCGCCCTACAGATATACAGCACATTTAGCTGATGTGCATGGCCATTGCAGGGAATCATGAGGCATCTCTAGTGCTATACAGTGTGAGTTACAGACAGAGTTCATAGCCATGACTGTGTTCAGATACAGTACATATATACTGTGGAATGTGACCCACATCACTGAGGTGTATACACACTAAACCATGATGTGGAAGTTGTAACACAGGTTGCTGATGGGTATACAGATGACACCCCTGCACATCTGCAACCATATTGCTGCTGTCTGGCAACTATGGCCAGCCATGGCGAACACGTCAGTACACTATGTCCCACATGACATCTGTGTACCACACACACACACACACACACACACACACACACACACACACACACACACAAGGAGCAAGTATGATATTGATGTCCAACACCAGCAAGGGGAATGTACTGTATCTGTGGGCTGATGTGGATACTGTACAGGTGACTGCTGTCATGTTGTGACACCCTCAAGATGTTCAACACATCTTATGTGGTGGATGGATGTTACGTCTACACAAGATGTGCACAGCTCTGTAGGATGTCTAGTGTTCCACATCTACAATATGACCATTATACAATGGCCATAGTTGGACCATGTGTAGCCATTGTACAACAAGGTGTACACACAAGCACATCATGTCTACTGCGTGTGTTGCTTCATGTCTCTGGCCATCCTCCATAGCCATGTGTGTACATGTGTTGTCCAAATTATTGTGATGGGCATCTATTTCACATGTCTGTGTTGTCCCAAATGACATATATGCTCCACTGACGACAGGGTTATGCAGATAAAGGGTGGTATGTGGGATGTTACATTACATATTTTGTAGTGACATGTGCAACTATATGGAATATAGTTGTTATAGGTGCAGTACTGACTTACCAGGCAACTCTAGGCTCAGTGGTTGAGAGACACCCACCTCCACAATATTGGCTAAGGCTTGTGGATGTGGTTCTGCAGGTGTCCCCAGGTTGGCCAGTAGCTCCTCAGTACGTGTGTGTGGGGGCTGAGTTGGTGGTCCACCACCTGTTGCACCTTGTTCCCTGTCGATTGCATTTCCACGCTGCTTCGCCCATCTAATGAGGTCTGTACAATGTCTGCACACCTGCTGGTATGTGCAGTTGTGGCCACCAACATTATTAACCCTCCCGCTAAGTTCCATCCACAGGGCATCCCGCTGCTGTGCATCCTGTGACACATGGCTGAACAGGATATCGTGATTGTCGAGTAGGTATGGGATGAGGGCCTCATCCTCCAAGCGGGTAAAAGGGGGTAGCCTTGCACGTGGCATACCTGGAAGACATAATAAAGATGACAGGTCACAGTAACTCACAGAGGCATACAGAGCTACAGCTGAACATACATGTGTATCACATATATTAAGTTTAAATAGTTGTATTTGCAAACCTACATGACACTGATGTGTTTGTGTCACACACATGTGACACTCAATGTTGAGTGGATATTATCACCATATATGTGTGTCACCTGATTACATTGCTCATACTCCATGTGGATGCTGTCTTGATGTGGGCATGTCTGTTTGCCTGTACTGGTGATCCTACCTATCAGCACATGGCTAGATGTGTCCACATTAATGCAGTCAACCTTGATGCTGTGTATATGTCACATTTAAGGACTTACACTGCCCTAACAGACATGACCTGTGACCCTGCAGACTTGCTCACATAAGGTTTTACATGTATGTGTTCTGCCATATACATCTACACGGCACTGTACAGTAATTCAACATCCTGCCATGTATCACCTGTGTTGCACATGTGATACACATGGGACACTGGCTAGCCAGATGGTATTTGCAGGGATGGATATCAACTATAGCATGTACAGTCAAAGTCAACTAGTGGGCTATATGCCATGGGCCATGTATGAATCTAGGATGAAAGGTTACCTAGCAGTAGCCGACAGTCGGGTTTGTGGGGCCAGGTGTAGTTGTGCCACATTACTGATCCACAGGGTTAATGATACATTTACCATGCTGTCATCACACCATGTCTGAGAGGAGACCAATGTGCAGCTTTGATGGACAGGAATGTATAGTATGGCAGGACTATGTAAAGTGTATGGGAGAAGGATCTTTTCAGCATGTGGAAGATGGATGTCCATGAAGTATGTGTTCGAGATCAGGATGAGTACATGTAGCATGTCCAACATCACTGGCTTGGACATGGATTTATTCAGAGTATGCATCATGCTACATAGTGGAGATGGGGAATGGGAAGGCTGGTGTAGGCCACCTGCACATGGCCAATACCCCTTAAAGGAAATATGTGATCTGATATGGGTCACGTGAGTGTTGTGTATGGCTGGACAATGATCTCTAAATTCATGGATGGCACTCTATCATTATTAGGGTTGCCACATATGACTACCTGACAGGTGTGGTGACGTAGCTATCACAGGAAAAACAACTTCCCAGCTGCATCCCTTACACGCAAGTGTCCATTATGTTGACCACTGCCTAGGTGGTAGTTCATGGGTACAGGGTTATTAACATAGGGGTGACAATGCAATATGTAGCTGTCAGATTGTGGCCATATGTCACACACACCTCACCCACAAAGCCCCTTCTGTATGTTGTCCACAACACTCCTGAGTCAGCTATTGCTCCTAGGTCATAGTCATTCACATACTTCAATAGGCAGATGTCTTCTGTTTGTCTGTGAGGTATAGACTACAATGAGGGGGAATAAAATTCATTAACCCTGACATACTGTAGCTGCCACTGGTGTGATGAGCATGTATTATTCAGAAACCTTTTGTAGTGTTGGTTCTGCCAGCAGTCCTGTTGCAAAATACTCCTGTGACATAGGAATGTACATCTAGTATACCGAGTGTAGGTAGTACACAGTATGGGTGATGATGTCCTATGGCCTGGCAAGGTTATGATATGCAGTGTGACATCAACCTTACTGTCATCTACATATGTACTGCTAACATCAATTATATGATCAAGGTTCATAGCCTTCCATACCAGACTCAGCAGGGTAGTAGTGCAGTACTTCCCAATATCAGTGGTGTCTCCCCCTTTGTGGGTTGTGATACCTGTTGGTGTGCACCATTCAGTGTGTACACAACCTGACATGGAGCTATGTTTTACATGATGTATACGTGGTGAGCATCTTGTTTTGCCATATGTGTATGATGCAGCCTGTGATGTGGACAGATCCCATACAGCCTGAGTGCAGCTTGTACCTGCATAGTTGTGGGTACAGGGGCCCTGTGGTGTACATGGATATATGCGTGTGTACCTGTTGGGGGGGAGGGGGCCATGCATTTATGTTATCCAAGACCCTATCTGGATTCCTTATTCATGCTCAGCACTTGTTCAGAACTTGTAAGCACTACGTAAGCTAATAATTACTATAGCACTCAATCTTCCTCATTACCTAGAGGTAAGGGTAAACAGGTTTTGTACATACTTTTCTCACTTGCTTAGAGTAAAATAGCTATTGTACTCAATTACCTCACTTATCTAGATGAAAATAGTTCTATATTCAGGCATGTCCAAGAGTCAACTGCCAGTGTTCTCACCTGTCTATCTGATGAACCTGGACATCTTGAGGCAGTGTACACATTGTCTCATGTACATAGAAAAGCCACTCCACCTACCACCCAACACTATAACCTGTTAGAGATGCACTCATCTAGCCAAACTGGAGTTAAAGCTCTCTCCAATCAAGCCTGACCCTGACAGTCATGTGGAGAAGGTAATCATTTGCACCACACCACACTCATCACATAGTCTCACTGAATCTACCCCACCATTAACTGGAAAAACTACTAATGTACCAACACATTAGCTCAACGCTTTCTGGAATTCATAAACACCAATGCCCTGAATCAACATATCCACACACCCACCAGGGGCAACAATATCCTAGACCTAGACATTACCAACATGAGTGACCGGTGCTCCACACGTGAAGTCAACTCCTCGTTGGTCCGATCCGACCATGAGCTGAACACCATTGGTATCCACATCCCGCCCTCACCCCCCAATTAAGGAAACCATGGTATAATATGTCTACAAAGCCAACTACATGCTTCTTAAGACAGATGTGGTGAAAGTCATGACACCCATGCAGATGGACAATACTGTTACAACTGCTGAATCCTACACAAATGCACTCTATAAGCACTTACACGAGTTCATGGCTTGTGCAATACCAAACAGAACCAAGACACTATTCTCCTAATTAAGGAAACCAATCTGGTGGTCCCCTGCCATAAACAAACTGTACTACTGGAGGAAGACACTGTTGCAAATGAGAGTACAATCCCATGCATTTAGGAGCTCCCTGGCCAGCCTCAGCAAGAAGGTGAGATCCATTATAAGACCAACCAAAGCCAGCTACAAAAACTAAACCACCACTAATTTCAACAACAACCACAAAGCATTCTATAGCTATGTCACATATCTCAATGTCAACAACCAGATCTGCTCTGAGTTACAGCACAAAGGCACGAATATTACAGAACCAACTGATATTGGTAACATCCTGGCAGATAGGTTCAGTGTTACCTTTCCCCCCTCCCTCTCAAAGCTGCACACTCTAAAGCCAATATCACAGCATTTATGGGACCGGACAACATCCCAGACTGCATTTTACATGAACTTCCGAACGTACTGTCTCCCCACCTACGCACCATGTTCAATAATAGCCTCACATCGGGCATAGTGCCCCCTGAATGGCACACAGCAACAGGTATCCCACTCCACAAAGGTGGCACCACAATGGACCATGGGACCTATTTCCCTATAGGCCTGAGTAGCCTGGTCTGCAAGGCTATGGTGCAATTCATGGATCTCAGTCACAGAGACATTGGGTACCTCCAAACCTTTGACCCCTCCCAGTTTGGCATTGTTAAGGGCAGACCATGCCTCCTAAACCTGGTGGACTTCTTAAAGACAGTTACCAAGGCATTAGATGAGGGTAAGGAGGTCCACACTGCCTACCTAGATCTCTCATAGGCTTTCAACACCATTCCTCCTTTTGGTATTATCAACATACTCATCCGCCTGAACATTAACCCCTACGTCATGTGATGGTTTGCAAAGTGGCTCACAGACAGAGCCCACACAGTGGGAGTTGCATACTCTAGGTCCACCTGTATATCAGTTACAGGTGGCGTCCCCCAGGGCTCAGTCCTAGGACCCCTCATGTTCGATATATACTTCTCTGACGTACAGACAAGCACAGGAGGGCTTTGGCTGAAAAGGTTTGCGGACAACTGCAAACTAGGGGACATAATTGTTTCCCCAGCTGTTACAGACACCCTCTGGAAGGGTCGCACTGAGACAGATACCTGGTGTTAATATCATGGCGTCAAGCTGAATGCCTAAAAGTGCATAGTCATCCCCTTTATATATAAATAATTACCCATGGACTACCACATAGGTGCTAGTCCCCTACATGCAGAAAAGGTAATAAGGGATCCAGGAACCCCAGTAGATAGCAATCTCTCCTTCGATTCTCAAAATGACAAGGTGGTTAGAATATCCTTCTACATGGCCCCCATAATCTCTAATGGGTTTGCATCCAGATCAAAGGAGGTCATTGTGACTCTCTACTCATGACTTATTAGACCCATTAAAGTATACAACACCCCATTTGGGATATACCTTACAAGACAACTGCAACAGCTTGGAAGACCACACCAGTACACACCAATAGGATTACTGACCTCAAACAGATGACCTATGCAGCCCAACCTAAGAAACTCCAGCTGTACTCCGTTGCATACCGCATACTCACAGGTGATCTCTACTTGACATACAAGGCCCATGTCCAACCCTGTATTGCTGGATATGCTCCACCTAAACAGCCACATGCTCTAGGGATATACACCTAACCACAACGATGACTAGAATGTGCTGGATGGATAGATTCCTGACCCAGACACCCCCCATGCTTTGGAACATGATTCCAATGTACATCAGGCAGGGCCCCTCACTAGCACTCTTCAAGGGAAACCTTGACGTGTGGATGGGAGAAAGACATGTACCCCGGGGATCACTGCAGTGGTTCTGCTGGACAGAGACACAAGGAACACAGGGAACCAATCTATGGGGGTGGAGAAAGCAAACACACTCTAGCTAGGCTTATAAATACCCTTGGTAAGACAGCCTAGTACCTACCTTTGCACTTATTTCATGTCTTATTTGCATGGATAGTTAACTACCTCTTCCATTTTACTTTGCGGTCATGCTGATAAACTGTCGGGTGACTAGCAGACATATGTATCCTGTTATTGTGTACTGTAAATGCCAATAGACATAACTAATGTTTGCCTAACATTACAGTAATGCTATGTAGCTTGTAATACATATCTGCCTACAATACTTTACATTACACAGTTATTGGCACAATATCCCACAATGCAAATCATAATTGCACAGTGGCCTAACCTTTGACATGATATTCTCAGTAATACACCCATACATATGGCTACAGTTACACTATATCAACATATACTATCCCCTGTTATAGCACTTACTTGTTGGACCAGCCCTGCCACTGGCAGCGGCTGGTGAGGAGTATTTCTGTTCAAATCCCTTATATAGCATCCATTGTGGTGTATGCGGTGTTTGCCTTGTGACCTACAGCAGTACACACAAATACTACAAGCATTACTATGCTCAACAATACATCACTACAAGATAACTGCTTCCACTATATGGATTGCGTGCACTTTAAATACTATATAAAGGTACTACATACACAGACATAATGACTGTTCTACATACCTTATTAGTAACCCGAGGTGTCGTTAACTGTTGACTCAATCCTTTTCAGTTTGTGTTTCAATGTTCTTTGTAGCATTCCGCTGGTATATACGGATGGTTTGAATGTGTGATAACACATCCTTTTCTAGGTACATATCAGTAACATGTGGTATCCTGTCCACCAATTGCTGTTCCAAAGTAGTTAATTAGATGCACATCAGCTGTGCAGCTACTCCATTAGCCGATACCATGGCAACAGTGGTGTATAATTGAGTACTCCTTTTGGGTGTTGTCCATTTACCTTATTTTCCAGGAAGACGGCACGGAAGGTCTGTGGCTGACTAAGTTTGCAGATGACTGCAAACTGGGTGCTATAATAGAGTCTCCGTCCGATATAGAGATCCTCCAGAAGGGCCTAAATTGAGACTGATGCATGGTGTCAAAGCCATGGTCTCACGCTAAATGCAAAAAAATGTGTAGTAATCCCCTTTGGAAAAAACAGAGTACCCGCAAACTACAACATAGGAGGTAATCCCCTGAAATCTGAAGAAGAAATAAGGGATCTAGGGACCCAAGTAGATAGTCAGCTTTCCATTGATAACCATGTTGCCAAATTGGTTAGAAAATCCTTCTATGTGACCCATCTGATCACGAAAGGGTTCGCATCAAGATCGAAGGATGCAATGGTGCCCCTCTACTCTTCCCTCATCAGACCCATTATTGAGTACAATGCACCAATTGGAATGTACCTGGCTAGACATCTCCAGTAGCTGGAGAGACCACAGAGGTACCTAACCAAGAGGATTACTGGCCTCAAACAGTTGCCCTATGCAGCACGATTGAAAAAGCTAAAACTGTTCTCTGTTGCATACTGCCTTCTCAGAGGCGATCTCTGTCTAACATACAGAGCCATGTCCAACCCAGAATTGTTGAACATGCTCCATTTTAGCAAAACCAAATCTACTCGAGCTACATGCTCTAGGGATATAAACCTCAACACAACAATGAATAGAACATGCTGGAGGGATAGATTCCCTTTGCAGAGACTTCCCTTACTATAGAACAGGGTCCCAATCTACATAAGACAGAGCCCCTCACTATCACTCTTCAAGAGGAACCTTGATGAGTGGATGGGTAACAGAAAGTTCACACCAGGGATCACACCAAAAGCACTACTAGATAGGGGCCAAGGGTACTAGCTGCTAGTACAAGGGTCTAGGGAACTACTAAAGGGGAGGTGAATACCGCACAATGGGGCTGGGCTAATATATGCCTTTGGGCAGATAGCCCAGTACCAACCTATGAACCTATGAACCTATGTGTTGTTTGTGATATATTTCAACAGCTATATGGAGACACACAGAGATATATTAGCTTCATGACTCCCGTGGACTGTGTGTAATGCCTAGACAATTTTGTTCTACATGTGAGTACAGCTGTTATATTTCAGAACATTGTTACTTATGCAGGGTTTGCTTGTACCTGATACTTCTGCAGATGTTTAAGTCTGGCAAGGATGTTTGGGCAGCTCAAGGCTGTATGGCTATGCATGAACTGTCATGTGGTTTACAGTGTGCTCACCAGACATCCTTCATTTGGTGTACAAGTGTAGCATACTGTGCTGTTACTCAGTAATTGCTAACACACCCCGGTGTACACACAACCCTCTGAAACGGGATTAGTGCAAACAAACCCTGCAACATCAGCAGCTGTTCCATTGTATAACAGCAGCTATTTCACATAGGGCCATGTTAGTGTGTCTCTGATAAGGTATGTTAAGGCTTCTGCAGATGTCGTACAGTGAGTGAATGATTTGTGATGTTATTACAGTTTGTATTGTAATATGTTTGGGTGTGGGGGTGATGTTAGTGGGTGTGCATAGCAGATGCAGGTGTGTAGGAACTGCTTTTATACATAATTGAAATGTGCGTGAGGGTTCCTTCCCTATTTGAACACCTATCCTTTTGTGGACTAATACAATGTTACTTGCAGGCTGATTCATTAAGGCACTGTTATGTGGTTCCTGTATAGCATCTAGGTGATGTCAGTCCTTTAATCCCTTCGGTAATACATATGTATGTAATAAAGTGTTGCTACATGAAAGCTGTGTATTTCTGTCATAGGTATTTGCAGTCATCGTAGTTGTGTTGGTGACTGACCCTCTTTGGCTAGGGTTGCCACCTTTTCATATGGCCATAGTGAGACATTTTCGGGACACACATCAGAATTTACAGGCCGACACTAACCCATGGTCAGTACAAGGGATAGAACTTTCCTTTCTTGCCTAAATATAAGCTTATTCTTGTAGCAGTTTAGTTGCTTATTCTGTTTCTTGTAACATGTTGGTATTTTAGATACAGAAATAACTATTGTATGCAACTATTACAGTACATATGGGACATAATTATGTCCTACAATCCCATGACATTTGCCACATTTAATATATTTAGTCAGGACAAAACCAACCAAGGAGGGAGTGTCCCTCGCAAAGTGGGACAGGTGGTAACCCCATCATTGGCTCATGTCCATAGCGCATACTTGTAATAGTGTATAGGCATATACTCTCCATTTCCTTTGTTCATAACGGTTGGTAGTGGTGGAATGTGTGATTGCTATGGTCTATGTTATACACATATGTGAACACTTCAACCGCTGTATATGGGATACCTACAGAATCCCAAAACCACAGTGTTCCAACGCACACAGTACCAGGACCAGACTCCCATACCCACATTACTGACAGGACAGTAACTTGCGAAAGTAACACAAACATGGAACACACACATGCACACACAGACACACTGCTACCCACCACATCCAAACAAACCATCCTACACTACGTATGAGCAGGTGGCCAAGCCCCCCTACACCCCCCATGTAGGTGTCTGCACCCCCCCACACCACCCCCTACTTTAATATTATACCTCCTAGGTCGCGCAAACAGATGCACAAAGCTAACCCACACCCACACATTACAGTCCCCCAAGAACACACACCACACCCAGAACACACACTTACACACACTACAGCCCTAAGAAACACACTTACACACAGTAACTTACCTGAACCACAACACCAGAAGCACTAACTAACTGTCCCTTAAGATCGTGATTTTACACCTCGTGCATCTGGTGTTTCGGTACTGTGTTCTTTCAGACCTTAAGCCTCGGGATTACGCACGTCGGTATGTAAAGCAATCGGTATGTGGTAGGTATCCCATTTATATGTACCTCCATGGTTATGTAGATGTTTTTAAGCTATCTATATATCTACATATATATGTATATCCCCTATATATCGACATATATCTCTTTCTCTCCCTCTCTCTCCATATATATATGATGATGTATTTATATATATATATATATATATATATATATATATATATATATATATATAATATACACCTTTCATTGAGTACATGCCAGTTTGTCCTATTTCAACACATTCCTACCTTTTGTCTTTTATCCTGTCAGTATATATGACTGCCATTGGTACATCTCAGGTAGCTTAGTGGTATGCTACTGTGATGAATGTATACATGATTGTGGGTTCTAATCCTGGCAGTGATATCTTACCTCTCAAAGCAGGCACTGGTAGTGCAAGGGTGATTAATGCACATTTCAGCGGTTGTGTGTTCCACATGTTTATTATTCTGTGGAGAACTACCTATATATGCAAGCTGTATTTAAGGTATACTATGTAACATGTAAACATCTGTGAAGATTCCTGTCAGGGATACTCCCCATTATTTGGAACTATATCCCTGATTACATTATACAAAACCCCTCACTAATACTCCAGGGAATCCTTGCAGAGCCAGTGGGGAATGGTGGCTACACCCCAGGGATCGCGCAATTGGCTCTGTGCCACAGAGGGACAGTTAGTTAATTGATGGGGTGGAGACAGCAGGCACGTTTTGCCTATGCTTATGAGTGGCCTCGGCAGTTGAGCATGGACCTACCTATGTATCTATGAACCTGTACATACAGTATGGACATATGCTGATAGCTTAATTTACTGTTCAGGCATTGACTTACCTTGTGCCAATGTCGGTTGTGTGTGCAATAGTTGAGGGCTACCTATGTAGGATGCACACAGTAGACCACCTATACATGACAATTTACAGGTGGTCGTGTGTGTGTGTGTGTGTGTGCCATCCATGTTTGCTGTGTGTGCAGGTGGAGAAGGGTGTCAGTCCATGAGTGCCTACACTGTCAGTGTGTGTGCTATATGTTCCCTCTTTGCCAAGGCATGGGCATACTGGGTATGCCTCTGTCTGCCTACTGGGGCTAGCACAGGGTGTTCATGGTCTGGTCCCTCTGTGCCTGTGGGTCCCTTGGCAATGGTAGTTGGCTGTGAGGGCATTCACCATTCTGTCCCTGCTGCAGCTGTTTCTACAGGATCATATTGTGTAGCATGGCACATACGATGAAGATGTGGGCACACGTTCCTGAAAAGTACTGCAAGGCTCCACCAGATATGTCCAAGCAACAGAACCCTGATTTCAGCATCCCAAACACGCACCCTATGATGATTCTGGTTTCTGCGTCTGCCTCATTATGGTGTTCTTGTGTGGCTGTGTGTGCATTTCTGATGGGAGTCATCATCCACGGTTCCAGTGCATAGCCAGCATCCCCCACCAGGTGGCCATATAGTATGTCCCCCCTGACAAATACCTGATACAGCTGTGAGGCATGCCAGATGTGGGAGTCGTGATAGCTTCCAGGGCTGCCAGCACACACATCCATGATAATGCCCTGGGCATTGCACATGACCTGGCAGTTGATGGAGGGGAGTCCCTTGCAGTTTATGTAGCACCTACCCTGCTCACTGGGTGGTGACTAGATGTGTATGTGCATGGAGTCTATTGCACCCAGTACCTCCGGTTAGTCTGCACATGGTGGAAGAGACGCATATTGCTGCCCAACTCCTCCTGCATTCAGGGGAAGTATATGAGCTCATTGGCATGAGGTAACATGGCATCCAGGAACTGGTGGAGTACCCTGGATGCTGATGCCTGTGAAATCCCCATGATATCCCCAGTTGGCCTTTGGAAGGTACCTGTGGCTAGTATTCTCAAGCTTACGCATACCTTCGTGTCCACTGGGATGGGTTCCCCTCTGTTACTTATGGCTCTGAGGCATGGCCGGCAGAGCTCAACAAGTTGCTGTATGATGTCCCTGTCCACCCTGTAATGCTCTACTATCTCCAGATCATGTAGCCCCTGGTAGGTTACTCTGGGTCTGAACACTCTTCTCCTCCTCCGGTGCCTGAGATGGTTGTCAGCATCATCCTCTACACCACCGTCAGTCTCCAACACATGCTGGTGAATCAAAGCTATGGCGGCCCTTAACATGTATATATTAAAAGTTCCTTGTCTGTATACACCAATGGTGCAGAGTGTCTGGGAATACACAAGTGTATGTGGGGGGCTTTCACACCTTATACTATTCTGAAATGGATGATGCTGGTGTAATTGGGTATGTTTGTGCTATTCCAGCTGCAGGGTATCTTAATTATTGGTTTTACAGCAGGTACTGCTATTGTGGGGCCTTTGGTGTTGACTTACGCTTGCCTGCTGTGATTCATCTATTGCCCTTTACTTCAGTTTCAACCAGACTCCGCTCCCATTGTCAGGCATGCATCCAGCTGCCGGCTTTCTTGTTTTGTACTTTCCCAACCCAGGAATGTGTTGGGGAATGTGTTTTGCAGCTGATCTACTGCAAGTTTGCTTTGTTCTGCTGTGACAGATCTCTTTTCTTTGTGTACAGCACTTCCCCTTTCCTGTTCTGCAGGTAGCTGCTAGCAGCCTTGTTAGCTGTTGTCTATGGCCCACTGTGAGTTTCTAGGTGTTAATTACTCATTTGTACTCCAATTACCATGCTGCAGCATTTCCTTATTGTCTTGCCATATCCTTACTGTCTCAGCTGTGGTGCTCGCCACGCATAGCCGTTTACCAGGTTTCATGGGTGTTTTCATCTGCGTTCACATGAACTTTCGGTTATCTTGTGTGCTCTCAGCTAAGCAAAGCTATGGCTATTTCCACACCCCTATCCTGCGGCTTTGCTTAGCAACACACAAGATGGATTAACAATGATCCAATGTGCTTACAGCTACGGTGACGTGCCCCTCTCTTGATGTCATGTTTACCTCAAGGCCACTCATCGGTGTTGTACCTCTATGCCGTGTGGTACATCCTTATACTGGCGGGGCATTTGCGATTCAGTATTACTTGACTCATTTGCATGGCATTGACTGCTAATTCCTAGTTACTGCAGAGAACACTGTCACAGACCCTTAGCAACCCTTGCGCCATGGCTGTGGTGTAGCATGCTTGCCATTGACTATTATGGGGATATCATGAATTGTGTTACAATGCAGTTTTATGACATCTAAATATATTTTCCTTGTGATCCCGTTTGCGCAGAGATGCACTGCGGTTTTACTTTGTGTTAGTGTGGCCATGACATTAAATGTTATGTTTTATATGTTGTGCATGCTGTTTTATGCCATTGGCTATATATTTAGCCATTGGCATATATTAACATTATAATACTTAAGTTTGGTCCGCTTTCATGGCTCTGATTTTATGTTTGACAAAATGTAAACTGTTTTTTTTTTTTGGTTTACATTTCTACATGCTTACGCTATGCCTGCACCACTTCATGAATCGCTATATACCTTCATTTGCATGCTACACCGCTGCGCATGGGGCAATTAGCATACATGCGCCGGGAGCTGACACCACTGGTGTACGCTGGTAGTGCACATAGAAACAGCTCGTACCTGAATCGCTCGGCGGCCATATTTCGTGCTAGATCACCGATGCTACTCCAACACCTGGTGCAGGCTTCATGAATCCCTAGGCATATGTGAAGAAGGAAAACAAGAAGATGCTGAAAGGTGGAAAAAGATGAAGAAGAAACTGTAGAAGAAGAAAAATATGGAGGGGGAACTGAGGGAAGGGAATGCATACAAGAAGAGAGGTCAGGAGAAGGGATTGATGCTAATATGTTTTTGAAGTTCTAGCCAGTGAAACAAATCTGATTTTGAGGATCAAGGATTATTTGTGCATAAACCCAAGAAAAATATTCAATTGGGTCAAGAGTAAAATAAGAAACCAAAAATTTAAAAAGATTTCAAATAATCTTAAAAAGAAGGAAAAGCAACAGTTGTGGAGTACTTTCAGTAAATATGACCAGTATAATTAACACTGTAAGAAGGCTAGGGATACTGGCATGATGTGCTAAATGTGATGTAGATGTTATTCTGTCAGAGGATGTAAGATTCCTGACACGTGAAGAAAGACTTCAACCAAAAAAATTGTGGGGAATGTTCTGGAATGACTGTGTTGTATAAACAACAGTGAAAATATTAGATGCAACACTGATAAGGATAGGAAGGTTAACTAACTATTATAGCATTGCATGTATATGTACGTATGTGTATATGTATGTATGTATGCATATATATATATATATATATATATATATATATATATATATATATATATATATATATATATATATATATATATATATATATATATATATATCAAGGAAAGAGAGAATCTGTTTCATCAAATATTCACTATGTTGTGGTTAACATGAAATGTATAATTGTATGGGACTTTGTGATTTAAGGCGAAAACATGAAAAGAAAGGGAAATATGTAAAAAAAATGTAGGAAGTGATAAAATGTGGTAAATTAGCTGTGTGGAACAAACTATAATGGAGTTGTAGAAGGGGCACTTGGATCTAAACCTGATTATTTTGTATTATTGGAAGTATTGGGAGTAGCAGATGGTAATGGAGTTGTGACTATTTTTTCAGACCATTTAGCAATATACATGGAGGTGATGGAAGAAAGGGAGTATATTAAATAGGAAAGGGAATTAAAAGAAAAAATTAAATGAGACATTATGGAATGAAATTAGAAAGTGGGAATTACTGCAGTTATTGAAGATGATATAACCATGAAGGGTTTCTATAAAAACTGGTCCGAATGATGGACTGAATTTTAAAAAAAAGTATAAAAAGTGTTTTTCAATGGCTAGATGATGTTAGAAAGAAAGACAAAATGAAGTAGCAGAAAATGTATAGAAAGGTATTAGAGAATGTAGAGAATAATGCAAGAGACCATTATGATATGTAAAAAGGAATATATAAAAGAGTCAAGAATCAAGGCATTACTGTTTAGGCACAGATCATCTATAAGGGAGAAGGGAGGATGTATCTGTACATATGGATACAATAGTAATGAAGGGTATTAGTATAATGAAGGAAATGAAAAATGTGAAAGGAGAGGAAAAAATAACATGCGAGTGTTATAGTACAGCCTTTGGAAAATATGTCAGAGAGTAAAGAGAAGGAAAATAAGAGAGAGAGTGGAATGTACAAAAATCCAGAATACGTTAAGGAAGACTTTGAAAAAACTACTGTTAGTGAAATGGATGAAGTACATAGGAAAGTAAATGCTGATTCAGTATCAGGACCAGAGGGTATAGGGTACAGATTGGAAGAGAGTATTTTATAAATATACTAAAGGAATGGTTGATGGAAAGGTTTGTTTATTAAGAGTTATTTGATAGAATATTAAAATGTATATGGAAGAAAGCTGAGAAGAATTATATAAAAATTTGGAGACCTGTGACATGGATTATAACATTTTTTTGAGAATATTATAGAAGAGAATGGAAGGAAGGACATTATGGAATATATATGGTATAAAAGAAAAGAGGCATCAATAATTATTATTGGTTGAAAAGGGAGGATAACTCCAAAACACTTCACAAACTAATAAAAACAGAAAGATGCCAAGGACCCAATGTTCACAGTCTGCTTTTACACGTTGTAAAACACACTGCCACCGTCAGCTTTTTTAAGGTATAGACTTCACCCAAAAGTAGATGTTACAGGAAAATAAGCATACACGATAGTCCAGGTTTAAAAACTATAAAAACCTCAGGTCCACGGACTTGAAAATAACGTGAGAACTTTTATTGTAACAAAAGCACTTTCGGAAGGCTTCGTATCCTTCCTTCCTCAGACAAGTTTAAACAGTAATACCTCCAAAATCAGCTTTATATAACAGCTCCATCAATTACCATTCAATTAGTATTTATTCAATTAACATCATATGTATTTAAACTAAGTCTGAAGTATTTGAAAATCTGACTTGGTTGCTACACTCGCACTATCCCAAGTCCACTCCCTACCTTATACACACCCTGTACCATAAATAGCATACATAGTGTGCAAAACCTTTTAACAATATAAAAGTATATACAACAATATAACAGTAGAAATGTAAAAATAAAATATATAAATATAAAATGTGCAGCTATATATGTGTATATATATAGCCCATATAAAATCTAGCCATAGGTCGTAGGATCCCATACTAGTATTCTATATATGTTCTATATCCCTTAACGTCAAATTCTAGTGTAAGAGCAACAGAAAGGATCCTTCTTGTGTTACTCAAGACCCTATTATCTCCTTAGGGCTAGAAGTTTTAAAATGCAGGTCAACAAATAGTGTCGTTAACCCTGGGAACATATGCGGCCGTCCTTATTTGCCATAAAAGTTCTTCTTTTCCAGCAAGATCTGCCATGGGCCTGAGTATGGGTCTACTTTGATCTGTTTTAAAACTGTGAATCTAAAACAGTGGTCAGCATGTTCTTTAATGTGACAAGCTAATGCATTGTTAGTATCTCCTCTGGATATTGCATACAAGTGCTCGTAAATTCGCTTGTTGAATGCCCTCTCGGTCTTCCCGATGTAGAAGGCCGGGCATTGTTTACAAGCTGCAAGATAGACCACTGATTTAGATATACAGTTGAACCTCCCTAACAATTTGTATTTCACCCCATTAATTAGTACCGAACTCCCTTCATCTATATGCTTAGTGCAACACCACATGTAGTCATTCCTTTATACCTTTGGAAGTCAGTGTTGTTATTCTTTTCTAAAAGGGCTTTTAAATTAAAACCTTTCCTGAAGGTAATGTTAGGTGTAACACCAAGCAATTGTTTTAAATGTCTATCCTCCATAATGTTAGCCCAGTTCTTCTTTAAAATGTTCCTGATAAAAAGATGGTCAATGGAGAATGTACATAGAAATCTTACCTCAGTGTCAGTTTTTTTCTTTTTGTTGTATGTACTGTTGGTCCCTACTTGTTGTACTATCTTGCTTCCATAGGATAGGTTTAAAATATCCGGATACTCGTTTAAAACTAACCTCAGCTTTCACTTCAAGTGTAAGTGCATGTGGATACCCTCTATTTGTAAACATAACTGTAAGGTTGTTACATTCGTCCTGAAAATCTACCTCCTGGTTATCATGCGTGCCGCCCTTACCATCTGCCCTTTGATGACAGCTCTCTTTTGATGGTAAGGGTGGCAACTACTGAAGTGAAGAAAACTATTAGAGTAAGTAGGTTTACGGTAAATGGTACTAATAAATCTGGATCGCTCCAGATCTTTGCTTAATTTAATGTCCAAAAAGCTAATTTCCTTCTCATTAACTTCATATGTAAAATCTAAAAAATCTGTGAGTGACCTGATCTCGTCTATGAATACTGTTGTAGAATGTATTGGCCCCTTCCAAAGGAAAAACATGTCGTCCTGGTACCTAGTGTACCAGGCGACATGCGTGCTAAACTGACTGTTGGTAAAGAGCAACTTGTTTTCCCATTGTGCCATAACACAGTTAGCAAATGACCCCCCACAGGGTGACCCCATCGCAACCCCTGAGGATTGCCTATAAATGCAATTGTTGAAAGAAAAAAAGTTGTATTTTAACACTAGTTCTAATAGGGTCTCGATAGTGTAAATCATACTCTGATCTACCTTCCTCTCTTCTAGGAACTTATATTAATAACCTTACAACCCACTTAGATGAAGGCCCATATGAGGAGGTTTGTGTCAACGAAGTGAATATAGCACACAAGAGAATTAGGGAGACAATTGAAGACCTTTTTTTAGAGGACTTCATTGACATCAACATACATACTTATCTTAACATGACATCACCCAGAATGCCATCTTTCTTTGGGTCTCCTAAGATACACAAGTCTATTAGTGACCCCCCTTTTAGACCAATTGTTGATGGTCGAGGGTCCATTCTTACAGCTTGTGCCAAATATGTGGACAGCCTCTTGAAACCATACATAGTACAAGAAACACATATATGCAAGGATTCATGGGGCTTCCTTGAGGACATTAACAACATAACTTTCGACTCCAATTTAATATTTATGACAGTGGATGTCAAGAATTTATATACAGTCATTCCACAGCAATTGGGGTTGCAATGGATCAGGGAGTTCCTAGAAGAGAGGAAGGTAGATCAGAGTATGATTTACACTATCGAGACCCTATTAGAACTAGTGTTAAAATACAACTTTTTTTCTTTCAACAATTGCATTTATAGGCAATCCTCAGGGGTTGCGATGGGGTCACCCTGTGGGGGGTCATTTGCTAACTGTGTTATGGCACAATGGGAAAACAAGTTGCTCTTTACCAACAGTCAGTTTAGCACGCATGTCGCCTGGTACACTAGGTACCAGGACGACATGTTTTTCCTTTGGAAGGGGCCAATACATTCTACAACAGTATTCATAGACGAGATCAGGTCACTCACAGATTTTTTAGATTTTACATATGAAGTTAATGAGAAGGAAATTAGCTTTTTGGACATTAAATTAAGCAAAGATCTGGAGCGATCCAGATTTATTAGTACCATTTACCGTAAACCTACTTACTCTAATAGTTTTCTTCACTTCAGTAGTTGCCACCCTTACCATCAAAAGAGAGCTGTCATCAAAGGGCAGATGGTAAGGGCGGCACGCATGATAACCAGGGAGGTAGATTTTCAGGACGAATGTAACAACCTTACAGTTATGTTTACAAATAGAGGGTATCCACATGCACTTACACTTGAAGTGAAAGCTGAGGTTAGTTTTAAACGAGTATCCGGATATTTTAAACCTATCCTATGGAAGCAAGATAGTACAACAAGTAGGGACCAACAGTACATACAACAAAAAAAGAAAAAAACTGACACTGAGGTAAGATTTCTATGTACATTCTCCATTGACCATCTTTTTATCAGGAACATTTTAAAGAAGAACTGGGCTAACATTATGGAGGATAGACATTTAAAACAATTGCTTGGTGTTACACCTAACATTACCTTCAGGAAAGGTTTTAATTTAAAAGCCCTTTTAGAAAAGAATAACAACACTGACTTCCAAAGGTATAAAGGAATGACTACATGTGGGTGTTGCAAGCACTGTAAGCATATAGATGAAGGGAGTTCGGTACTAATTAATGGGGTGAAATACAAATTGTTAGGGAGGTTCAACTGTATATCTAAATCAGTGGTCTATCTTGCAGCTTGTAAACAATGCCCGGCCTTCTACATCGGGAAGACCGAGAGGGCATTCAACAAGCGAATTTACGAGCACTTGTATGCAATATCCAGAGGAGATACTAACAATGCATTAGCTTGTCACATTAAAGAACATGCTGACCACTGTTTTAGATTCACAGTTTTAAAACAGATCAAAGTAGACCCATACTCAGGCCCATGGCAGATCTTGCTGGAAAAAGAAGAACTTTTATGGCAAATAAGGACGGCCGCACATATGTTCCCAGGGTTAAACGACACTATTTCGTTGACCTGCATTTTAAAACTTCTAGCCCTAAGGAGATAATAGGGTCTTGAGTAACACAAGAAGGATCCCTTTCTGTTGCTCTTACACTAGAATTTGACGTTAAGGGATATAGAACATATATAGAATACTAGTATGGGATCCTACACGACCTATGGCTAGATTTTATATGGGCTATATATATACACACATATATAGCTGCACATTTTTATATTTATATATTTTTATTTTTACATTTCTATTGTTATATTGTTGTATATACTTTTATATTGTTAAAAGGTTTTGCACACTATGTATGCTATTTATGGTACAGGGTGTGTATAAGGTAGGGAGTGGACTTGGGATAGTGTGAGTGTAGTAACCAAGTCAGATTTTTAAACACATCAGACTTAGTTTTAACAATACATATGATGTTAATTGAATAAATACTAATTGAATGGTAATTAATGGAGCTGTTATATAAAGCGGATTTTGGAGGTATTACTGTTTAAACTTGTCTGAGGAAGGAAGGATACGAAGCCTTCCGAAAGTGCTTTTGTTACAATAAAAGTTCTCACGTTACTTTCAAGTCCGTGGACCTGAGGTTTTTATAGTTTTTAAACCTGGACTATCGTGTATGCTTATTTTCCTGTAACATCTATTTTTGGGTGAAGTCTATACCTTAAAAAAGCTGACGGTGGCAGTGTGTTTTACAACGTGCAAAAGCAGACTGTGAATATTGGGTCCTTGGCATCTTTCTGTTTTTGAAAAGGGAGGATGTTTGAGTCTGGAAACAAGTTTGAGGCTAAAACAATACCAACCCAAAGACAAGCACAAGGCATTTTTTAGTTATGTTCATAATCTCAAAAGCACAATGCAGCAATGTGCTGAACTGATTGTGATTGATGTTGCCTACACTGAGGCTTAAGATATAGCAAACCTACTGGCTGATAAATTTAACTTTAACTTTACCCCTCTCTCCCCTCTGTCTGTCCCCCAAAATATACCTGAAACTGGCTCACCTCCAGCTATCACACAAGAAAAATTAATAAAAGTGCTACTAGTAAAAATACTGCATTGATGGGTCCTGACAATATCCTTGAGATGTGTTTTAAATAGCATGAAGCATGATTTAGCCACACTCCTTATAACACTGTTCAACCTTAGCCTCCATACTGGTTTTGTACCAAGTGAATGGAGAATAATTACAGTCATTCCCCTGCATAAGGGTGGGCAGATGGATGCAGATAATCAAAATAAGGAAGTTACCTCCAAAAAGAGACCAGCCACAACTAAAGTCCCCCAGGGCTGTGTGCTGGGACCTCTCATGTTTCGCATCTACTTTTCTGAAGTAACAACCAGTATCAAAGAGCTCTGCCTGACTAAGTCTGCAGATGACTGCAAACAGGGAGTAGTCATTGAATCCCCAAATGACTTAGCCATCCTGCAGGAAGGTTTGTCTCAAACAAATAACAAGTACCAAAATCATGGACTGAAGCTAAATGCCAAAAAATGCACTACTGTATCCTTTGGGAAGTCATTTACCTCAGGGAACTACAACATTGACAATATGTTCCTATTACTTGATCCACTTTTTTGTGATTTAGGAAATTATGTGGACAGTGACCTATACTTTGACCAACATGTACCTATTGTTGTAAGAACATCCTTCTACATTGAACAGCTTATACAAAAGGGATTGTGTCTGTATCTAGGAATGTCATTTTTCCCCATTACTTATTAGACCAATCATTGAATATAATGCCACCTTTGGCATATACCTGTCCAGACACATGCATCAACTTGAAAGTCCACAGAGATGCCTTACTAAAAGGAGTCAAGACCTAAAGCAACATGTCCTACATGGACTGGCTCAAAGTCCTGTCACTATACTTGATATCCTACAGACTGCTAAGAGGTGACCTGTATCTTGCATACAAGGCATCCCCCAACCCATTACTGATGGATTTATTGCACATCAGCAAGTCAGTGCAGGAATGTAAACCTTTTCTGCAACATGAGCAGAATGATTTGGAGGGATTGGTATATTTAAAAGAGGATACCTTTTCTCTAGAACGGACTCCTAATCCATTTAAAACAAAGTTAATCCCTGTATATATTCAAATGAAACTTAGATCTATGCATGGGAAACAGATTATTTTCCCCAACACAGCCTTTTGTAAAGAATCCATTTCTAAATGTGTTATCCTGTGCATGCATCCCCCCTAATTATCTATTAAAGTGGGTAAAGGAAGAAAACAAAGTAATGGTGAGAATGTTTAACTATAAGTACAAAAAATCTGGGAGATTATGAGAATAAGAAAAATAAAAAAGAATTTGTAAATGAAGAAATTAAAAATTATCAAGAAAAAATATTAACATGGAAAATAAAACTTGATCACATAGCAAAAGATATTTTATTTATCTAAATTTGTGGGAAGATTTACCAGAAGAAGTGATTAAAAACATTAAAGTAAAGACAAATTGATGTACCAAGATAGTAGAGTGTTAAAATTTCCGATGGAGAATGTTAATAAGTAAGGTACCAGTAAAGGAGAATATGCCATATAAAAAGAAAGTTGAAAGATGAAGTTTATTTTCTGAGGAAGAAGAGACAACAGGGCATTTTTTAAATGTGCAAGAGTAGTGAAACTCTGGAAAAAGTTGTGTGAAAAATATTTTGAAAATAAACAATATGGAAATGCATATGATAATGTAATGGATATTATAAGAACAAGAGGAAGTAATAGTGAAAACTGTAGATAATTTGTTTTATGTAATATGGGTTGTTTGGAATAAAAGATTGAATGAAATTTTGTTTAATGAGAAAAAGATTTTGGCAGACATATTTGGAAAAATTAGATTATAGTTGTGGAAGGAGTGTGAGTCAGTTATGGAAGAATAACAATGATGTTGCTATAAGAAAAATGATATATAGTCAAAAAATAGAAATGTGTGTGTGTGTGTGTGTGTGTGTGTGTGTGTGTGTGTCTGTGTGTGTGTCTGTGTGCGTGTGTGTGTGTGTGTGTGTGTCTGCATGTATATATATATATATATATATATATATATATATATATATATATATATATGGGTCGACTGTACTTCATCGAAGAAACACTTTGAAAAAGAACAGAAGACCCACACTTACACGAAAGTACACTTAATCAAAAGTGCACTTCTGCGAAGAATGGTCCAATGAACCATTAGCATATACCAAAACAATGTTTTTGCAGGGGAGCAAGCCCCCCTGCACCCCCCATGTGGGAGGATATGCCCCCCATACCCCACCTACTTAAATATACCAACTCTGAGATTGCACTACAGTGGGGAAACAGGTAAATTCCCTTTTCCCCACTGCAAAGTGCTTTGGCCCTCAGTGATCTTTAACGGTTCATTGAACCATTCTTTGCGAAAGTTCACTTTCGGTTAAGTGCACTTTCGCATAAGTGTGGGTCTACTTCTCTTTTTCAAAGAAGTGTTTCAATGATAAAAAGAAGTCGACCCATATTTATATATGCACATTTTCTAAATACGTAAAGAATGTTTTTATGTTATGTAAATAAAGGACCCTTACTCATTTCAATAAGTCCCATTGGATATTTCACATTCACTTAAGCTACGGATATATTATGGTGTGACAAAGGGAAATACTGCCAGCCCAGCTAGCTGAAATTTTGTAAATAATCATATATCGTTTGTGAATATTAATATAATTTATATAGAAATGTAACAGAAGAAGATACTGCCAGCCTACCTATCTAGAATTTTGTTAATGATCATATGTCATTTGTGAATATCAACATGATTCATATGCTTCCCCAGGATTCAGTAAGGTTCCGTGCAAGAATAGCTTATTACTGCATGGAAGCGACCATTTAGGAGCAGCATGGCAGAGTTCCATACATAGTAATTTAGGCGGCTGCTTCTGCTCCTAAACGGACACGGAGCATGGACGAGTGCAGGAGGTGTGTCTGAGAGCAGAGCTCTCACAATACACATGTCCCTGCACTCAGGAAGTGCCGTTCGGCAATAACAATGAGCGAGAACACTCATAGGAGGTTGCATACCTCCCAACTGTACAAATCATTGCATAATGTCCACACATTTGTTGCCCATACAGTTGGCCTGTACCCCAGTTGTACCCTGAAATCACAGGACAATGTCAGGAATGAAGCCGTGAAATAATGGCATACATACGAGTGTCATATACCAAAATCCATCAGAAAATGTATATTAAAACCAATCCTGTTACTCTTGCAACTGTCACAAGTTCATAAGAGCAATAATTAAAATATGCCCATAGTTGGACCTCATGTTGTCAAGCTTTGTCCAGATAATGTGCATTAAGAGGTAGAGAGGTATGGGGGTTTGCTAGAATGTCTGCCAAATGTGAAGATGCATGCAGGAATCCACAGCAATAAGTGAAAACTGTTCCTTTCAAGAGAAATAGCAGTAGAAATATTTTTTTATCAAACAGATTAAAAATAACCATTGCCGCACAGGTTTGCCCATTGCTTAGCTATGCATACTGTAGCTTAAATGGCACAAGAAGATAAATATCAAGATACATGAAAATGAAGTAGTACTGTAATAGTGTTATGGTCAGAGCGTTCACCTTGTGAGCAGTTATTCCTGGTTTGATTCTCACTGTAGTAAATTCCATTTTCCATGTCATATCACTTTATGAACATATTTTTGCCATATAACCTACTAAATAACATATATCTCTGAAATGGAGTACTGCATTAAATGCAGATGTGAGGTGTCATTGTAATAATGTTGTAAAGTCCACAGATAAACACAAGTGCCCCATACAGTATATGTACACATGAATCTGGGATACAAATTGAAGGTATAATGCGTAATGAATGATAAATCCATAGTGTCCAAATCCACCACCTTCCCAAGAGCCATGTTACATTTCTGTCTAAATTAGTGTGGGGGTAAGTGGGTGTAAGCACTTGTAAGCAGTAGTAAGCAAGTTTAAGCCCATTTGCTTGGGGGTAAGCAATGCGCACACAGGTTAAGCAATATTGAAGCTAACGCCCTGTAAGCATATTTAACCAGAAGTTAGCATAGCTTACTGTTGTGAAAACCTGTGCAAACCCACTTACAATTGATTAAAAGTGCCTTAATCACTTTGTATCCAACAGTCACTGTTCTGCCCAGCAACAAAAGAAACAGCCCTTCCAGGTCTTGAACCCAGGACCCTGTACACTAAAGTCACAGTAGTTAACAAGTAAGACATCACAGCAGTACATAAGATTGAGGTATCTCCAAACAGATCCATACTATAGGAAAATCAAAATGTACATGTGAAAGGAATCTATAAACAGTTTTATGTTGTATAACCTACTACATAACATAAATATGTGAGCTGGAGTACTTCATTAAGTCTAGATGTGAGGTGTCATTGTAATAAAGTGTTGAAATCCCCTAATAAACACAAGGACCCCATACAGTGTATGTACACATTAATCATGGATACCAAACATATATATAACATGTAATGAATGATAAATCAATGCCAAACAGCAAATAGTGAGAAAATTTAAAATTAAGCAATGCTAAGCATTGTACACCCCTGCTTACTAGGTGTAAACAATGTGTAGGCCAGCTAAATCAGTTTGCCCATTGGTATACCCCTTTAAGCAATGCCAACCTTAGGTATGCAGCTTTGCCCACAGCTTAGCATTATCAAAAGCATCCAATCATGGCAAAGTGTGGGAAATCGGCCCTAATTAATCCCCACAGGTGGGAATACATCTCATAACTGGTTACAGCTTGCTCCTGCAGGCACTATGACCAGTGTGGGTGAAGGATCATACTTCTGGGCACAGAGCTGGGGCATCCATGATTCCAAAGTCATGGCAGAACTCTTTGTTAAAGACCATGACCAGAGAATATTGCAGGGCCAGTGCTAGGGTTCCAATATAAAGCAGAAGCCTGGGACCATCTCGCCCGTGACCTCACTAGTGCCACTGGCATCCCTCGAACTGGTGAACAGGTCAGGCATCACTATGCCAACCTGAAACAGAGAAAGAAGGAGCTCTTGGATAAGTGGATCCAAGAGGCTAGGCAGATGGGTGATGTCCCAGCTGTGTGTAAGTATCAGTCTACTACCTATTTAATAATTGCCAGCTCATGTATATTATGGATAGGTATGGCTAAATATTCCTCTTATGTCTTTGACAGAGGCAGATGTGCAGGCTGTGAATCAGGAATCCCGTGCCTGTAGACTGCAGAGGTTGCATCGTGAGGCAGATTAGTAATAATCTTGCATGCACTGTTATAAGAAATAAATCTAAAAGTAGTAGAAAGTTAATTTCCAGTATAAAACCTGTATTGTGTATGGCATGTACTGAATAAACCAGACAATATGGCAGGAAGAGTCTCATATAGATTGTATGTAACTAAAAAGTTAACAGTCTGGCAATAAAGGTCTAACTCCTGGACTGCTTCTGTTTACTCTGATATCATATGATAATGTAGTGTTGCAATCTCTTAAAAGTACTGTTGTGTTAAGCACTGTTACCCACACTGTGCTACATAAATAAAATGTGTAGGAATGTCTGTATATGACTGTTGTAATCACAAGGTCATATTGTACAAGTGAGAGAGACTTAGAAAACAGTGAAAAGATAGACAACATAATTCAAATAGCATACTCAACTAAGATGTGAAGTGTTGTATTTTTAGCACACACAGCCATGGTTCGAATCCTGGGAGTGGTAGCAAACTGTATGGAGATTCATACCCCTCGACTGTACAGATCTGTCTGGAATGTCCAGATAATTGGCCCATATCTGCTGGCTGTTACCCTGTCCCCCTGGCATATTAGCATGCTAATCTCTGACATTTAAGCAGCTTTTAATATAGCAATAACCCACACCTGGGTGTGGGTAGTGCTGGATTTATCCACGGTTGGTGTGGTTTGGTTACGAGGGTGAAGTCACAGAGAATATCTGTTGCATTTTTTAATTAAAGCTGTCTTGCTATGTTAAACTCCTTTAACATAGCGAGACAGTGTGTAAAAAGCAACAGAGATGTTTCATTCTGGGTGACCGGACCTTTATCCATTAGTATACGTCTGATATACAAATTGCACTCTGACCAATCAGTGTGCATGTTTTGGAATATTAATGGGGGGTCATTGTATAATGTCACATAACTGACTGTCAGGCCTGTAAATATTTGGAAAATGTCTATGAAAACAAACCTGTCATTGTACAACTCACCAAAGGTTTATTAGAGGAATAGTGAAAATATGTCCCAGTTTCACCTGCATGTTGTCAAGACATCCCCAGAGTATGTGCAATAAGAGAAGGAGAGGTATGTGCATAACATCAACCTGGAATCTGGGAATATGAGTAGTTAAGTAGTGTTAACAAACAATACCTCCATAGGTATACCAGGTAAGAGGTGTATACTGCATGTAAAACAAAGCTCATGTATATAGTTGTCTACATCCATACCACTGTCCAAACTAAGGCCATAGGGTAGTGTAATAATACCTGTAAGGTACAGCTCACAGCACTGACTAGGAAAGTAATGAGAACTACAGATATATACAAGTTGTTAACTGACATTTTTCTCTCCCCTCACCATATCTGCAACAATAAACTAAATACACAACTCAATAGGTATGTACACAATTAAATCTACTGTTGGGACATATGTCCTATTGTTTGATAAATATTGACATTTGTTTCCAAACATGTGCCATGTTGAAATACTCCCACATTGGTGGCATGCTGCCATTAATGTACCTGCATGCTGTTGTATTGGCCACTGTGGTTCCATATATGCATGTGTTCTGTTTGCTATGCAACTGTTCCATATCTGGAGTTTTGGGTTAATGGCAATATCTATGCATGCTGTTATACCTAATCCTGGAATGTGTTGACTATTACTAACCCACATATGTTTTAAAACTGAAACACCATAACATGTTTGGGAAGGCTGTTCCCAGCGGATCCACCTCTCCCACCTCATCTGGCCATGGCACTGGACACCAGCATGTCTGGGGCCCACCCTGGGACCTCCTCATCCACTGGTCCTGCACCACCTTCAAGTGGAACAGCCTCAGGAGATGGGGCTCACACCCCTGGGATTGGGCACGGACAGCATACTGTCACCCGTCATCAGGTCTGGGGTCTGGTGCATAGTGTGCTCTACAGGGAGTTTTGAGATCTGCTATGCCAACTTGAGGGCCGTGTGGCACAACGACAAGGTCAATCTGCCCCTCCTACTCAGCCCCCAGCACAGCCACCTTCGGGGCTGTGAAGGTGCAGTAGAGACTGCCCATCGGTGGGGACCTCAGTCCCACTGTTGCCACTAGGGGGCTCATGGGCTTCTAACTTCCAAACAACCCTCCTTATCCAAGGTGTTTACCCCCCACATGTGTCATATACCACCCCTGTATGCTGTCTTGTCTGTTATCCTACCCTACCTACCTCCCCCAAATATACCTACTATGCATCCCCAACATCCCACTCTCACCTTAAAAAAAAGGGCAATCTGTTCCCAAAAAAAATCTCATCCCATACATAGCTGTCCATTTCGCACATGTGTCCACTGGACACATGTAATCTGGTCTAATTGGCTTCACAACATATTATTGTTGTCCTCACCCCTCTCTCAGGGGTATGAGTGTCCAAATCTACCTCCAAGTCAGTGTATATGCACAGCTGTTGCTGTAGAAGAAATGGGCAGCTATGGAACTTTGTTACATCCTTCCTGCACATCCCTAGCTATTTTCCCTACTGTCTTTCCAGCTTTGTGCACCTTTTTCACCACTTTCCTATCAACCCTTTTTCTTTTAAAAAAATGAGCACGGGTGTAAGCAGGAGTAAGCACTTTTAAGTAGCAGTAAGTGGGTTTAAGCCTGTTTGAGCGGGGATAAGCAATACCTACACAGGTTAACTCATTCCCTCCAGTATAGTTCTTTTGAGGGTGAATCTTTAATTCCCAGTGGGTGTGGCTTCAGCCTTAAAAAATAAAGTTATCACCTTACAGTTCTAACAAATACTTATTGACAGAGGTCATATATTAACACAACTGTGTTCACCATCATATATACTTCAAGATAAAATATTCTGATGCCATGTGTATAGCATGGTTTTAGAATTTTTAATACAAATATGAACAGGCAATATTTGATGCTTAGAGGAGCAGTAGGAGGTAACTGCAGAAACGCCTGTAGACGTCACTCGGCCGTAATGAGTTAAGAAATTTAAAAGCTAACTGAGTATAAGAAACTGTAACCAGAAGTTAGCAGTGCTTACCTTTGCACAAACCCACGCAAACCCAATTACAACTGCTTAAAAGTGGCTTAATCACTCTGTACCCAATGACCCTTGTTCTGCCCAGCAGCAAAATAAAAAGCCTTTTCAAAGCTCAAACCCAGGACCGTGCACACCATAGCCAAAGTGATTTTCCACTAAGTCATGTCAGATATACATATCCCTGATGTTTTCACAAACATATCATCCAGCACAGTCATTCAACAGTACAGGAAATGTATTTATAGATGTAGATGTTTGTGTGTGTGTGTGTGTGTGTGTGTGTGTGTGTGTGTGTGTGTGTGTGTGTGTGTGTGTGTGTGTGTGTGTGTGTGTGTGTGTGTGTGTGTGTGTGTGTGTGTGTGTGTGTGTGTGTGTGTATTTTATATATATATATATATATATATATATATATATATATATATATATATATAATATATAATATAAATACACATATGCATACATCTATAGATATATATGTCTACATATATATGTATATATATATATATATATATATATATATATATATAAACAGATATATATATATGTATATACAGCACTATATATATATATATATATATGTATATATATATAAAATATATACAGCAATATATATATATATGTAAACAGATATCTATCTATCTATATATATATAAAAGAGAACATAACAAATACATATATGACCAAAGGCACCATTAATGGGGGTGATTGGGCCCAAGATGAGTACCTCTTGTAAGTATTGCTATCAACCCCTCCCCTACAGCCAAACAGATCTGTCCTGCAACATAATACCAACACTTACAAGTCCCATACCCAGGAACCTACACAACATAGCCACAAGACTTTAACAGTAATCCATCCCACCTGTATGATGTCAGGATAGTATCAATAACATATCATGCAGTACAGACTGGCTAACATAAGGAATGTACAAAGTGGAAGCAATAAACATTTGAAAGATGCATATACACCTACACATATATGCATACATATATATATGTATATATATATATATATATATATATATATATATATATATATATATATATATATATATACAGAGAGAGAGAGATATGTAAATACACATACACACATGGATATGTATAGGAAGATACATATTTAGAGGGTGCATAGCATATTGAACAGCCAATATTCCTGCAGTTGCCACCTTTTAACATGGACAGTGTATGATTCACTTGCACAAAAGACAATTTTTGCAAGAAACATATACCAACAGAGAAGTCAAAGGATATGACACCACACACAGGTTTGCATACATAAGAAATGTTTATTTGTGTACTATTACATTTGTATATGTCATGTCATACAGCTGTTAGGTCTTTGAAATACATACTAACTGAGTAATGCAACTCTCAAGCAGATCATTTTATAAAGTAATCCGAAAGCATAACATATGTTGCTGTCTAGGCCAAGGCCTTCAAATAGTAAAACAGTAAAGAAAGACTGGGCCAGAGGATAACACTCAATCAACAGTATGTAATGCAGATGTATAGTTCAGCAGCCTTCAATTACACTCTGTACTCAACCCCTAGGGGGAAAAATATTAAGTTGCCACAATGAGGATATATCTGTTACATAACAATGCTTAACTGAAAACATCACTATCACACTGACAAACAGAACAGTCTGTATGACAGTAAGCACTAGGCCAACAATGTTCCCAAGGTGAAATGTATGGAAATGTACAGCCATATACCTTAAGCCGTCTTACTACTGATATTCCTCACAAGTTGTAACAGCCTAGGTTATATATGGTGCATACCTCTCCCCCATAGACTGACTTACACGGGCATATAACACTGTTACATACACTGACCTGTGGACTGCAGAAGGGCACACATGTTTTGTCCAGCTGTAGCCCACATATATATTGAACCTACCCCACAATATGTGTGGGGACCACAACAGCACTGGAGTGATGGCAGGAATGGCAGCATGACATAATCACAGGCCACTACATAACATCTTACTTCATGTCATATGGACAAAGACTGGTATATATGTGGAGGACAGAGGCTGGAACACAGGGCCATATTTGAAATAGTATTGTTATACACTGAGAAAGTTGCTGGTGTTACAGAATAGCATGCAACATACCCTTAGTCAGGAATATGAAGTCAGAAACACAAATGGATGTAGCCGTGTACTGATAGCACTCAACAGACACAATGCCAGTGATATATCTGATGCAAGACCTGTGTGGTGGACAGACAAAACATAACAGGCAATCCCCTGGCCATCATGTGGATAGGCCCAC
>NC_056731.1:1479260407-1479310407 GCF_019279795.1 Protopterus annectens | reverse complement strand
GACAGACATTGAGTTTCAGACATCATAACCTTCCGAAAAATGCATGCTAAAGCAAGACCTGTTATTCTATCAACTGTCTTAAGTTTACACAAGAGCAATTTTTAGACTGTTTGTATGTTCCCACAATATATTTGGCCTAGTCCAGATTTCCTGCATTAAGAGGTTGAGAGGTACATGCAAATAAATCGCTTTATAGAATTAGGAATATTGAAACCTGTCAACTGTCCTCAATTTTGGTTCAAAATGTTGCTCTCCCCCTAATAATCCCTCCACAAAATGGCAATTTTGGAAGAAAATGTGGAGGGTTTATAATTATAAATAACTGTAATGATCAGAGTTATAGATTACTTTTATTTCAGAAATGCATGTAGATTCTCTTATTTTGTCAGCTGCTCAAGTTAACAGTACTAATATTAAAAAAAAGTTTCCCTTCTTTGACAGGTTCCCACCTGTATTATGTGGCAATTTTATATTTTTGCATCACGTTTGGTCCATTTTTCATAAATTTGTGGTTTTCTGGCAAATTAGTAGCAAATCATTAGAGACTGATGTTAGAAAATAATGACAGACATTTGATTTCAGATTTCATACCCTTCAGAAAATTCAAACTAATGCAAGACCTACTACCATTCTATTATCTTTCTAAGTTTATAAGAGTGATATTTAAAAATGGTCCTTATTTTTGTCCTTTGTCCCACTTCTTTGTATGTCTTTGTCCAGATTTCTTGCTCTGAGGATGAGAGGTATGAGTGTCAAAGCCATCACCATCAGCCAGAGACATTTCAAATTGTGACATACTTGTTGCACCCCACTCCCCCATGTAGTGACTCTGGATGTATCCAAGCAAGGCAAGGAGCAGTTATGCAGTGTAACTGTGCAGAGTATTCCCCCATCCAAGGTAGACATAAGTACAGTAGTAGCTTTTCATCTGTTCTTGATTTTGCAGAATGTTCTGGTTTTCTGTCATATTTTTATACTGTTGATTTATGCTTCTTATTGTTCAGAAAATGCTTGCTGTCGCAGTGCCCTCTTGCTCTGTGTTTAAGTAGCAATGCTTTAATGACCATGAGGTAAGCTTGTCTGAGATTGTAAAATACAAGTAACCTTTAATAAGCATACTGTTAAATAATTGCCAACACTGAGCCTTTTTGTTGTTGCCATGCAGAGAATATTTACATAACTAGATAATGTACAAGCCTTAGGTATTGAAATGCATATGACAGTATTTGTAATAAAGGACAGGATTACAGTATTTTCAGAAGCTCGTAATATTTGTTGGAGATTTGCAGTCATCTTTGCGGGCTTTACCCGTAAACTAAACAGAATGCCAATCTATCATGTGTGGTCCATAACCTGTGCAATAATCCTTTAAGCTATTTATCTTGAGCTTGTTTCTTGTTTGCTGTTCATTTTTTACTTTGATCATGTTTTCCCCATGAAACAAGTAGATATTTGTTGTCAAGCAGCAGGTCTTTTTTGGATAAGAAACATTTTACAAGTGGGGTTATCACAGAGATTGCTACTTTCAGCATGTTACTTGGTACTTATAATTAGAACTGCAGTGCAAGAAGAAGCTTGTTTTTTTATACTTGATTTTGACTGGTATTCCAGTAATGTATTTAAAGTAATTTATTTTTTCATGCCTCACAACCTTTTTGTTTCCATCTAGATATTAAGTAAGCTGTCATGTAGCCAATGCATTGAAACATTTTTTTCTTCTACACTTCATTTTGTCTTGATTGGACTCTTGTAATGATGATTTGGCACCAAGGGCAGCATATTTAGTTAAAGTTCCAGTTGTTGTGGTTTTGAGCATAGCTCCACCTCTTTATTGTTGGCCACACCCCGCCCCATTGGCCCCACCCATTCAGCTGTCTCCTGCAGCCCCCCCCCCTTTAATTTGAAGTCACCAGCTGCCACTGGTAAACATTGTGGATGTGGAGTATCATCTGCAATGTGTAAGCCCATGAGCCCCCATATGGAAACAATGGGACCAAGGTCCCCGCCCTTGGGCAGTCACAACATCAGCTTCACAGCCCTGAAGGTGCCTGAGGTGGAGGCTGAGTAGGATGAGCATGCGGACCCTGTGAGTGTGTACTGAGGTCCTCAAGGTACTGTAGCACATCCCCCAAGTCTCTGTGGAGCTTCCTATGCACCAGACCCTGGACCTGACCTCAGATGACAGAATCTTGTCTGTGCGTGCTCCCAGAGGGGTGAACAGCATCCCTTGAGGTGGTTCCACCTGAAGGTAGTGCAGGACCAGTAGATGAGGAGGCCTCAGGGTGGGTCCTACATGTGGTGTGGCCTGGTAACATGGGCAGATGAGGTGGGAGAGGTGGTTTTGCTGGCAACTGTTCTCCAAGCATGCTATTGTGTCACTTTTTTAGACCATATGTGGGTAGTAATAGTCCACATATTCCCAGATCATGTCTAACAGCATGCATAGATATCCCCAATAACACAAAACAACAGATGTGCAGCAATCACATAGCAAACAGAACACATGCATATATGGAACCATAGTGGCTCTTACAATGGCATGCAGATGACATTGTCCATAACAGGCCACCGATGATAGTGTCCCCACAGGGAACATGATTACAAACATACAGCACAAAGTGTTGTACAATACGATATATGTCCCAATGGTAGGTATTCTGTAGACATACCTGTTGAGTTGTGTGATTAGATTGTTGTTGCACATATGGTGGGGGGGGGCAGAGATGTGTATTAACAACTATGATAACCTTGCAGTATGAGATCCTCAGACCTGTTTTCATTTTTATGTCTTTCTGGCAATATGTCCAGGGAGAGGCTGCCCATTTATACAGTGGAGAATGATGCCATCATCTCATACCTGGTGCAGCACTAACAGGTGTTATTTGTCTGAACAGCCCATGATCAGTAGGAGCAGACTTCCCTGTGGAACAATCTTGTCCACAGGGTAAATGATGTCGGCCTGCATAACCACAGTTATGAGCAGGTCCGGCATCGATGTACAGATCTACTTCACCATACCCATCGGTGTGCTGCTGCAATCAGGAGGGACCAGCTTGCAATGGGGGGTCATGCCATCCAGCCTCCCAACACATGTTGAGGAGCTCCTTGCAGCCTCGGTGCACCTGCCCACCCACCCACACACACAACACCCGGAGGTGAGCATATTGGAGGTGGGTGCTACCCACACAGTGGCAGAGGAGCATGCAGGTAAGGCCACAGGGCACATCAGTAAACCACTGTTGTGTATCCGTCCACATCTGTATAGTTAGATCATGCATATGTGACATGAAATATATATATATATATATATATATATATATATATATATATATAGTCTGTTGCTGCATAGTACTAATAAACAGATGTGCATAATCCGTAGTATTGTGGGCTGGTACTGTTGATGTACTATAATGCTGCACCCACCCTGTACCAATGCTATAGCTGTGGCTACTGACATCACATCTCTCACACACTTATGTAGGTCCCTCTGGTATACCTCCAGGCAGCAGCCTGTAGGTGGTGAGTAGGGTGTTTTTTCAGGTTTGCCATTACACCAATCATGTTATGGCCATGGTTTACTCCATGCACACCTACCGATAATGCATGCTGTACATGCTCATGTATTGTTGCTGTTAACTGCACTGCATCACAGTGGTCACCATGATGGTGTATCTGAAAGGTATGTCAGACTCCTGCAATATAACTAACATCCTGTCATTGCAAAATGTGTGCACAGAGATGAACATAATGGTGGAACAGATGGCCTACAGTAGGGACATGTGTGAAACATCACCCTTATACAGTGCAACAACAGGGCATATATCAGTGTTACAATGGCAACTTTTACAGATATAATCTACACTATGGCATATCACAATACTGCAGTCCACAACCCGTACAACCTGCAATGTGGTCCTAACATGAGCAATGAGTGTGTAATATGGAACCGTATGTTAGGATAGCAAATATGGGGAATACGTACCTTCACAAACACTGGAAGCATTTGTGTGCACACACTCGAGATAAAACATAGTGGAAGCAGCTGTTGAGGTATTGACAGCATGCATTCTTCATGAGAATGCACCTTCCAGCAAGTACACATCCCCAATGTCGCACCAAGAAATGGTCTGCTGTCCAAGACATTTGGCCATCAAATGTGCCCACTTACCTGCAACAGAGGCAGCTGTAGCTTGCACACATCTTACATGTCATGGCATGGACCCCCATACCCAACAGGTAGCACCCAGGAGTTGGACATGTAGCCATAAATCACCATTGCATATACCATGGCAAACAGTGCAGACAGTCATGTATGTTGGGAGGATGTATGGGACAGGAATAATGTAGGAAATAAACAGATGGCCATCCAAGACAGATGATGTCACATGTAGCAAACCGGTCATGCAGGCTGCCTAATAACATGCCACAACACTGAGGGAGTTGCGGGAATGTCTAGCAAGTACTAGCTGTGCAGTACCCATGTCAGCAATTGTCTGGACTCTGCATACGTGTGGCCCATGGATTAGGGTAATCAGATGGGACAGTTGTACCACAGGAAACATCAGCCAGGCCTCTCTACAGGTAGTGTATGCATAACAGAAAAGGTCCCCAAAAGGCATGTGTTGCAATGTGTACTGGTGTACCAAGATCATGTTGGAAACCTACAGGCAGTATCAAGTAAGATGCATGTGCTGCACAACCAACACCTCACTCCACCTCAGGCCCACCATCCCCATCTGTACCTTGCTGGTGCCAGTGTGCGCCTGTATGTCTGCCATTCATTAGCTGGGACTAGGCTGGTACACATGGTGTTCAGTATTTGGGACACTGCAAAATAACACACATGTGTAGGCCATAGTTGTCAAGCATCTGCAAAAAGGCTAAAGGTGGGGAGGGAGTGTCATCATGACACAAAAGTGCACTGCAGCAGGGATCCAATGGATGCTACGAATAGCTGTATAAGCACACAGTTAGGGTCAGGAACTGTGGCAGACATAACCCTGACTCCACAGCAATAGTAATGGCAGTGTGTGAACCCTAAGGGATGTGCACATGAGTTGACCTTGCAACCATGCAGAGTTGGGGACATGTGTAAGGCAGACTGACCAAATACTGGCGAATGCAGATGGCCCATGCTAGTATACCCCTGCCAGGAATAGTGACTGCTTTAGTACACATAACAATAGGTGCAACAAACCATCATGATAAGGGCGTTCACATATATGCACCCATGAAGTGTATGCATCTCAATCAGCATCAGCACAACTAAGACATTTGTTTGACACTGCATTTGATTATACAGGTCATATGTCACATATCAGGTTCATGTAATGTTAACATATGCAGTAATGTGGTCCCATGGAATATCAAGGAAGAGTGCATCATATCAATAAGGGTGTGTACACTCCCCATACCCATGGTAAAGTTAGACGTTTGTCAATGTAATTGTACCGTATTGGCCATACATGCACCACTGATGATGACATCTGTAAATCAGACATCAGGCATTCACAAATGACATCTGTCCACATATCATCCCAGGTATGTGTCGGACAAATGCATAGTGGCTGTGAGCAGCAGAGCAGACATAACTGACACAGTAATACACATTCAGCAATGGTGTGTACATCTGTGAGGTATGGTGCACAGTACATGCCAGGATGCCGAACAGGTGCACAGCAATACTGTGTACATGGGTGGAGTGTGTTCCAGGGGAAGGTGCATCACCTACTAACACAGCCCATGCATCACACACATGTATACTGTTGCTAGCATGGATTGAATATAGCTGCCCTGCATACTGTTGAGGACCATATGTCATGCATGTTGACAGATGGGTAATTGGAGGTCTGTGTGTAATATCTTTGTGCAACCTGACTTGTAAGTGTGTGTGAGGGGGTGGAGGTTTATTTTGTCTGTAAGTGCAATCTGGTGGAGTGCAGGGGGTTGATGTATGTAGGATGTGTGTGTATATGTGTGTGTGTGTATCCATGTATGCACTTGTGATTAAGGGGTTGTTTATACCTCTCAGCTTCCCTTTGAAATTGTGCAGCACATGGACATGGACAGACACATGAGACAAAGGAATACTTGTCTGACATGCAATCTCAGGACAGCTGATAGTATAATAAGGTCTGTAGCATGGAACATGCATTGTTAGGGAAAATAGACACTAGATATACTGTTATAATTGCAATCAGCAGAAAGGTGAAAGAATACCCACATATGCAGCACTATAGACGCATTGGAGAATTACTAGACAACACCAGTGAGTGTTTCTAAATATTACTTTTTTCCACATAATAAGTTACTAGAGCAACAGATCTTGCATCTACTGAGCAATAGTTATGTATGACACTCCAGTGCATGACATTATTGAGTGACTGTAGTAGCCCCTAACATATGGGGGCCATGCTCACGATGTCTGTTCAAACCCAGTGTGAACACTGGATGACAGCAGTGAGTCTTTGTAAAGCCTACTCCAATCAAGTCAAAGAGGTAATGGGGTAACAGGTCATGTTTTGTGATCACTTGTCTAGGCAATTAGAAGAATGATATGTTAGTGATTGGTATTAATGAGTGCAAGTTTCCAAGTCTGATGCAGGACAGGGAATTTAAGTGAATAAACTTGGGACAGTCTGTAATCTCAGGGACAGGTAAGGATTATGGTGGAATGTCAGGGTGTGTGTGTGTGTGTGTGTGTGTGTGTGTGTGTGTGTGTGTGTGTGTGTGTGTGCGTGTGTGTGTGTGTGTGTGTGTGTGCGTGTGTGTGTGTGTGTGTGTGCGTGTGTGCGTGTGTGTATGTGTGTACTGTTAAGCAATGATGTACAGGTCTTAAAGTGCATTTCTTGCTTTCCCCTCACAGGTGGCAAGGTGGGTGAGGGTCCCTCCTGCAGGCAACCTGATGCTTATGTCCATACAGATACTGAAAATGATGATAGGTGTTGAGGCATGGGCAGGGTTGTCAGAGGCCTAAACTGCACCATCATTTGACATCCCCTTGTTATCCACCCCATCCCTGCACACAGTCGCAGTGCCTATAAATACCCCATCACCAGTGGCCATAGAAGAGGGACAGTTGGTGGTTGGTGGCAGTGCACAGGACAGTGTGGTATCTATGCCATAGCCAGATGTCTGGCAGGGTACCACACAGGCAAATGTACAGGGGTGCTCATTGGAGGGCTGCTAGTCATCCTGCCCCTGGCAGAAGTGCCACATCTGGTACCACCAGATGCATGTTTTAGGCTGTTATGGAGGCGCAGGCACATATAGAATGGTACACTAGACAGGGTCTGATGCTGCAGACAGTTACTCTTTTAGCTGTAACTGACAACATCCGTGATCTTGCAGGTGCCCCCCGTTATTTTACAGAGGTCATGGATAGATGGCAGGGTGAGATGGTAGAACACATCGACCGTGGAATGCCCATGCAAGAGCATGTGGTGGGAGTGGTGCTATGGCCACGTGGATGTAGGCCAGCAACACCAACAGCTGGAAGTCGAATTGAACGTGCAAGTATACCAAGCTGCTCCCACAGTGGCAGTACCAGATCCAACACTGCAGGGGGGTGCTGTCCACACCACACCACAACAGGCCACATGCACATGGCCCTGGCCAGTCCCAGGAGGGACCTGGTTCCAACAGACATATGTCATCATCAGGGGAGAGTACCATATCATGGCTTCTACCTGGATGTGCCAGTGGAACCCTTGGCCGGCACAGTTCTCGTGTCCATGGCCAGAGGCAATGAACTATACACCCTGCCAGGTATGGTCTGCAGCTGTCCAAAAAACACCTGTATAAGGCAGCCAGATGGCAGAACTGTGTGCATGCATACTCACACACAATACAAACACACCTAGGGCAACCCCATACCTACATACACCACATCACCATGGCCAAATCAGTAATTAAAACCCCTCACTTACACACATGGTGTCAAATATATGGCTCAGCCTAGGTCTCTGGCAAACCAACAACACACCCTGTGCATATGATGATACCTCTGCCATATCCCTGTCATCCATAACATCGATGCAGGGAAAGACTAATATGGTTCAGATGCACACGGTGACTGTACTACAGTGTACAAATGTACTGCTGTGTAACATGTTGTCAGCAGTAAAATTTAATGTTTATAGGTCAGGAAGTGTAGCTGCCCAGCCATGATGCATTATAGCTGTTATTAACACTGAGTGATTGTGGTCTCCATAATGTTATCCGTTTGTGTTGTAGGTATCCATGTGTCAGCAGGAGGATGGTCTGCTGTCATATCTCACAAGGGGTATTGTGGTGACACCTTGGCTGTGCCATATCCTGGGTACAGGTGGAGACATGTCACAGGTCTGTATAACAGTTACTTCCAACAACTTGAATGAAAGTAGCAAGGAAAAAGAATCCAAAACCAGCCACCATGCAAACACAGGTTTAATGAAAAACTTTTGGAACTCTAGCGCCTCAGCTCTCAACCTTCCAGGAGTAATACAAATACATAACATTTCACAAACCTTTTTATAGTACCATCAATTAATAAATAAATTAATTATTCAATTACATATTAATTGCTTCCAATTAATTTCTAGGACCTGTACCAATTGGCTAGATAGAGGAACCGAGCTAGGAAAGATGTGCAGCAGGTAAAGGTGATAAAGAATAATGAGGGAAACATACCCCAAGCGAGGATAGCATGTTGAGGATATGAAAAGAGTACTTTGAGGAGTTGATGAATGAAGAGAATGAGAGGGAGAGAAGGTTGGATGATGTGGAGATAGTGAATCATGAAGAACAATGGATTAGCAAGGAGGAAGTAAGGATAGCTCTGAAGAGGATGAAGAATGGAAAGGCTGTTGGTCCAGATGACATACCTGCGGAAGCATGGAGGTGTTTAGGTGAAATGGCAGTGGAGTTTTTAACCAGATTGTTTAATGAAATCTTGGAAAGTGAGAGGATGCCTGAGGAATGGAGAAAAAGTGTTTTGGTACCGATTTTTAAGAATAAGGGTGATGTGCAGAGCTGTAGTAACTACAGAGGGATTAAATTGATCAGTCACAGCATGAAGTTATGGGAAAGAGTAGTGGAAGCTAGTTTAAGAAGGGATGTGATGATTAGTGATCAGCAGTATGGTTTCATGCCAGGAAAGAGCACTACAGATGCAATGTTTGCTCTGAGGTTGTTGATGGAGAAGTACAGAGAAGGTCAGAAGGAGTTGCACTGTGTTTTTGTAGACTTAGAGAAAGCATATGACAGGGTGCCTAGAGAAGAGTTGTGGTATTGTATGAGGAAATCGGGAGTGTCAGAGAAGTATGTAAGAGTGGTACAGGATATGTATGAGGGTAGTGTGACAGTGTTGAGGTCTGTGGTGGGAGTGATGGATGCATTTAAGGTGGAGGTGGGATTACATCAAGGATCAGCTCTGAGCCCTTTCTTATTTGCAATGGTGATGGACAGGTTGACAGGCGAGATCAGACAGGAGTCCCCCTGGACTATGATGCTTGCAGATGACATTGTGATCTGTAGTGAGAGTATAGAGCAGGTGGAGGAGTCCCTGGAGAGATGGAGATATGCTCTAGACAGAAGAGGAATGAAGGTCAGCAGGACTAAGACAGAATACATGTGTGTGAATGAGAGGGAGGATAGAGGAATAGTGAGGATGCCAGGATTAGATGTGCCAAAGGTGGATGAGTTTAAATACTTGGGATCAATAGTTCAGAGAAATGGTGAGTGTGAAGAGAGGTGAAGAAGAGACTACATTCAGAATGGAGTGGGTGGAGTAGAGTGTCAGGAGTGATTTGTGACAGACGAGTACCAGTAAGAGTGAAAGGGAAGGTCTACAAGAGGATATTGAGACCAGCTATTTTATATGGGTTGTAGACAGTGGCATTGACAAAAAGGCAGGAGTTTGAGCTGGATGTGGCAGAATTAAAGATGTTAAAATTTGCACTGGGTGTGATGAGGGTGGACAGTATTAGGAATAAGTATATTAGAGGGTCAGCCCAGGTTGGAAGGTTTGGTGACAAAGCCAGAGAGGCAAGATTATGTTGGTTTGGACATATGCTGAGGAGGGATGCTGAGTATATTGGGAAAAAGATGCTAAAGATGAAGCCACCAGTTAACAGGAAAAGAGGAAGGCCTAAGATAAGGTTTATGGATGTGGTGAGAGGGGGCATGCAGGTGGTTGGTGTGGCAGAACAAGATGCAGAGGGCAGGAAGAAATGGAAACAGATGATCCGCTGTGGTGGCCCCTAATGGGAACAGCCAAAAGAAGATGTTGATTAAAACCTATATGTACCATAGTATTAAATTTTAAAATATAAATTGATTCCTTATAAAGAAGGTTCTCCTTAATATCACATACTTTGCCAATTTTCATAAAAAAACTTGTTCTAAAACAGAAACTTGTAACAAAGAATGATCACTATCATGTGCTGCTTTAAAATGCATAGCAATATTGCTTTCAGTTTTATTATTCTTTATGTCCCTTATATATATCTGGAGCATTTCTCCCCGGGCCTCCGCTGAAAACAGGCTCTGAGGAACCTAGTCGGACTTTCCCGGTCAACAAATGATAAATAAATAAAATAAAATAAATAAAATATTCCTGCATTCTGACTTTCAATTTTCTTTTACTTTTCCCTATATAAAATAAATTTCAGGGACATTTGAGAACATACACTACACCTTCACTATTACAGGAAATATAACAGTTACTGCCTGTACCACATGGCTGATAGGTCTGGGAGTGGTGTATACAGGTGAGTGCATGGTGGCTGCTGTTAGCAGCCCTTCTACAGTGGACAATGGTAGTTGTACTGGGTGGTACACACCACATGTTTGTGTTTAACACACACAAAGGCTTTGGTGTTGATGCACACATAGATGTATATACCTGTGCAAGGAACCTATTGTAGCCTATATAAATCCACCAAGCCAGACTAAGCACAACAACACATTGTGGAATAAGCAGTCCGATAGTTTAATGCCATTGACAATGGTAACAGCAGGGTATATGTGCCCTTCCTCAATATAGTGCAATCCTCAACTCTGTAAACATATGTGTGCTGATGTGGGTGGCACACCCCTACATTTTGGAGGGTGAGAGGTGCTGTAGAACCACAGATAGTGTGTTAGACAACTACCTAACCTGTTAACATAACCTGTACAGTATTACAGCAAGCTAAGCGGGGGGATACACACAACAGTAAATGCAGTGATGTTGACTGTGTCCACAACAGCCAGACCCAGCTATATATACCAACCCCATTATCACTGCACACCTATACAGTGGGGAACAGACCATTTATACATCTAATACTAGTTGTGATGGAATGTATGTCCACAGGATGATACCTGTGAAATGTTAGCATATGCCAGGCAATTCTTGGCCAGATGACCCCCTAGGACATGTATATTCTGCAAACTGAAGTAGATCCCTCCACATACATGCACACTTTTACTTGGCAACACTGGGACTAAACCCCTACCTAGGTAAGTAGTGCTACTGATGTGTGTGGCTTTAATTGCACACACCACACAGCTTTTAGGATGAGGTGTGTTCCAGGTTACATGTTCATGCAGAACAACACCAGGCATGTACAGTATGGTAATGGTGGATGTAATGGCTGTTTATGGACAATACATAATGTGACATACTGTCATATACACATTGACAAACACATAACAATCAGACACACATGTGAGAGACCTGGGCCTATCAGTGCTAACTACCTTGTCATTGTGTCCATTGTGTTACAGGTAGGTTGCATACAGCACATGCACAACTGGGCTGGATAGTGTTATCAGTTACCTGTATGGTTGATGGTGACAGTGGACACCATACAGTGGTACATGGTGTAATGACAGTATACCCAGCACCCACACCACAGTGTGGATATTGCACATACTGGAACCCATGATGACACTCTGACATACTCACCATCACACATTGACCAGGACTCCAATACAACCATTTGTCCATCCCAAGAGTGTTACTACAGGGATATGCATCTAATGCACATGCCACAGGCATAGTAAGGTGATGCATTTTCATGTCACTCCCATGGTCAGCAACATCACTATCCCTAATGCTGTGTGGCAATGCGAATTGTAATAGGAGTATGTGGCCTCAGAATGCTGTACCCTACATATATACACACATGCACATATACACACACTTGCCAGAACTCAGTGGGTATCCCATGCCTATCAACCCATTTGTACAACAGTGCTGTGCTGGTACTGCAAGGCCAAGGTAGCCCTCAGGAAGAAGAGCATAACAAGGTACATGTAATGTCTGGTACAGCAGCAGCCACATCTAACTATGGCAAATGGGGGTGCGGTGGGTGTGAAGGGCCTCAGGGTATTCCCAACTACAGGTCTACAAGCACACAGACACTGATATTCTCAGTAATGCACACGTACACATTTGTCAGTACTGGGATGCATCGGTGCAGGTGTTCATAGGTGTGTACCATGCTATTGTCCATGGAGAGATGGGAAGTGTAGGGGATGTGTGTACAGTGGTATCATGCCAACTGCCATGTGCCTGCAGGCCATCTATCAACAGACACCACTGTGGTGATCCTCAGGGTGAGTGTGACATGCATCAGCCGATCATCTGAGTCACTCTTGCAGAGGGCATGGGGAGCTGCTCCAGGTGACATGTATGCAACATGTATTACATAACATGGTTAGTGTCTGTCTTGGAGACCTGTACCCAAGCATGTTCTGTTGACTGTGGTAGTGTAGTTGAGGTATCCATGGCATGTGGTGCGTACAGGGTGTGGAGTCCTATTTGTGGCATTTATAACACAGCTGGGAAGACATGTCAGATCATTATCCAGTAGAAAATATTTAATGAGACACAGTTCACACACCAGAAACATGACAATGAGGACTCATAGTAAATCTATGCATGCAGGGGTTTTTGATTCCAGAACAACAATTAGCAATCTACTCTTACTTGGGAAAGCACTGTCAACGGTAGTGACATAATGATATACTACATGCCACTGTGACTGCATATAACCTGGGATACAACCCATGTATGTAACACATTCATATGGATATGAGTGTTCTACAAGCCATATATACTCAAGTGTCTCAGACAGTAGACTCACACCCCTTGCTACTGTAATGACAGCACATAGACACATGTTATGTACATGGCATTACATGCACTTATTACAGATGTTAACACACTGGAATGTGAGCATTGGTTACAAGGGCTGAGCCTTGCTTAGCAGGTGTCAGCATTGCTGTAATATAACAGCTAAGCAAATTTGCACAATGGTAAGCAAAGCCTACACTGTGTAAGCGCCATACGTTTAACCATACGTTAGCACCACTTAGCTTCAGTCAAACAACTTAAAGCTGCTCAAAAATGCCTTAACCACTCTGTATCCAACAACCCATGCAGGTCTTGAACCCAGGACCCTGTACACTATATTCACAGCAGTTAACCACTACGCCATGACAGCTGTGAAGAGAGTTGTTGTTTTTCCAATATATCTGTCAGTACACATATTGAATAGTATTGAAGAATTGCTGTGACTTCTACAATTGTGTAGCACTTGTTAGTGATATTACTGTTGCATCACATATGTTGTTATATCTATATATACACATATCAGATAAATACGGTGTGATACATCCGGGAAGGTATACATAACAGTAATGTTTTCACATGGCAAGGATATGGATATATATATATATATATCTATATATATATATATATATATATATATATATAAATATATATATATATATATATATATATATATATATATATATATATATATATATATATATATATATATATATATATATATATATATATATATATATATGTATAGTCATATGTAGATATAGGTGTACATGTACATACACATATATATTCATATATATGTATTTATATACATCTGTATATTGCATCATATATATGGCCATATATAGACCTCTCTGTGTATACATATGTATATAGATGTATATATATATATATATATATATATATACACAGATATAGATATAGATATATATATATATATATATATATATAGATATCTATATCTATGTATATATATATATATATATATATATATATATATATATATATGTAGATATCTATAACTATATGTGTATGTATATATATATATATATATATATATATATATATATATATATATATATATATATATATGAGTGTGTGTAGACATATATACATATATAGATGTGTATATGTCTCTCTCTCTCTGTATATATATATATATATATATATATATATATATATATATATGTGTGAGTGTGTGTATGTATATACAATATAGACCTAATATATATCTCTCTCCATGCCAATGTTATATATACAAATAATAATTGTATATAGCATAATAATGCAAATAAAGATAATAATGTTGAGAAATATGAAATAAAAATAAATGTGATAGTAGATTCCTGGTTTCTTTATTGATGAAAGCTCCTTGGTATCTGACACTTTAGAGTTTTGCAGAAAGATTAACCTCAAAATATTTTTCCAACAACAGGATCAAAATAATGACACTCAAAGATCATCTGATTTCAGATTTCACAAGTCCACTTTCACACCTCCTATGGACAAACATGTGGCTGTTTTCCAACAGGCTGTCATCAAGGACATACATTTTCATTTTAGTTCTACAGATATTATGAGAAACAATCTTTCACAGCAGGAACAACTAGCTCTTACACAACTTAAAAACAACACTGACATTGTCATTATACCTGCAGATAAACGGGGTGCGGTTGTTGTATTGGACTATGATTATTATCTAAGTGAGGGTCACAGACAGTTATCTAACCATCACCACTACATGAAGATGGATATTGATCCTACACCTTGTTTTCAAACAGAAATAAATTGATTTTTGGAAGAGGCAGTTGAGGCTGGTATAATTTCAGAGAAAATCAAAAAACACTTAACAGTCAAGGAGCCTGCGAAACAATATCTATATCTCTTACCAAAAATTCATAAATCCATTCAACAACCGCCCGGTAGACCAATTGTATCAGGAATTGGTTCACTTACCGAACCCCTTTCGGCCTTTCTCACTGAGAAGTTGAAACCATTACTCACAATGATTCGTGCAAGAATACAGGACACTACGGAATTCTTGCAGATAGTTACAGAATCACAGCTGGATTCGGATTGGCTTATGTGTACTCTGGATGTATCATCTTTATACACCAGTATTCCTCATTGGGCAGGTCTTATGGCATTGGAATTTTGGCTTTACAAATCAAATCTATACCCACCAGGAATGAACACGCTCTTAGTATGTATGGCTGAACTTATTTTGACCAAAAATGTATTCTATTTCCAACAGGATTGCTATTGGCAACTTCAAGGGACAGCCATGGGTGCATCTTTTGCACCCATCTATGCGGACCTTTTTATGGGATACATAGAGGAAACCATTATATACGATCCAATGCACAACATATACTTACCTGAAATAGATATATGGAGGAGATACCTTGATGATTGTTGGCTGGTTTGGAAAGGAGGCATTGAATACCTCCAGGAATTTATGGAATATTTGAATGGAAACATCTGGGGTATTGAATTTACAGAGGAACATCACTCTAATGAAATTCATTTCTTGGATGTTCATTTAAGAAGACAACCAGACAACACACTTCAAACATCTGTTTACAGAAAATTTCCACAGTTCAACACTCTCCTACATGCGGACAGTTTTCATCCGAAACATATTACCAAAAACATTCCAAAATCTCAGTTTTTGAGGATAAAAAGAATATGTTCTTCACAGGATGATCTTTCCAAACATCAAACTGACCTTACAAACAGATTTCTGTCCAGGGGATACTCATCTCAAATCATCCATTCAGCAATCCAATCCAGTGACATTGTACCTAGAGACTCTCTTTTGGAATACAAAAAAAGAAAGAGAGATAATGGCTCCAACTTGTGTAGATTTGTCACTACTTTTGGCTGAAACAGCTGGAACTTGATTAATATTGTCAATAACCATTGGAACATACTCAATTCGCACCCCCTTTTGGAAGATTATCTAGGGGAATGTTGTTACTTCTCATACAGAAAGGGCAAATCTTTGTGCTCTCATTTTTCTCATTATAAAAGAATGAACACCAAGCATGACAACCTTACACAAAGGACACTCATGGGAGACAAACTAATTGGCGTATTTCCTTGTGGTCATTGCAGTTTTTGTAACTACATTTTCAAAACCACAAGCTTTACCAGCAAGAACACAGGACAAATATTTAATATAAATTTTTTTGGCAATTGCAGCTCGGACTGGATAGTCTATTTAGCCACATGTACCTGTCAGGCCTTCTATGTTGGCCAAACATCAAGACAGTTTCGTATTAGAATCTCGGAACATTTAGGGGATATTAGGAACCAAAGAATAACCAATGCACTTTACAAACACACAACCAAACATTCCACTGCCAAATTTTCATTTACCATCATTTATCGGATCATTGGTGACCGTAATTTCAAAGTGGGGTGGCATGACATTCTCAACAACAAAGAGAGGAGGTGGATCATAAAACTTGGGGGACTTTTTTCCCCAGGATTAAATGATAAATTATGATTTTGCAGTAAGTAATAACTATTATTTGGTATCTTATTGCATACTAACATTGTTCATTTCACCTTACTTTCTAACAATTCTACTATCACATTTATTTTTATTTCATATTTCTCAACATTATTATCTTTATTTGCATTATTATGCTATATACAATTATTATTTGTATATATAACATTGGCATGGAGAGAGATATATATTAGGTCTATATTGTATAATTTACTACACTATCTATTTGCTTCATCAACAACAGGAAATGATGTCATGAACTTAATTAGTTGCAGCTATATAAGACTTGGACCCAATCATCTTAATGTACTACTGAGGAAAGCCTTGAGCTGAAACCGGTCTAGTTGTTTCTAAGTTTAAATAAATCTATTTATTTGACCTTCCAGGGTGCTGGCTTTTTTCATTTTGGAGCTATCACACTTGCTTGCCTGGCACCAGCCTAACTTGCTAGCTACATCCTTACACATCAGTAGGCATATGTCAGTAGGCCAATGGGAGGTGTAGTGAATGGTGTCCAAATCTTTATACTCCACACACACACACACACACACACACACACACACACACACACACACACACACACACACACACACACACACACACACACACACAGGTTTGCCAGTACTGACATGCATGGGTACATTGCTTCACAGGTGTGTAGTGGTTGACTGTGCCAGAAGACTGTACAAGGCTAGGTAAAGGGCATGCCTTGGCATCATGCCACATGACAATGGTCTGCAAGTGTGGTTCAGGGATGTAGTGTCTGGATTGGCTCAGACAGGTGGGTGTTGTATTCACCATCCACTCATCTGGATTACTATTGTGGGTGGCCAGTGCTGTGCAATGCTTGCCTTGTATGTGTTCTATATTCCATGACATGGATGGTGTCTGGGATGTGCACACATCCCACATGCATATTCTGTGACATGTGGAAATGTACCTGGGGTGTCTGGGGCATGTTGTGTAGACAGATTGTTATCATTAGATGTGCCATTCCTGACCTCATGTGCTGAGAACTGGCAATGGAAACCAGGTTGGCCCTGCACCTACATTGACAGCATGATACAGGTATTTGCTGGTGTCAGTGACATCTGTCCATACAGGGCATGTGTATAAGGCATGGTATGTGCTTTGTGGGTTACATTTGCTGACTCTACAGTTGTTGCAGGCGTCCATTGGAGAACATAGTGAAGGAGCACTGTATGCAATGATTTGCCTATTGTAAGGATGGGACAGGGTGCCATGTCCTCTGAAGTCCACTACAATCACACCATCATTACTATCTGTGAGCAATATGCAGGGAACTACCAACATAGTGGTTATTGCCTAGCCAAGTGTGTTTGTGAATGAGACATGGGTGGACAGTGTTCTCTGGGTAATACAAGGGTTGCTTATATTGTTCCACAAGCCATAATGTCACATGTAAAAGTATGGATTGTCTACCCAGCCTCTCTGCTGTTTGACATCTGTTATCCTTGTAAGGTGGACATTGTGACATATAATAGGCCCACCATATAATAAATTTGCAAAACCCACTCCACAATGAGTCCTGTTATTACACACTCACCTCCACACAGGACACTAATGACAAACACACACACACACACACACACACACACACACACACACACACACACACACACACACACACACATGCATACACACTCAGACACAACAAGTCTCACAGTTGCCATGTCTGGGATTAGAACTCTTACCTAACTAGTACTTCACACTTCAGCATTACGCAGTTAGAGTTGTAGTGACTGTGAATGGCCTTAAAAGCATTGATCCTTACACAAAAAAACACATTCACAACGTTTTAGAGTTGCTATGTCTGGGATTATAACTCCTACCTAACTAGTACATCAAACTTCAGCATCACACAGTTATAGCATGTGCCACAGAGCTTACTGGACTGCTCTTTCCCCAAAGGTGTATTTCAAATTGAATGACATCAGCAGGCTTGCCAAAGTAGGGCAATGGAAGTTGTAGTGACTGTGAATGGCCTCAAAAGCATTGATTCCTACACAGGCAAACAAACACACACACACACACACACACACACACACACACACACACACACACACACACACACACACACACACACACACACTCACAAAGTTTTACAGTTGCCATTTCTGAGATTAGAACTCCTACCTGACTAGTATATCACACTACAGAATTACGCAGTTATAAGACGTGCCATGGCGCTTACTGGGCTATTCCTTTCCCAAAGGTGTAATTCAAAGTGAATGACATCAGCAGCTCTGCCAAAATAGGGCAATGCTAATTTTAGTAAGTGTTAATGGCCTCAAAAGCATTGATCCCTACACACACAAAGTTCTACAATTACCTCGTCTGGGAATAGAACTCGTACCTAACTAGTACATCACATTACAGCATTATGCAGTTATAGGACATGTCACAGAGCTTACTGGGATACTCCTTCCCCAAAGGTGTATTTCAAGGTTAATGACATCAGCAGGCTTGCCAAAGTAGGGCAATGGGGAGTGCAGTGTGTGTGCATGGCCCATAAACCATTCATCTGGAAGCAGACACACAACACTCAAGCACACACAGGTTTATATTTCACAGGTAAGTGTATACAACTGCTAGATGAATACTGACTAGTACAGTCATGTTACACAGTTATCACAAGCACCACAGACACTATAGTGCTGATGGATACCAGAGGCAAAGGTCTACATTGACTGACATTTGCATATCATGTGGTTTTAGCCAAATGGATGTTTGCTGGGTAGGACAGGCCTCATGATGGGAGGCTCTTTGTAACTGTCTGTCACTCTCTTCCACACATTTATGTATGCATAAGTTTGGCCTATTATAGTGTGTTGTCCTTTGATATATGTGTTTATTCCTATCCAATGTATGTGCAAAGCATGACTGGTGTGCAATGTGGAGTGTGTGCACAAACATCCGTGACTGTCAGATATGTATAGTCCACTGTTGTTGCCAGACATGGGCTTCATTTCTGTAAGTGTGGGAGCATGCCCACTATGACCTTTCAGTATTTTGTTGTCAGACATGGGCTTTGTTTCCCTAAGTGTGGGAGCATGCCCAGTATGACCTTGTGTATTGAATGTGTGAATCCATTCCAGGTAGGTTGTACTCCAGTGCAGGCTTTTGTGTTCTACAACTACAGCTAGCAACCTGTTTCTGCGGGATATCTGTAGATCTGTTGACAATATGAGGTCAATATAGGCAAAGGATAGTGGGATACTGTAGGTAATTGTGTCTGTGCTGCTTCTACTACATGGTTATGGTGGTAGCAGAGATATTCAGACATATGTACTGTTTTACACTGTGATGTTTTATGTCATCAACTACTGTCAGGTATACATTTTTGCTTGCAGTAATTTCATGGGGAACACAGGGTGAATGCAGCTGTGTTCAGTATTGTGGTTTGCAGCCTACATATTCTTGCACAATCATGCCATTCTGGAGAGGAAGCTGCAGACACTTGCTGATGGGTCTGTGTAAATGGTTCAGCACCTTGGTACAGTGGTGGCTGAGGATCCCATGCTTGTACATCCATTGACGTGACAGTATGGCCATATCTTGCTGTGGCCATACCTCACAGCTGCACAGATTCACAGAGGTTACACAGAGGCAGGGGTCATATTTCTGGACATTACCCCTTCACATTGTGGTTTATGAGCAGGTTTGTAGCCACCCATTCCTGTGTTGGCAGACAGGGATAGTATGTGCACATGGCTGAGGGTCAGACTTCACACACTCCATGGCATCCATGTTCCTCCCCCCACCATTATTCTATCCTCTTCTAAACATTATGCAAACATTATCTGACAAGTTCCCTATAGTTATCACTTCATCTCAGCAGCATTTTGGGGTTGGTTCACAGTTCATGCAGTAAGACATGATGGGCATGTTACTGGGATTTGTCGACATGGCCTTGCATTTGGGTTCTGTGGACTGTGCTATGTTGTTATTTGTGAGTCCATGACATAACATACATTGGCAGTACGGGTGAGACACAGGCCTTTGGCAGAGGACTGTAAGGCATTTGGTAGTGATGCAGGCCAGCTGTAGCAGGCCATTGCATTGTGTCACTCCTACATTCCCAGACTGCCAGCCACTATTTTCCCCTGGGGTGACAGGGTGGTTGTGCAAGGTGTTAATGTCAATAGTCATTATTGATCCAGTGGTTTGGATGCTGGCAGGATGCTGCTTACAGCTAGGGACACACCTGCATGGGGTACCTCTTCAGCATGCTGCATTCTGTGGCTATTTCCATCCAGAGTTGGGGGTCATATTGTACTCATTCCCAACAGCAGGGATAAGACCTGTGAGGTACCTATGGGTGATGGTGGGATGAGCTGGGAACATGTGTGTTATGGGCGCTACCTGCGTCTGACTCACAGATATATGTGGGGCATTCCACTTATGTTGACTTGTGCAGGGACATCAGCAATTTGTCAATACTTCATACCTGTGACCTTTGTGGTCTGCCAGCATTTGGTCAGATGACATCAGTATTCCATACTACAAACCCAACTAATGTGCTGCTAACCTGTGTGTATAATTCCAAAGGTGTGCCCATTTGACAAGTAACATATTATACACTGTCTATCTTGGGTACTTCCACCTGTGTACTGTTTGTATGTCTGGGTCCACATTCATGCCATGTCCATCTTTCAGATGGTGACAGATATTACATCCAAACAATTACTATGGCTTACTGCTGGAATGTGTTTTGCTGGGATGCATTGTGTTTGGCTCTGCAGTTGTGAGAACTTGGCCCTGTTATCTGGCCAATGGCCACCAGGACAAACCTCACCATGCCTACATGCTGACCACTCTCACACAATATACAACACACACCAGCCTAAGACACACAGCCCTGCATATTGTACACATGCTACAATCTATCCTGCTACTTTGGCCAGCTCAGGTAATCTGTGCTCCACTGTTATTATACCTACACATACATGTTACTAAGTTTCTACATAGGATTGTGGTTGGGGGCACACCTGACAACTGTACACTTTTTCTATGACTGTACTGGTATCTCAGGTACTCCATTTCATTATGTATTTGCCCTATTATGCAGACTAGAGGCATATCTGTGTACTACAGTTCTTAGGTTTGATTGCCCTACATTTCAGTTTCAGACTTCTTACCCTTCAGAACTAACATACCACTGCCTGACCTGTTGTAGTCTGTCTGTGTAGGTCTGGAGGGGGGCTGTTCTCCATAGCCATCAATCAGAGGCCTTAGCATAGCCTTTCTTTGTGTATATCTATGTCTGTCCTGCTGGCTGAGACTGTTGTTGGGTATGTGAGCCTCCCTGACTTGCATGTGTGTGTCCTATGGACACACATTTGTCCCACCACATTTCCTGCAGTGGGTTTTGTCACCTTGTCTAGTACTGGCTACTATGGTGACACCAGTATTTGTTTCAGATTTCATGCTGCTACTATAGGTGTCTACTATCCGCTGGCATCCCATTCGGCCACCCGATTCCCTTGCATGCTCACATCCATACCATAGATACAAGTAACAAAACATACTACTCCATTCAGCAATTGATTTCATTGTTTTCAATTATAAGGGAATTCCCAATATTATTCTAGTATGTCCAAAGGTCAGTTATCAATCTGCTCTCCAGTCCAGCTGGTGAATCTGGGAATCTTGAGGAAATGTTACAACTGCCTGATGTACACAGACAACCCTCTCCTCCTCCCAATAAATTCCAACACGTGAGAGATGCAACCATAGAGCCAAACTGGAGGCTAAGCTCTCTCAACTCAGTACTGGCATAACCAGTCAGGAGGAGAAGAAAACCACACTCACTACAATTCCAGTCTCACATAGACCTACCACGACAGCAAACCAAACACATAATCACACAAAAACATACTCGGAGGCTCTAAATAAAGATCTGCTTAAGCAGCAGAGACCTCCAAAGCAGACACCCAAGCAACCGCTACCCGAAGACAAAACACGTGCAATACATATCTCACAAAGCCAGTGTGCCGAACAGTCACAGCCCTTAAGGCTAAACAACACACCTGATACACTTGTAATAGGTGACTCTATCGTCAGGCACACTGATGTCCCGCTCACCAGGTTGAACAAGGAGAAGGTCACGGTGAGCAGCCTGTCGGGCGCTAGGATCCGCCACATGACACAAGCACTCGGGTCACTCCAAGGCAAGTACAAATATGACTCAGTCATTGTCCATGCTGGTGTGAATGACCTGAGATATACCTCCCTGGACTACATGAAAAGAGACATAGAGTAGCTCTCTGAGCATGTGACCCAGGTCGGTATGACCCTGACCTTGAGTAGCATCTTACCCTCACCAAGAATGATGCCACAATATGAAGACAAGATGATCAATTTCAACAATTGGCTTAAGTACTGGTGCCATTCAAAGGGGATCCAATGCCTGTCAGCCTGGGATATGGTCGACAAGCCATGATGTTTCTTGCACCTGTCACTCCTGGGCTTTTGGATATTGGCAAAGGCTCTTGCTATCCCCATAGTGCCTTTTTTAGGCAAGGCTCAAAAGACAAACCCACCTCCTTAGGTATCACAAGGGATAAGAAACTAAGAGTAATGCTATTCAATGCCAGAAGTCTAAACCTCAAGATGCACGCACTCGAAACTCTCCTTAGCATGGAGAACATCGATATCTGTGCAGTAACAGAAACCTGGTTCAGGGCTCCCGAGAGCACCCCAGCACTACCAGGTTATACCTCATATCATGCTTTTCGGCCCCAAAACTTGGACCGAACCACAAAAGGAGGGGGAGTATCGATATTCATCAAAGATACCCACACCTCCAGGTTGGTGGCAAAGCACGAAGCATCAGAGACTATCCATGTGCAACTAACAGTGGGGAAAACTGCCTTCCAGTTTATAGCCTGCTACAGACCACCCTCCCAAACCCAGGAACCCCACTCGGCCTTCCTGAGAACACTGGAAAATATGAAGGTCTCTCAAAACACCATTATATTGGGCGACTTCAACTACCCAAACATAGACTGGGAGCATTACTCTAGCTCCAACACCCTAGCCCAAAGGTTCCAAGAATTCATAAACTCAAATGCTATGGAACAACTTGTTACCACTCCCACAAGAGGGGAAAATATACTGGACCTGATCATCACCAACATGGGGACTCTATGCTCCAGACCAGAAGTGTATCCCACACTGGTAAGATCAGACCATAAACTGATCTCACTGGATATTCACATCCTGACCCCACCCCCTGCCCAGAAAACCACAGTGAAAAACTTCTCTAAAGCAAATTTCACACTCCTCAAAACCGAGGTGGAATCCTTCAAAGCCCCCAGGCCTGTGGAAAATACGGCCCAGACTGCGGAATCCTTTATAAATGCATTCTATGAACACCTTCAGGAATGCATGGATCATGCAATCCCAAATAAAACCAAGACCCAATCCTCCAAAGGCGGATGTCCTGTCTGGTGGACCCCAGCCATAAACAAACTATACAATAGAAGGAGGAAGCTACTACATGATAGAGCAAAATCCCAAAAAGGGAAGGCATCTCTGATCAGTATTAGCAAAAAACTAAGGGCACTCATAAAATAGTCTAAGGCCAGCTTTGAGAGAAAAATTGCACAGGACACTAAGGATAATCACAAGCCTTTCTTTAGTTATGTTAGGAACCTGGGTGGGAATTCCCAGATATGCTCAGAATTAGTCCAAAATGACAAAAAAATACACCGAACCCACAGACATTGCAAACATCCTAACTGACAGGTTCAGCGCAACCCCCCCCACCAAAAGGGCAAATATCTATCCCAGCAGAGTGCTGCCCCCCTGACATCTCAGATGGTCAGGTAAGAGCCGCCCTCTCCAAAGCAAAAAACACAGCATCAATGGGACCAGAAGGTGTCCCAGGCTGCATCCTACATGAACTCCAAGAAGAGCTAAACCCAAACATAAAACTACTGTTCAATCTCAGCCTTACTACAGGATATGTACCCAAAGAGTGGTGTACAGCAACAGTGGTCCCTCTCCACAAAGGAGGTGCCTCAACGGACCCTGGAAACTATCGCCCCATAAGCCTGACTAGCTTGGTCTGCAAAGCTATGGAAAGGATCATCATGGACCTCATAAATAAAGATATTGGGGACCTACCGACACTGGATCCTACCCAGTTTGGCTTTCTTAAGGGCAGATCCTGCCTTTTAAACCTGGTCGACTTCTTTGAAACAGTCACCAAGGCCATTGACGAAGGGAAGGTGGTCCACCCAGCCTACCTGGATTTTGCAAAAGCCTTCGATACAATACCCCACACGGGCATTATAGATAAGCTCACCAGCTTAAATATAAACCCCTATGTCACTAGATGGGTTGCAAACTGGCTTAAGGACAGAACCCACATGGTTAGAATTGCTGGAGCCATGTCAGACTCCAAACCAGTTACAAGTGGCATCCCACAAGGCTCAGTCCTGGGACCTCTCTTGTTCGGTATATATTTCTTGGAGGTACAGGCCAACACAGAAGGACTGTGGCTGACCAAGTTCACAGATGACTGCAAACTGGGCACCATAATAGACTCTCCAGCCGACACAAGCATCCTCCAAAAGGGCCTCATAGAAACAGACAACTGGTGCCAGAGCCATGGCCTCAAGCTAAACTCCAAAAAGTGTATAGTCATCCCCTTTGGCAAAAACAAAGTGCCCACAAATTACCCCATAGGTGGTAAACCATTAAGTACAGAAGAAGTAATTAGGGACCTGGGAACCCAAGTTGATAGCAATCTCTCATTTGACAACCACGTGGTCAAAGTGGTTAGAAAAACATTTTATATAGCCCACCTAGTCATGAAGGGATTCACATCTAGATTAGGGGAGGTTATCGTGCCTCTTTACTCATCCCTCATCAGGCCCATAATCGAGTACATGCCCCTTTTGGGATGTACCTTACCAAACACCTGCAGCAACTGGAAAGACCCCAAGAGTACCTCACCAAGAGGATCAAAGAGCTCAAACAGATGCCATATGCTGCCCGGTTAAAAAAACTCCAGCTCTACTCAGTGGCATACCGCCTGCTCAGAGGTGACCTGTGCCTGACGTATAAAGCCATGTCCAACCCAGAATTAAGGGACATGCTGCACCTCAAAAAATCCAAATCCCATCGAGCTACATGCTCAAGAGACTTGAATCTCAGCACTGAAATAAATAGGACATGCTGGAGGGACAGATTCATAACCCAGAGGCTCCCTTCACTCTGGATTAAAATCCCAGTCCAGGTTAGGCAGAGTCCCTCACTGACTCTCTTCAAGAGGAATCTTGATGAGTGGGTGGGAGATCATAGGTTTACCCCGGGTATCACTTCTGTGTCACTGTTAGACAGAGGCACAGTATACTAACCTCGAAAAAGGGCATAGCAAAATTAATTTAAAATGGGTGGCGAAAGCCAAACATACTCTGGCTAGGCTTATAAATGCCCTAGGACAGATAGCCTAGTATGAACCTATGAACATATGATAGGGAGAGTGACTTACCTTGTGGCTCTGCCACTACTGAGGATGGTGCTGGAGGGCTGACTATGTCGGATGCACATAGTACACTCACTATACATAGTTAGGCATAGATAGTGTCATGTTTGGCATCCATTTTACAGTATGTGCGAGTCAGAGAGAGGTGTCATTCCCTGGGTTCCTACCGTGTCAGTGTATGTGGTATGCATTGCTTCTTTGCCAAGGCCTGGGCATACTGGGCATGCCTTCTTCTGCCTACTGGGCCAGGCTCAGATTGTTCCTCCTCCGAGTCACTCTGTGCCTGTGCAGGCCTTGGCAATGGAGGAGGGGTTATGTGACCCTGCCCCGTGCTGTTCCTGCTGCAGCTGTTTCCGCAGGATCACATTGTGTAGCATGGTACATACGATGACAATTTGGGTACATGTTGTTGGTGAGTACTGCAAGGCTCCAACAGATATGTCCAGGCACCAGAACTGTGACTTGAGCATCCCAAACACATGCTCTATTATGATTCTGGTCTGCACGTGTGCCTCATTATGGAGTTCTTGTTCTGGTGTGTGTGCATTTCTGATGGGTGTCATCAGCCATGGCTCCAGTGCATAACCAGCATCCCCCATTAGGTGGCCATAAGGGATGTCCCCATTGGCAAATCTCTGGTACAGCTTCATCATATGCCAGATGTGCGAGTTGTGATAGCTTCCAGGGCAGCCAGCACACACATTCATTATAATGACCTGGGCATCGCACATAACCTGGCAGTTGACGGAGGGGAAGCCCTTGTGGTTGATGTAGAACTTTCCCCGCTCACTGGGTGGTGCTTTGATGTGTATGTGCATGCAATCTATAGCACCTACTACCTCAGGGTATTCTGCTATTTGGTGGAAGAGATGCATATTGCTGGTCTACACCTCATGGCTGTTGTGAAAATATACGTGCTGACCGGCATGTGCTGACATGGAATCCAGAAATTGGTGGAGTACCCTAGATGCTAATGCCTGTGAGATCTCCATGATATCCCCAGCTGGCCTTTGGAAAGTACCTGTGGTTAGTATTCTTAGACCTACACATAGCTTGGTATCCACGGGGATGGGTTCCCCTCTGTTGGTTCTGTGTGTGAGTCATGGCCAGCACAGCTCAACAATTTGCTGTAGGAGGTCCCTGTCCACCCTATAGCACTCCACTATCTCCAGCTCATGTAGCCCCTGGTAGGTTACCCTGGGTCTGTACAGTCTTCTCCTTCTCCTCACTGTGGGCTAGTCATCAGCATTCTCATCCTCATTAGCCTCAGCCTCTTCCACATGTTGATTTATGATAGCTAATGCAACTTCTATCATTTTGTTGCTTTTTTTGGTAAAATTTCCTTGTTTGTATACACTGGTGGTGTAGAGTTTGTGGGAAAAACCAAAGGGAAAGATGTTTGCATAGTTTATAATAGTGTGCTGGGCTGGGCTGCTGCCTGTGTAATTGGCTGATTCTGATACATTTCTCCTGCCAGCTATGCTAGTTCTCCTTGATTCACTTCATACTGCTGTTTTCCCTTCCCATTGCCTCCCTCTTTAAGCCCAGGGGCACGCCGTGCAAACACATTGCTTAGATGAACATGGAGCTGCTATTTCCTGGTTTACTTTTTTTTTCCTTTACAATATGGTGCATGGTGAGCACACCCACTTAGGCAATGTAAAGAGTGCTTGGCAGTTTCAGACACACCTCCTTTCTTAGCTCTGCTAAGCTGAGGGCAAACCCGAGCCACAGGGCTCCAATAAACTTACAGTATGCCCGACACACCTCTCTATGATGTCAGCTAGCTCTTAGGCTTGCACCATTGTCTTCCTCCACCTACATGGTTGGGTGCAGGCTAGCCATGAGGGGGAATCTGGGATTCAGTATCATTCCCCTCATTTGCATAGCATTGCTTGCTAAAGCCTAATTACAAGTCTGACACTGAGCCTTTCCCCTTAGTAACCACTATTCACTGGGCATGTTGTTTTCTGCCTCCCATTGAGTATAATGGCAAAATTGTGATTTTGGATAGAATGCTTTTTTCAAGGTTTTTTTTTATTTTTGGGCTGATCCCATTTGCGCATCCCTGCCCAATGTTTAAATGGCCGAAACCGGACAAAAAATAAATAAAAGTTATTTTTTTTAATTTTGCAACTGTTTTCCATACCATTGGCCATATATTTATAAACACCCTTTATTTGGAGCTGTCATGGCTCCGTTTTGTAGTTTGCAGAAATGTCCTCGGTTACTAACTGAGTACATATCTGCAGATTACACTAGTCCTGCATGGGTGGCAACCAGCTTCCTGGATCACAAATTCACCTCATTTGCATGGTTTTCACCTGCAAATGGGGTAATTTGCATACAGGAGCTGTGTCCATGCAGGAATAGTGTAGGAGTGCTTGTGCATGTCCCAGGAGCTTGTTCCTGGATCTCTCTGTGGCCATATTGCCTCCAGCAGCTCCTGCACTATTCCTGCATGCTGTGCAGAGCTTGCTGAATCCTGGGGCTTGTCTTTCAAATGTATTAGAACTGTAATTATGTGTATATTAAACTGCAGGTACAGAAGTGTGTGTTGAACAGGGTTTCTACAGTGCTGAACCTGGATATGTGACCTCAGCGTGTCATGTTGTATTAGAGCAGAAATGTATATAAACTAGTGTACATGTGTAACTGTATATGTTTTAACAGTGGGAGCTAGAACATGGAGGGCTAGCTTGCAAAACTTCAAGAAAATAGTTTAAATTAAATTATTTTATGATTGTGCTATAAAAGTTTCAATGCAACAGGAGACAGAATGCTATACTAGGGGACTCTATGGGTTGGCTTCTAAGTGTATTATTGTTTTATTTCTTCTAGCAGTTGGAAACATCTGAAAGCTAAGTATTTTCACAGAGAGAAGTTAAATGTTGGTAGTTTCTGACAATGGGGGTTTAACTTGGGAGCTAAAGTCAGGTGACAAAATGTGATGCCATCCAAGCTAACCCAGCAGTAATATTTGATATTAATTTAAGAACTCTCTCAGAGAGAGAACCAGGGCATTTTATATTTTGTTTTTGACCTAACAAGAACATCCATTTGCCGCATCTGCTTGCTTTTTGTTTTGCAAGTTTTTAGGGCATAGTAACTGTTTTACATTCAGATAGAAATATTGTAAAATAAAGCTTAGATGTTTTTTTTTCTTTATTTGAGATTTTGTTTTACATTCCCTGTGATTTGAACTCTGATGTAACTGATTATTTATTGAGTACCATCTTGTTCTATTATTATTTATTATTGAATATATTTAAACCTTTCAATTGTGGCTGGTCTGTTTAGAGAAATGTAAGCTCTTAGAGTGCTTGCATATGTATTTGGTGACACTTTACAAGCCACTCCTAATAACCTGGCACTTCATCAAACTACCATCTGGATTAATAGCAACACTACACAGTAGGATTGGACACCCTTTGTTAAGGGCCTTAAAGTAGCTGATAAAGAGTGGTTGGTGGCAGTTGGAACTACCTTATAGTCTGGGCAGAAGGGGTATAGCTAGTAAACCTGTACCATTCTTTCAGAAGAGGGCGTGTGTGTTTGTTTATAAATCAAATCTCAAAGAGTGTGTGTGTCAGCTACTTGGGCAGGGACACTATGCACTGGTGGACAGAGAGTGTACTAGAGGTATTGGTTTGGCCACACAGCTGAGATCTCAACCTTATAGCTGTGCCAGTGGGGAGTCTTATTGGGGATTTGGAGAAAGAGGGAGAAACCAGCACCAGACTAACTATGGTCTCTCTGTGCTCATAAAGGAAATTGCACTTTACTGTCTGTGTAATTATCATCCTCCCAGTGTATACATTCCCCACTGTTGCCACTGGTTAGGACTAAGGCTCCTTGAATACTGGATCAGTGCAGGGGCATCACATATGGGACCTCAGTTTAACTTCTCATCCAAACAAGGGCACTTTAAGGAGTGCAGCACCCCACTTATGTTGCACTGCAGTGTCAGCAATCAATCTACCTGGTGTGGGAATAAAACCCTCAGCTTTCTATACCAAAGGCTAGTGTGCTACCTGTTATACCACTAACACTGTTGCAGAGTGCCTTAGATGGCTCAGCCTTTCTGACAATCATGACCTTTTTCCTCTGGGCTTTTGTGTATTTGCTATATCCTTGTTCACTCCTTAGTGCCTTTTTTTAGGTATTGCCAACCTGATAAACCTCTTAACATAGTAAAACCACCTCAAGAAAATATGAATATGTTACTGATTAATGCCAGGAGTCTAAACAAGAAACTCCACAATCTGTAATGTTTTTTTTCACCTAGGAGAATGTACATGTCCTTACAATAACTGAGACATGGTTTAGAAACATGGAGAACACCCTAACAGTGCAAGACTACAATGGCTTCCACACATTTAGACCAATTACCTTTCAGCAGGGGACAAAAGGTGGAGGTGTATTAATTTTCATTAAGAATAAAGACATCTCAAGACTGGTCAAGCAGTTTGATGAGCTTGAGCCGCTCCATGTCCAAATTGCTATAGACAAAGTCCAATAACATATCCTCATAAGCTGTAGTTCCCCATCATTAACTCAGGAGACCCATAGCTCCAATGTGAATGCATTAAAGGCACTCTTCATTCACTATAATACCATATTCATAGGAAACTTCTAATTATTCCAGCATAAACTGGGGATCATATACAACTACATGCATGCAGTCCTAGATATTCCTGGATATTTTACACACAAACAACCTAGACCAGAAAGTCTGTATACCCACTGGGGTAATTAACATGAGAGAACATTATCCCACCCCATCCAGTGCAATGTCGTCCATGGCCAGACCATAAAGTTCTCTCCTTTAAAATAAAAATAAAATCCATGACCCCAACAAGCCCCCATAATTTTAAGAATTATTCAAAGGTAAACTTCCTCTTATTAAGTGAAACCATGGCAAAATTTCAAGTCCCCTCCAACTGTAAGAACACTACTGCCTATGGAGAGTTTTTAACAAAATCCTTATACAAGCATATTAATAGCTGACTGAGGCAGCTGTACTTACATGGAAATCATGCACAATAAACTTAAAAAACAAACCCCTCTGGTGGAGACTCACCATTAATAGAATGTATAACAAAAGAAATAAAACCTTGGCAAAAATTAAGAAGTACTTTGCCACACAATGTAAAAACTCCCTCCTCAATCTAAAAAGCAATTCGGGGAAAAGCAAGTCCACCAACCAAGTTTGAGGCAAATATAGCCTCCATGCCTCTCAAAACTGCACAAATATTTGCAGAATGTCCAGATTTTTGACTCATATTTTTGGCCTGTTCCTCATAAAATTTGTGTTTTTTTGGCAAATCACTGGGATGATCTGACGATTGAAGTCATTAAATAATGGCATACATTTGAGTTTCAGACTTCAGATCCTTCAGAAAATGAATGTTTAAACAAACCCTGTTACTTTAACTTTTTAAGTTTATAAGAGCAATATTTAAAATCTGTCCCTATTTTTGGGCATTTGCTCCCCCCCCCCCCATTTTGTTGGGCTTTGTCCAGATTCCTTGAACTAAGAGGTTGTGAGGTATGATACCCTCCCTGTCAAGCAGTTTCACGGCCTTCTTCAGTTACATCTGCACAACACGCAACTGTGCACCAAACTAATTGTGAATGGAGCAATCATTCACAATCAGCCATGGGATATAACAAACCTACTGGCTGACAAATTCAGTTCCAGTTTTACCCCACTCTCCCCCCAGACATCCAGAGGAAATACTGACAACCTCCATGCTCCAACTAGCACTGGGGGAACAGGTCCTTTAGAAACTCTATAAGGCCAAGAACACTGCGTTGATTGCCCCTGATGATATTGCAGAATTACTCCTAAATAGTAGGAAATATAACCTGTCATAACCACTAGTTTCATTACATAACCAAATCCTCCAGACACACTTTATACCATGTGGATGGAGGACTGCAAACACAATCCCGCTACACAAGGGAAGACCTTCTACTGACCCAGTAAACTAGTCTTATAAGTTTGACTAGTCTCATATGCAAAGCAATGGAAAGTATTTTCATGGACATGATAAACAATACATTAGGGAACCTTCAGCACTAGATCCAAAACAGTTTGGCTTTATCAAAGGCCTGTCATGGTTACTCATCCTGGTGGATTTCTTTGAAAGGGTCACAGAAGCAATGAACAAGAGAAAGATGGTGCATACTGCCTACCTCAATCTGTCCAAAGCATTCAACACAATACCCTACTCAGGCATTGTTGACAAACTCACTAAATTAAGTATAAACCCCTATGTCTCCTGCTGGATAGCGAACTGGCTGACATATAGGACCTAAGATGTTTGAATAGAGAAGTCTACTTCCACTATATATATAAGGAAGCCAATCATCAGGGCTTAGTGCTGGGACTGCTCTTTTTTTGCATTTACTTCTATGAAATCAAAGACAACCTCTAGAGCCTCTGGATGACCATGTCTGCAGATGATTTCAAACTGTGTACAGTCAGAGAATCCCCCAGCGACACAAATACCATCCAAGAAGGCCTGACAGACAAATAACTGGTTCCAGAACCACAGACTTAAACTCATTGCCAATAAATGCATAATGTTATCACTTGGGAAGACAACCTCCCCTGGAAACTATCACATTGAAAACACCACTCTGTGAGTAGAAACACTGGACAGGGATCTAGGAATACACACATCAAAAGTATTGTTTTTGACCATCATGCATCTGTGGTGAAAAATAAGTAATTCTGTGTTGAATAACTTATAATCATGGGTATAGCATTTATGTCCAATGATGTCATCTTTCAACTATAATCAGCCCACATCAGACATTTCATTAAACACAATGTCCTCTTTGGTATATACCTGACCAGGCATATGCAACAACAAGGACTGTCCATGTATGCTCCTTACAAAAAGACTATTGAGTATCAACAATATGTCCTACACAGACCACCTCAAAGACCCATCCCTTTACATAAGATTATAGAAGCACAGGTAGTTACTAGGCTAATGGCCCTATGGCCCTTACAAGCCTAGCCAAGTTCAACCCTTGTTCCCTATAGGGCCTAGATATATAGTCAATGATTACAAGCTGATCTAAATCAGCACTGACTGCCCCTATCCAAGAGGGACACGAGTAAAACCCCTGAGGTGAATTTGCAGTTTCTCACCCAATTATTCAAATTACGCTTAAATAGGGTCAATGAGGGGTTCTGTTTAACTTGAACTGGAAGTTTGTTACAAAGGAGAGGTAACCTCTGTGAGACATATCTGTTTCTCTAGCAAGCCTTGTTAATGTCACAGGCTAGGTTAAGGTCTCCAGAGTGAGTGAATTGTGTACTATTTGACTTATGAATGAGCAGCATAGCCATTAAGGCAGGATCAGAGGTTGCTCTCAATGCAAGGCACAGGTTGCCTCTGAGTAGTCTATATGATACAGAGTATAGTGACAATGATTTCAGTCTGTCTACATATGACTTGTGCTGTAATCCCTTAATTTTCTTCGTGAAAAATCTTTGGGGTCTCTCTAGTTGCTGCAGATGCCTGGTAAGGTATATACCAAAGAGAGCATTTTACTCTGTTATTGGCCTGATGAGGGAAGAGTACAGGGAGTTATAGCATTTTTGTTTTGGAAGCTATGCCCTTACTTATAAGAGGAGAAACATACAAGGCCTTCCTAACCACTGTGGAGAGATTTACCATCAAAATGTAGAACTTAGATTCAGAGAATTTGGAATGGCAAATGTGTGTTGGCCGACTCCCTTATTGCCAAAGTACAATTCTATGAGTGTTCTATGCAGGGAATGCTGCTGTGCATTTGCTCATATGTGGTCGATGTTAAGACTAAAGATTGCGGTACAGTGCAGATCAGGAGGACATTTACCCTTTTCCTCACTGCAGTGTGATCTCAGAATTGGATTATATAATTTGCAGGGGGGGGTAGGGGTGGCTTGCCCCCCCCTGCAAAATGTGTATGTCAGTGATTCGTACTGCTGGAAAGCAGGTAGGTGTGAGTGGCAGCAGGTATTACTAACAACGATATCGAACATACTGAATTTGATATCATCAGATTTGTTTTTGACATTGTAACCTAATTATTATGCAGCACATTGGCATTGTGACTCAATAATGCAAACACATTAAGTTGCAAATTTTGCTCTTTTAATAGTAAACCCTGTGGAGACATGGTGATCAAAGGTAAGGTTGCTGTCAACCTGTGTGCCTAAATCTCTTGCCACTGATTTAGAGCTTAGGGTGTTACTATTAATATGGTAATCTGCAGGGACATCACCCTTGCCAAAGTGGATGATAATGCATTTTTTTGCACTGAGTTTAAGTCTATGAGTTTGGCACCAGTCATTGATTTGAGTAAGCCATTCTTGCAGAATGTTGACATCATTTGGGGACTTAATGATTGCACCCAGTTTTCAGTCATCAGCAAACTTTGTCAGCCACAGACCTTTTGTTTTACCTGTACTTCCAAAAAGTAGATTCTTACAAGCTACTGAGGGATTATCTGTGCCAGACCTGCAAAGCATCCTATGATCCCACTCTGATGGACTTGTTGCACAATTGCAAAATAAACAGCACCAGAAATACCAGGTTTAGGGACTAAAATTTAATCAGCAACGTAAATAGGACATACTGGAGGTATATGTATGATATATCCCAGAGACCACCCATTTTCTGGAGCAGGCTTCCTGTCCAAGGCAAGAAGAGTTCTTCCCTAACCCAATTTGAGTGTAACTTAGACCAGCGGGATGAGACATCACAAGTTCACCCCCAGTCTGGCATCCATGTCTCTAAAAGAAGGAGGCAGCCTGTAAATACTTGTTTGCCAATACCTACGTCTGTACACACCCCATAAACAAATCTAAGGTATTCATCCCACTGTATATATTTGGCAAACATGGGTAGGCTTAAAGAGGCTCCTAGGGGTCATTAACCTAGTAATCACTTTAGGACCAGAACAGGACCAACCTATTGCACTTGTTTCAGTTTAATATAGTTAGCTTAATATTTTCCTTAAAAGAAACACTGGCAATTAACTTATTTTTTCTTATACACAGAAAAGCTGGCATAATTATCAACTGGAATTAATCACAATATTTCCTATGTTGCTGTTAAATGCTTGTACCTGTTCTTTGCTCAGAGTTTCTTGACTTATACTTTTATGGTCCCTCCCCTTGATGTTATGGGTAAACAATTAATTGTCTCCTAAGTCAGAAACATCTCTTATATTGCAAGCAAAATTACTGCATTTTCCAACACCTACAAATGCAATTCCACCATACAGTTTCCTCTGCAGATTTCACAAAGCTTAAATGTAGCTTATCAATGTGTTTACAGGCTGAAGTAAGAAAAGAAAAAAAGTACAGACAGCAGTTCTATCATTTCCTCTACAACAGCATCACAATATCTTGAGACCAGGGTGTACTGATCCGGTACACTACCCAATTATTGTTCTAAATAAAGAAAGAGTCTCTAAGTTTGCATCCCTGGTAAGAGACTTAGTCCTGCCTGATTAATTTCCACTTGGCAGGCTTTGGCAGAATATTACTGCCACCCAGTCTGTGACCCAGGTCAGATACCTCTGCTGTACTTATATGATTTTTGCTGGCTTTTATAGCTAGGCCTGTTATTTACAGTCTGATTAATACCTCCCTGTAATGTTAAACATGTTCTGTTCATGGCCATCTGTAGAGTGCAAGATCATCCAAATAAAAAAAAATGTCTGCCAGGATGCGATCTATTAACCTCTTTAAGGTTTCTGGGGTCTTTTACATTCCAAATAACATTTTAGTAAATTAGCATAACACAGATGGAGTTGCAAATGCTGATTCCCCAATGGCTGTAGGTTTCAATGGCACCTGCCAGTAACCCTTGGTCAAGTCAGCAGTGGTTAGACATTTATAGGTTATAGGTTCATAGGCTGGTACTGGGCTATCTGCCCGAAGGCATATATTAGCCCAGCCACGTTGTGCGGTATTCACCTCCCCTTTAGTAGTTCCCTAGACCCTTGTAGTAGCAGCTAGTACCCTTGGCCCCTATCTAGTAGTGCTGTTGGTGTGATCCCCGGTGTGAACTTTCTGTTACCCATCCACTCATCAAGGTTCCTCTTGAAGAGTGATAGTGACGGGCTCTGTCTTATGTAGATTGGGACCCTGTTCCATAGTAAGGGAAGTCTCTGCGAAGGGAATCTATCCCTCCAGCATGTTCTATTCATTGTTGTGTTGAAGTTTATATCCCTAGAATGTGTAGCTTGAGTAGATTTGGTTTTGCTAAGATGGAGCATGTTCAACAATTCTGGGTTGGACATGGCTCTGTACATTAGACAGAGATCGCCTCTGAGAAGGTGGTATGCAACAGAGAACAGTTTTAGCTTTTTCAATCGTGCTGCATAGGGCAACTGTTTGAGGCCAGTGATCCTCTTGGTTAGGTACCTCTGTGGTCTCTCCAGCTGCTGGAGATGTCTAGCCAGGTACATTCCAATTGGTGCATTGTACTCAATAATGGGTCTGATGAGGGAAGAGTAGAGGGGCACCATTACATCCTTAGATCTTGATGCGAACCCTTTCGTGATCAGATGGGTCACATAGAAGGATTTTCTAACCACTTTGGAAACATGGTTATCAAAGGAAAGCTGACTATCTACTTGTCCCTAGATCCCTTATTTCTTCTTCAGATTTCAGGGGATTACCTCCTATGTTGTAGTTTGCGGGTACTCTGTTTTTTCCAAAGGGGATTACTACGCATTTTTTTGCATTTAGCTAGAGACCATGGCTTTGACACCATGCATCAGTCTCATTTAGGCCCTTCTGGAGGATCTCCATGTTGGCCGGAGACTCTATTATAGCACGCAGTTTGCAGTCATCCACAAACTTAGTCAGCCACAGCCCTTCTGTGCTTGCCTGTACTTCTGAGAAGTATATGCCAAACAGGAGGGGCCCCAGGACAGAGCCCTGAGGCACACCGCTCATTATTGGTCTGGATTCGGACATAGATCCCGCTACTCTTACTTTATGGGATCTGTCTGAGAGCCAGTTTGTGATCCATCTTGTGACGTAAGGGTTTATGCCCAGGCTGGTGAGCTTATCAATAATATCTGAATGGGGAATGGTGTCATATGCTTTAGCAAGGTCAAGGTAAGCCGTGTGTACCTCCTTTCCCTTATCTATAGCCTGAGTGTCTCAAAGAAATCCACCAGGTTCAGGAGGCATGATCTGCCCTTGATGAAGCCGGACTGTGTGGGGTCCAGCAACCAGAGGTTCCCAATCTCTCCATTTATGAATTCCATAATGATTCGCTCCATAGCCTTACAGATCAGACTGGTCAGGCTTATTGGTCGATACTTTCCAGGGTCAGTTGTGGCCCCACTCTTGTGTAGCGGGACCAGAGTTGCCATGATTTATCCCCATCCTGCTGCCCTAAGACTTCACCTTCATTATCAACAAGTTAAATGCACTCTAAATTGATCCCTATGAATTTGCATGAATAGCAAAATATATGAGGGATAGAACCTACAATGTGAGGGTGGCAGACATGACCTAGGAGACCATGAAAATAACTGGTGGGTTACCACAGGATTCTGTTCTAGGACATTTGCTACTCATCATATACTCCTCTGGACTCCAAATAAAAAATCTAGAGCTCTAGTTAACAATGTTTCCTGATGATTGTATGAGGTATACTGGGTGTTATATATGAATTCCCTTCTGATATGCAGAGGCTGCAAAGTAAACGTACACATGTTAATAGATGGTGTGCTATAAAAGGGCTAAAACTAAATGCTAAAAAATGCAATACTGTTTCTTAAGGCAAAAAATACCCTCCACTCAGCCAATAGTACAGAAAACACTGCACTCCGAAATGAAGATGTTGTGAGAGACCTTGAAACATGGGTAGATAACTCCTTTACAATTGACCATTATTTTACAACAGTGATCAGAAATTTCTTCTATCTGGCTTAGTTGATTACAAATGTTGTTTTCTTTAGGTCTGAAGAACTCTCAAGCACTCTCTATTGTGCACTGATTAAGTCCATCATAGAATACAATGCCCCCCTCCAGGATGTATCTTACTAAACATATCAAGCAATTAGAGAGATCCTAAAGGTTCCACATAAAAATGATCATGGGAACTAAAGGACCTGATCTATCAGGAGGGGCTAGTGGGGGGACCTTAATGTCTGATTGGATGACAGCCTCATGACTATCTCTTACCTTACAGGGGGAACAAAAGTAGATAGGGTTGCACTAGTCATGGAAGTCAGGTGACCATTAGGTGGAGAGGTCTAATAAAAGACAGAGTGTCAGACTCCAAAACACACAAGACAAAACAGACTCATTCCCCAATGTTCTACATAGCCAAAACCACAGATGGCCAAGCACTGAGGCAGAAAAGAGGACATCTGTACAAGACAGGGGTATCTTCAAACCCAGCATGTTATTTGTCAATGACTTCAGACTATATGGATGACCTGCAACTGGAACTGACATATGTGCCTAATAGAAAAACTTTTCTTGATTAACAGAACTGTTTATATGTCACTGTTACCAACAGTGACTGTTCTCTGTTTCTTGATGAGACTTTTTTAGACCAAGACTAAAATACCTGACGTCTTCAGTACCAGCCATGACTTGATCCTACAACAGTGTCTGTAAAGCATCCAAATTCAAAAGGCCTTTCAAGACACCAAAAATATTATGATTGTAAAGAGTGATATTTTTGCTTTTCTGCATTACTACATTATGTAAACCTGTTTTTTTATTGGATAATCTGTGCATTAATGAAATCTCGGTTAAAATGTATTTCACTTGACAGCCCACATATTGTGTAGCTCAACATAATTATTACTATTTATTTATTTGTTTATTTTTTATTTACCCTTTGTTGCTAGTTTAGTCCCACTAGGGAAGGAAGGGAATCTTTTCAGCAGGGATCTCAGGTGGAATTCATAATTCCTAGGCAAAATTTAGCCAGAACACCAGCAAATCTTCCCCTATCCTTTTGTTGTGAATGTGTATGTGTGTGTGTGTGTGAGAGAGGGGTGGGGGCTAGGGGGTGTTTCATGAGTTGATGAAAATAAAGAGGAGAGCAATGATAAGCCAGGAAAGGAGAATACTGGATATCATATGACTGATATGAGTTCATTGTTTTGGAGAAACTGATATGAGTCAACAGACATTTCTAGTCGAAGAGGGATGACTTGAGGTATTTGTTGTAGCAGAAGGTGGTTTGTATACACAAGTGGAATATACCATGATGTTAGAAAAAATATCAGATGCCTGAGCTCTTTTTTGGTCAGCCACAGTGGATGGTTGTTTTGAAATGGTAAGTGATATCAAGGGAGAAGAGCATGAAATGTCAATTGTAGTATTGAACATGTGTCGCAGAGAATGTAACCAGAAAGTGAGGAAAGACATTGCAAGGTAATGAATATATCCAGGAGTGGTAGCAGCAGCTGTGGAGAAAATATTTCAACAGGGGGTAATGGAGAAAAGGAAACCTGTATGAGAATAATAAAAAGGCTGCATACTAGATAGGCACATAATTTGAGATATTTTTATACCAATGGAATCTAAACTAGCAAACATTAGATATTTTGACAGTCTAGGAAATTAGCAATTTGATGATGTGACTTTTGATTTGTTTGAGTTGTTATGCAAACTCATGAAGATTATTTAATTTAGAAATCATAACTATCCATGACATAAGTACGTTTTTGCATAAGTCTCATTTCTACCTAGTAAAAGACTAATTGTTCAAATTAGGATTTATATATTACTGGAAATGGACACCAAATATTATTTTGATGAGTATTTGTAAAGATGTGCCTTTTATTTCTAAAATTCATGATGAACAAAATTGATGGACTGGGGCATCGAATGGATGGGTAATTATAAATGAAGACAAAATGCGATAAACATACTTAATGTATGATACATATTAATTGAATAAGAGGGACAGTATACTACACAAGGAAAGCGAGTAATGAGAGTAAGTTTAAAATATAAATTGACGTTGCTGTATAATCAGATTTTTTTTTAAGAAAGTACAAATTGGCTCCGACATAAATGGATTTATGTTATGCTGCAATTTGGTTGGTGGTGTTTGAAGACAATTTTTAATTAAATAATTCAAAGTAATAAGTAGGCTAACAAGGTTTTGTGCAGCAGCAAAAGTTAAGAGGTGAAGAAGTAGATAGTTACATGATGATTATATGTGTATGTGACAACTTTATTAAAACTGAACTGATCGGCGACTAGCTCACAAAGTATATTATAAAACACTATATCAGGAGGTAGAAAATGAGTGACTTAGGTGCAAAAAAATAGTATGTGGAAAAAATGCAATGAATTAGAGCAAACAATTTGCCATAAAGATATAAATTAATTTACTGGAGAGAAATAAGTATCTGAAATAAATAAACTAAAAGTTACGGATAAAACAAAAAGGTAGACATAGTCAGCTAAAGAAAAAGGTAAATCCATTTTTACCAAGACTGGTTAGTATAAATAAAGGTGAATTAACAGAAGTACAGGATGAAATAATGGCAGAAAACACAAAAGGGAAATGAGGGTAGGAGAGTAATGAATGATGAATTTAAATGGATTTCATAAGTGAATATAACTTTGGAAGAGTTGAAGAAAGTCAGAAGGAAGAAGAGAATAACATTTGTTACTGAGAGAAGAGAGTTTTTATTATAATTGTTCTAAAAACATGGTAGACAGAAAAAAATACAGATTTCTTATGTGTTTTAAATGATGCATATAAATTATCTTTTAAAAAACTTAGCACATCTAAATCATTCATTTGTAAAAGTAAAGTTTTGCTGTATAAGAAATATGCTGGCTACCCGATTCATTAGAGAAACTGGCATGACATTTTTTTATTATTTGGAGGTCAAAGCTTAATCCTATTAAAAGGAGAATTATTTACAATGAGAGAGAGAAAGAAGGGATGTTTAAGTTTAACTTTTTCATATACTTAAAAACAATATGGTTATGCTAGATAACTAAAATCCATAGGAATGACAATATAATATTTAAAAGATTTAAAAAAAATGTATTATAATTTATTTAGTGAATATAGTCAAAGAAAATAGAAAATGAAATTTGAAGAATGTGAAATGAAAGAGCACAGCAAAACATTAAATGAATAAAACATATCTAGAAAAGAATGCTAAAAATTATAAATGAAAGATAATTTTGATAAATCTATGGCAAGATTAAAGTAAAGATGTGAGACTAGTGATTACAGATAGATATATTGGAATGTCGGAAATTCATGTGGAGACCTGAGTTTGAATAAAATGCCAATTAAAGCTATGATGAAATATCAACAATATCATGGAATGATTTTTTTTTTTAATATAAGAAAATATGGCAATTCTGGGAAGCTTGTCAAGGACTCTGGGAAGCAAACATAATTAATTTTATTATGTCAGATATATTATTATATGGGTTCAATGAGAAACTGAGTAAGAAAAAGATAGATAATGCAGATAAAAATTTTGCAAGTATTTTGAAAATGTGGTTAACTGGTTGTAATGAATTATTACAGTAATAACCAACAATATGGCTGTGGCATATTGAAGATTTACCCACTATTGGTGTGGTTTAATCATGATGGCAAAGCCCTCATGATTAAACAAAACCAACAGTTGGTAAATCTTCAATATACCACAGCACATAGTCAGTTGTTGATATTATACAATGACATTACTGAAAAAAATATTACTTACTTTTCTTAAATGTGTTTGTATAAGGGCGCCATGGTGTTCCTCCATATTCTTTCCTGATTCTGTTGTTTGCTAGTGTAGTGCTCATGCGTATGGGACTTGTGTTCCCAGGCTTATACAGTACATCACTGGTTCAGCAAACAGTCAATGGAGAAAGGATGATCTCTGTCGCTAGTTTTTTTTTTTTTTTTTTTTTTGAAAGAAAAAATAATGTAACCTCCTGACAGTTTAGAGGTATGAGACAGATGGGAAAATACAAGGTAATCAGGTATGTTTATGTTTGCAGAGCATACCTGATTTTCCTTGTATTTTCTGTATAATAATGAAGGTATCAAAGTGATTTGTCTCTTAATGCTAAGCAAGAAAATGTGTTTATTAAATGGTTCAATTAGAGTGTAGTAAAAAATTATGATGGCACTTTACATATTCTAGACTGTCAGATTATAAATAATGTATTTATGTAAGGTCATTGCTGTAATTTTGGAAATGTGCAATGTTAATCAGTCAAGACTACATTTCAAACTATACACTTCTTTAGGTAAAGAGCTGAAATTATTGCATTATATTATTTGGGCTTGCAATAGTTTACCAACCTATGGACCGTTTTGTGTCCTGTTTTGTGGAAATTGTATGTTTCAGCAAATGTATTATAATGCTTGCATTATATTGTGCTGGATATATGACTGCCACTTGTTGAAATGAATATGAATAGGAAAGGTACGTTTGTTTTGATATTTTTCTTTATTCATGTTTGCACAACTTCAGAGGTGTCTACCATATAAGAATAGGGAAAATAAAACAGTCTGGCTGCTCAATGATACTTTAGCAGCCAGACTTTTATAGTTGGTATATTCTTGATTTACAATGAGCACGCTTGATGGGCTGACCAATCTGTGTGCTCGTTTTTGAATGTTAATGGGCAGTCGTATAATATATAACAAAAATGGGATGAGTATGAGATTAAAAAGAAATCTAGTTTTTATTGTAGACAAAAGGATGAAGGATGATATATTGCTATCATAAAAAAATTGTGCTATGTTAAAGAAGTTTTTATTTGTTTTAAACATTGTTTTGGTATCACATCTTGTGTTCTTGTTGCTCTTGCCTTCATTTCTTTCATATAGTTAGTACTGCATAATTGATCTGTCTGTATTCTGGTTAAAACACCTGAACTTTTGTTGGTGCTATTTGCATTTTGTAGATGTCATTAAAGTATTTTAGCCAAATTTTTGTTTATTGGGCAAGATTTTTTAGAATTAAAGGAAACAGAATTCAAATGAGAAGTGTACTTTGTGTTTTGTCTCCTTGTTTCTCTCACTGGCATTGAGAAATAAAATCTAGAAGCTTCAGAATGATGCAGCCGAAAGAGCTAGACAGTATGTTTCAGCCTACAAGGCTCAGCTAGTAGATTTAATCTATGGTTAAACAGTTAAGAAAGTTGCAGTTACAACAAGGGTATATACAGGTATGCACTGTTCCACATTCCTTATACTCATCAGATCATGTCAGGTAGTTATCAAATTTTGTGTTGCTTTATATATTCTTACCCTATAAGTTAGGACACCTTATTCCTCTATTACTAATGTAACATGTTCAAAGAAACATTGTCATGATTTTTATGAATGATATTTGAGCAAGGTATAAGGAAATGTGGGTAGCATTTTGAAAATGTGGAAAAGTCTAAAACTGAAATTCTATCCCTGTATCTGATGTTGCATAAAAGTGAAATGAACCCCAGAATGAAACTGTAATAATCTTACAGGAACAAACTGAAGCATTAGACCATGAGTTTTGATGTATAGCAAATAAATTATCTAAAAGATGGAAACAAATGTAACAAAAGTCCTTGCTCTACAAAGATACATGAGTTTAATGAAATAATGATACTTTCCTTTTCTCTTTTTTACAATTTATAGGGTATATCATATCCTAATTTCTGAGATATGTGACTTTGAGAATGGATAGCAGAAATGAAAATTACAGCCCTAACAGATGAACATAGTATTCAGAGACTCTCAGAAGAGGCCATTACTGGCATTTTGATATGATAATTTAAATATGCAGTTACTGGACTAAACAATTCTTCACCCATCTGCAAGAGACATGCATATTCCCCAAATAAAAGCACAACTGCAATATTTGATATTCACAGTGGTGGGGACAGAAGTCCAGCAAGACTCAGCATGTTCTTAACACTAATAGAGATAATTAAAATAGTCAGTGCAGTGTAACTTGGGAAGGCCACATTAGATGCTGGCTTGACCTCTGATTTTTATAAATTCTAGAAACTGGAACTGATGGCATATTACTAAAATGAAACAAGTCTGCGGCTATTCAAGGGCACCATCCCAGTATCAGCTCAACTGGTTATAACAGGCATGATATTCAAGCCTAGAAAACAGCATTTGTTCCTTGAGAAGTATAGACTTATGCTCCACAGTACCATAAAACTGAAAATACTTGCAAAATAATGGTTTAGTGGTTGCAGACTGCATGCATGGAGCAAATATCCTCATTAACCAGTCTTGTAAGCAAAAGATGGAGCATAGATTCAGATTTCATTTATCTCTGGTTAGTAAAAAATCATAACGCCAAAACAACTCTAATATTATTCTATTATTTTGCTAGACTTTATTTAGAGTTTTGACTCATTAGAGTGGAATTAATTAGAGCTGTCCTCCAGAAAATTCAAGACAGATAACATTTTTACAAGGACTAGTCAAAATCTCTTCTATTCTACTAATCACCTTCAGTTTCCCATTCCTTACTTTCTAATCACCAATTTTCCCCTCTTCAATTTATTTCTAATGATGGTAAAAATATTGTCAGAACATCCCAAGCAGTCCATCTGCTCACCCACAATTTCCAGCTATTGTGCAGATGATTTTGTAAAATGTATTTCTAATCTTAAAGCCAACCTTCTTGAAGGTAAAAGAATAATTTTATGCCATCTTTGAATTATAACACTTCCTTTGCTTTTTCTCATAAAATTAGTTTATAGTAGCGTAAGATGAAAAAGAAATGCCTGTTAATGAGTTATCATGATTTGTAAACCAAGAGCCAGCAATTGGCAACTTATGATCTTTCCCTGTTGGGCTTAAATGTGTTATCCCACATGTGTTAATTAAGATGACCCAGAGACATAAGGCAATACTGGCCATGAATGAATTACAAAACTTTAGCATAGTAACAAAAGAAAAGCACATTAATAATAAAATAATAATAATAATAATAATAATAATAATAATAATAATAATAATAATAATAATAATGCAATCAGGAAAGTTCACAATATATTTAAATAATGCATGGCAAGGAATAAACACTAGTTTTCAAATGGGTAAAACCTGGAATCATTTGACTAGAAATTGGAATAATAAGGAACTGGTAATCATTAGTAAAGCATCTAAATGGAATGATGGAAGGGGTGGGGGTTAGAAGGAATATTTACTCTATATTATTTACTTGTCCACAAAACTTTAGAGGTGGAATCCTTTCTTAACATTAATATTTGCCTCTGAAATGCACTGACATGCAGGACTGTTGAGATCTGCAATTAAGAACATGGTATAACAAAGTCAAAAAGAATTGTTTACTTGATTCCCTCAAAAAAAAAAAAAAAAAAGAACAGTTTATAAGTATTATTGTCACCTTATTTGCACTTGCCCTTCTACCTTTGGAACCCCAAAATCTTCTTCTATTGAAGTCAAAAGGGACTCCATTTCCAAGAAAGTTTTGGATGGAACATACATTTCTGGACAGTATATATTATTGCATATAAGCATTTACCCACTTAGAAGTAATCCATAAGTGGCAGACTCCTCCTGTTGCTTAGGTTCAAAAAGAGCTATCAATCCAGGAATGCTACTTGTTGATGTTGTCAAACAAGCCAGTTAGATTAACTGCATAATATTTAAAATGGGAGGGTATCTAGTCTTCAAGGGAAGATGCTATTCTGGTTACTGAAGCTCTGTTACTATCAATATCTGGCAAGGAATATTCAGTACTGAGAACTGTCCAAATGTGTAGTCTGTTTAACAATACTTTAAAAAATTAGGCAAGACAAATTACATTGCTGTTATGCACAGCCATGTTTGTTATGAAGAAATACACAACTAAAGACATTAAATGAATCTTTATAGATCAGTTGGTAGAGAATGAGGATCTTAATCTTGGTGTCATTCATGGGTTCAAGCCCCTTGCTGGGCGAGTCCCTTTTGTGAGAAACCACCAAAGCTCGGAATTAACTCTTTCAGATTTTAAGACAGTAAATCATTTCAGGGCATTTGACTTCTGGGTGTCATTCACAGTATTTCTCATTTAATGCCCCATATCTTCAAGCCTTCTGCTTAACATACAAGGCCATGTTAAACCCAGAGCTGTTGGACATGCTACACTTCAAAGAATTCCCAATCCCTCAGAGCCACACGCTCCAGGGATCTAAATCTTGCCATCACAATAAACAAAACATGCTGGAGGGATTAGGTTCCTGATCCAGAGACTCTCCAGACTCTGGAATAGACTGCCCATACATGTCAAGCAGAGCACCTCTTTGGCCCTCTTCAAAATGAACCTTGATGATTGGATGGGAGAAAAGAAATTCACTCCAGAGATCACGTCAGTCACCCTGCTAGACAGGGGTCCAGGGAATTAAATAGTGTGGGAAGAAATAGCCAGGGAATTGTTATGGTTAGGCTTGTATAGGCCCTAGGGCTGATAGCCTAGTAACAACCTATGAAACTATGAACCTATGAACCTGTCACCTTATTCACAGTCTTTTGTTTCACTGTATGACCCAGGAAACCCATAACATGTATTTAAGCTTATTGTAAACACTCAGCATCCAACCCAATACCATATTCATGGGTGACTTTAATTACCCACTATTAACTTGGAATCCTATACAACACCAAATGTGTAGGCACATAGATTCCTGGATTTTGTAAACATAAACTCCATGGACCAGATGGTCAATATGCGGACCAAAGCTGCAAACATACTGGATCTGGTCCTCACTAATATGGGAGAGTGCTGCACACACTCTAGTCTGTCTTCTCTGGTAATGTCAGACCAGAAGGCAGTCTCCTTTGCAGTAAAAATAAATCCCAGAATGCCAGCTAACTCTGGAATGTTCAGAAACTGCTCTAAGGCTAACTTCCTACCACTAAGTGATAACCTTTCAAAATTTCATCCCCTCGTAAATCCTGAGAAAACTGCTGTCTATGCAACTGTTTACATAAACCCAATACAAGTACATTAATAGCTGCATTGAGGCAGCTGTACCCACCAGGGAGAATCACAGAACTAAATCAAAAAACAAGCCACCCTGGTGGAATCACATCAGCAAGCTGTATAAAAAGTAATCTAAAACAGAAACACAGGAGTCCATCTCAATTTACTCATTATATTTCAGCCAGATAAAACATATTCACATTAAGGACTTTCATGCTACACACAGACTTATTCAGAATAAAACAACTGGCATACACAAAACCTTAAATACACAAAAGCATTTAAAGAGCTAAGGTGGTAACTTAAACTTGATTCCAGAAACGGTTGTGGTTTAAAAAATATGGTATCTGTTAGCAGTGTATTGAGGCTAAAAGCATCTTTATATATGTGAGTGAACACTATATATATATATATATATATATATATATATATATATATATATATATAGGGTCTATATTATATATTCAAACTTTCTAAACTTAGAATCCCATATGTTCGACAACATATGATTGAAGTTTAAAAGTTCGAATATATAATAAAACAAAAAAACAAAAAAAAGTACCCTAACAGCACCCCCCACACCTCCTCTACTTAAATATACCAACTCTGAGATCACACTTAAGTGCAGAAAAAGGAAATTCTCCCATTCTGCAACGAATGGCGCCATTACATTTAACCTTTGAACTCTTGAAATTTCCATATACCATTCAAAATTTCAAGCATTCATGGTTCTAATAGGAACCCTATATGTGTGTGTGTGTGTGTGTGTGTGTGTGTGTGTATATATATATATATATATATATATATATATATATATATATATATACATACAATATATATTTATTTTTTTTCTATAATTTTAATGGATGCCTCTTGCTAGCTGAGATTCAAAGACTGGATTGACATTGCTAAAGAATTTCATCACTAATTTATTCCATTTTATATACAATTTGACATAGATTTCTGTAATATATATATATATATATATATATATATATATATATATATATATATATATATATTATCTAAAGTTAATGCTTTTGTGTATGATAAGCTTTTAAATATTTAAAGTGCATATGATATGCACATTCATTTTTCAATACTAGTGGATGTACATGAGCTACTTCCCTTCTCTCAGCCGTCTGTTTTTTTTTTTTTTTTTTTTTTTTAATTAGCGAACTAAAAACTGGAAAACGCACCACACTGAGGTTCTTCAAAGGTTAAAATCCATCGTTTAATGAAAAATTATGTTCGTAAAAACATTAATAGTGAGCGCTTTCATCCCTATAAAGTGGGGACTTCATCAGAATACAGTTTTACCATCTTTTAAAATCCATTTAAATACCCAACCAAAGAACACCATAGGCTAAAACACTAACCCATGTATTAGTGTAAATTGATATGAATTAAATGCCCAAACTAATTAACCCTATAGTAACCAGAAGGCAATTTTATGCATAGGAAAAAATATTTTCTATTTCTTAATCTATTTGCAAAGTTAAAAATATTGTCTTTCCTATAAAATAAAATACACTAAATATCCTTAGGTTTATGTAGCTTATAGTGTATATCATACAAATTTCACATCTCTATAACTTATCAGATTTTGTCTTCAAAACTGGTACAATAGATATAGAATCATTTAATTCTGGTGGGAACATTGCAGCTAACCTAAGCTGCCACTGAAGTTCCCTATAGTTCAAAACGTTCTTCTAACCCCCCCTTTTGAGAATCCATATTTATTTGTTCCAATATCTCAAAAACAAATTTCTTAAACATTCCCACATTCTGTCGAATGTTTAAATAATGCAATCCCCGGGATTCATGAACCTTGCGCCAGGCGCCAGCATAGCGTCGGCGTTATAAAGCCAAATATGGCCACCGAGCGATTCAGGTATGAAGCAATCCCACGTGCACTACCGGCGTGTGCCGGACCTGCACCGCCCCCGGCGTAGGTATGCTAATCACACTGTGTGCGGTATTGCACCATGCAAATGAAGGCAAATAGCGATTCACGAAGTGGGGCATGCGTAGCGTAAGGGCACGGCAATGTAAACCGAAAAAAACGGTTTACATTTACCCAAACATGACCAAGGAGTAACGGAAGGCTGTCAACGTCAGGTATCATACAGGTGCAATATGCCAAAGGCGAAAGGCACCGAGAATGTCCAAAGAAAACATGCACAAACTGTAAATAATGACAAAAATGTCATGTACGTAGAAACCACAGCAGAACCCCCGGATATGTGTACAGAAGGTGCAAAGCAATGAAATAATATGACAATGTCCTAAAAGAGCTGTATAATACACATCAGCTGTACAGCCACCACACACCATAGTATGTATGGAAAGCCCAACCCCAGCGCAAGGGTTGTCAAGGAGTGGTGGGAGTGTTCGGCGCCGTAACCATGTATTAGCAGTCAATGCCATGCAAATGAGGCAGATAATAGTGAATCGCAAAGCTGGCGCGTGTAAGGATGGAGCAAACGGCGCAGCGGTACTACACCAGTGGCCTACACGAGATACATGTCAATCGCAGAGGGTGTGCCACTGTAGGAGGAAGCATATTGAGGCCAGCAAACCTGGGCTGTACAATGCACATCACAGCAGCAGGACCGGGCGTGTGAGGAAATAGATGCGCTGAGAGTACATAATGCGCGCACAGATGCATGTGCACGAGGATGACTATGTTCCCCAACACAGTCATGTGACGGCCTCCCCATCAACAGCCACGGATATAGGAAGGTAATGCGGAGAATATGAGGAAATGCGGAAGCAGTGTAATTGGAGCCGTAATGAGCAATCAACACCAATCAATCCAGGAAGGGCAAGCGGCGCAGCCGACAACTCTGTATGCAGACTCCTGCATAACGGAAAGGGGAGGCATA
>NC_056731.1:1479039619-1479220135 GCF_019279795.1 Protopterus annectens | reverse complement strand
CACTATGGTCCACAATAGTCTATACATACGTGGGTGCTGGGGTCGTGCTTTTAAAATGTTTTCCCATGAGAATAACACAGCCTTGCAAGGCACCTTGTCAATTACACTGTCCTTCTGTGATTGTAACTGTTTCAAGGACCCTAGACTGTTCGATACAGTACTCAGTTAATTTCTTAATACGTTGCTTTGTCTCTCTGGTAAGGAGTTGTACTGTTATCTTCGATTGAGCTCACAAGGCCATCCTCCTCAGAGGAAGGGGTGATGTTATGCATGTACATACATTTATTGTTCTGTAACCCAGCAGATAATTAATGCTGACAGACATAAGCCTGCTGTACTGGTTACTGCCAGGATCAGAATTCCATCACACTACAGCTTAGCTTCACCAATTACATGCAGGCTTACTTCTACTGCCATATTGTACGGTACAATTCAATGCATTATATAGTATTTCGAGTCTAAACTGGCACTTCATATGTGTTTCTATATTTTTTGAACAACATCCATCCGGCCATATGCATGTTGTTCCGTCCTTTACCTTGACCGTGTGTATTTGGCCGTCCGGCAACGCTACTCTCCACATGTGATGTCCCACCTTCCCCTTCTTTGCCTGTAGCACCCTGTTAGGACGTCCTGTTTGATAGGCACGTGTTCCGCTATATGTGATCGACTTCACTGCATAGCTAAACATCGATGCGGTGGTTCAACAACCCGACTTGTCCACATGTGTACAGTTATGTGCACCGTGTCGTATGCAAACCTATATGGTTTAGACGGGTACATACCACATGCGGGATGTACACATTCTGCAGACACATTCACATGCAGCCATTTACATATCTGTACCTAAGGTGGGTTGGTGACATGTGGGTGCGATTTGCGCGTGGCATTGCCTAACACAAACATCTTACCACATTTCAGGTATGCACATTGTGTGTGGGTGTATAGCTGCACACGGATGCTAGCAGGTTAGGGTGCACAGGTGTACATGGATGGGACTGACATGTACAATGAGGCTATTGTGTATTACATCTGAATGCATGGGTTCTGCTTCTGGATATTACACTTCAACATACGCCATCCAGTGTATGCGACAGAGATGTTGCTGGGTGTGGGATATGTTGCTATGCACATGTTTGCCTGTGTTTAAGGTATCTTGATTCCTTACTGTTGTTATGTCGACACAGCTACCCGGCTATGGACTCTCACAACTGCTTGTGACCATTATGGTTGGCACCTTTTCCAATGCCCATAGTGGGGCATGTTATGTGGAAACTTCGAATTTGCAGGACTACACATACCCACGGCAAGTGCAGTTGACAGAACTTCACTTGTTTGCCATACTATAAGCTTATTCTGTAAGCATTTGGGTTCCTTATTCATTTTCTTATGCCATGTATGTGTTTCATATACAAATGTATATGTTTTATACTACTATTACATGTATATTGCGGGAATATTTTTGGCAGGGGATCTGAGGTCATTTTCCATTTTTCCGATTGTTGCAGGGACACAACTGTCCAATCAGGGACTGTCCATGGCACATTGGGACAGCTGGTAACCCTGGTGACCATGCCCATGTCGCTACTGGGGTTGCCACCTTTTCGAGTTTCCAAGCTGGGATATTTCCGGGACTCACATCTGACTTTACAGGCCGACACATACACACGGTCACTATATAGCATAGAACTTCACTTGTTTGCCTAAGTAAAAGCTTATTGCTGTGGCAATTTGCTTGCTTATTCTGTTTCTTGTGACATTTAGGTATTTCAGTTACAGAAATAACCAATTCATGCTACCATTACATTAAATATGGGATATCATTATGTCCTACAATCTTAGCACATTTGCCATTTTTAATACGTTTTTTCGGGACACAACTGCCCATAGAGACTGCCCCACCCAAAGTGGGACAGGTGGTGACCTTAGTCGCTGCTCCTATGTCGGTGCGGCGCGCTGACATGCTGCTGTACACCTTCTCTGAGTGTAACCACTGACGGTGCATTGCGGGACAAACGCGGTCATATGCGTGTCCTTTGCTCCTTGGATGGGTACACTTAAGCCTTTGTGGCTTGTATTTGCTTCTCCGTTTATTTGGGACGGGTACTATGCTGCATACTCTACGTGCGTTTCATTCTGCACGGGACCTGGCTGCTGCCATTACTATTATGGGCGGACCGTGGCTGTCAGCACATTAGGTTGCTCACCTCATGCCGGCTTAGACACGCCTCCAGACGCATCCTACCTGGGCTCGCTCACGTACGCTACGCACATGTCTGTGGTTGCGGTGCACTCTCATTAATATGCATATGGCGCTACTGCACCAGCTATTCACTGCACCGCCGGCGCAGACCTTACGCCGGCCTTGCGCCGAGCTTCATGAATCCCGGGGAATATTTTCCCTTTTGTTATTAATGTCATATATGTGCTTGTAAATTAGAGTTTTTAAGGCACGTTCAGTTTTACCAATGTAATAACGTACAGCATTCGCATTTTGCTAAATAAACTATTCTGCAGGTGGTACAATTGCCCCTCTGAAAAACTATTCTACTTTTCATTATATTGTCTAAAATGATTTCAGTCTCTTTAATAATATATGAACATTGACTACAACAGCCACAGGCATGTGTACCCTCCTTAATCTTATTATTCTCGATAGGTTTATGTTCCAAAAGCCACTTAAAGTTTACAGTAGATTTAGTAATAAACAATGGTTCACTAACTAATATTCTGTGAGTTTCTGGGTTCACCTTAAAAATGTTCCTGTTCATTTTAATAACATTTCTTATCTCTGTAGGAAGATGTTTATATTAAATAATGTACGCATTTTCATATTGTTGTACCTTGGTAGGATCTTTTTTACAATAAAATTCAATTCCTAAAAGTGGCTTGTATGTAACCCCCTATCCCACTCTTTATACACTTCTTCAATAATGGTCTCTACCATATTTCCAGCATATCCTCTAGTACAAAACATACTACCTGTTTTTAATAACTCATCCTTAACATCCACATAGTAGGAGGGCATTCTTGCCACTCGGATTGCCTGTCCCTTAACTAAACTCTTTTTCTGTGAAATAGGGTGACTACTCGAAAAATGCAAGTATGAGTCACAAAAAATATCCTTACGATAAATGTTTGATTTGAAACCCACCGTAGAAAAATGCATTTATGTAAATATTTAATCTTTGTCAGGTTACAGTCATAAGTAAATTCAGATAATCTGTAGTATTCTTTAAATATTTTACAAAGTTGTTAACCTCTTGACTAGTACCATTCCACAGAATAAATATATCATTCAAGAAATATATATATAAATTAATGTTTCTCCAAAATTCATAATTGAACACATATTTACATTCCCAGCCATGTAATACTAGGTTAGCATATACAGGTTCACATGCTGCACCCATGGCTATACCTTATATCTGTTGAAAGTACTCCCCTTCAAAAATCACAAAATTGTTTTCTAAAAATTAAGGCCATAAATTCTGTGACTAATGTTATTTGATCATGACTCAGTGATGAACAACAGAATAAGGTTTCTTCAAAAAATTCTAAACCTGTATTCTTAGGAATTACAGAGAAAAGATCCTTAATATCCACTGTCACAAATAAAAGATCCTTATACCATATATCGTTTTTTAAGATGCCCTAAAAATTCCCATGAATCTTTAACTAAATGGGGTGTATCCTCTACCACATGTTTCACCCACTGGGTCTGTATCAGATGAACGAAAAATCCTTTCATCGAATACGTAAAGATCTAAGCTTCACAGAAACTGAAAACGGTATTGTGGGGTCTCAGTACAGTGAGGATTAGGGTATTTGCTTTTTCCTCACTGTAGCACGATCTCAGAGTTAGAATATATATTTAGTAGGGGTGGGGGGGCACAGCCCCCCACAAAACCATTTGCGATTTCCGTGAAGTTTCGATCATTACATATTCGATGAATGGATTTTTCGTTCATCTGATATAGACCCTCACCCACCTATCCACTACCACTGCAAAAGGATGTGTTTTTGAACCACTTGCAGAGACTATTGGTCTAAACAGAGGATTCCTAACATCTTTATGAATTTTTGGAATCTCAAAAATTGAGGGGATGACTGAATTAACACTTAACAAAAATTCATGTCTCATAACTAATCCACTGATTCAGAATTTATTCTTCCAAATAGAAATCTATTCTATTGTATGCTACATTAATCTAATTTTTAGATACTTGAGTATATGTGTTCTCATCAAATAAAATCTTCTGCATCACATTAGAATAATCTTCAGCACTGAAAATAACGCTCCCACCCCCTTTGTCTGGTTTCATAATGCAAATGGTATTGTCACATCTAAGTTGTTGAAATAAAATATTTTCATCTTTAACAAGATTAAACTGAAATTTTTGCTTACCTGAGAATAATATTTTTGCTGTCCAAACAGATTAAGAAATAGAAATAGAAAAGATTGAAGATTTTACTTGTTTTTTTTTTTTTTGATAAATGTGATATTAAACTTTTAAACAAAACTGTATACTACAATGAAAAACTTAAGGATGCTCTACACCAGGAGGTAGAAAATTTGCATAAAAAGATTGTAGATGACTTGCTTTTTAAACAATACAACAGATTAGTACTATCTAAATAGTACTAATAGTATACTAAATAATGCTAATAGTATATAGTGATAGTACTACACAACAAAGCCTGTTTTTCTTACTATTAACAGTACATAGCCTTTTTCTGTTAAAGAGATTTTACTGATTATTTCTGGACTGTGCTTGTCTCTGGGCTTGAATCCAGCCATGCCTAGACAGAGTGCTGTAAACTCTCACAACCCCCATCCCACCAATCAGACCTCTGTAGGAAGTGATATTACCTACTGGAACTCAGGCTCCATTTTCAAACTGTTTTCTTCCTTGCTGCTGACTCCTTAACCATGTTCCCTCACCTTGTTCTGCAAGTTCTTTAACTTACTTGTCATATTGTTGTGATTACAGCTACTTAGACTTGTTGACTAGAGGCCTGCTCTGTGTTTTAAAACTCACTAATGTAAATGCTGCACCAAAAACTTTATGCCTGGTTCAACTAATTTTGTGATTACAGCTATTTAGACTTGTTGACTAGATGCCTAGTCTGTGTTTTAAAACTCACTAATTGTAAATGCTGCACTGTATACTTTATGCCTGGTTCAATTATAGTAGTTTTAGCTGTCTTACTGTGGACCAAGCTATCTTGCTGTGTGTTTTATCCATTGGTTAATGCAATTGTTTTTTACTGTTTTACCTCCTCTTAGTGACTTTATTTTTTTCTTGTCATAGATTTCACTTATGCTTTAGTATATAATGCTCACTTCAACAGGTATAATAGCCTGCTATCTAGCTGTGGCTGTGTGCTCTGCTATGTTCAGAGGAATGTAACAACTTTTCACCCTGTTTGCACATCTGTATTAACTATCCCTATGATTCATGAAGCCATTTTTTCTGTACAGGAAAAGTGTAGCTGTTCCTGCACGGAATATGGCCGCCGAGCGATCCACCAAACAGCTCATCTGACGTGCACGAGTGTGCCTACACTGTTCCTGCACAGATATGGCTGCAGAATGCTAATTACTTCATTTGTTGGTGAAAACCATGCAAATGAGGTGAATTAGTGATTCAACAAGCAGCCAGGTATACATGCAGGAACAGTGTTATTTGCAGAAATGTATTTGTTTACTAACCAAATACATTTCTGCAAATAACAAAATGGAGGCATAACAACTGTCAAAAAAGCATGTATTACAGTAGTTTGGCATGCCAATAGCCAAATATATGGCCATTGTCATGGAAAACTATTTCTTTTTTATAAAAATCAAACCTTTTTTTTTGGTCGATCTCAACCGTTTAAGGGGTCAATATTACAACGTAGAGCTAAAACAAGTTCAGACACTGTAATATCAAACCCTAAAGTCCGAAAGTTGAAAATAGCGAAGCCACTTCACATCGACTTTTTTTCCCAGGGAAAAAAAATCGGTGGGCCATTTTCAGGACTTTGCTATTTCCTCCACTGTGGTACAATCTTGGAGATGGTATATTTAAGCCCCCCATTTTAAGTTTAAGGTTCATTTTTATTGTCACGGAACAATGATTTTTTTCCCTGGGGGAAAAAAATCACTGTTCTGTGTTTTCGGTGTTGTTGGATTTTGGACTTTAGGATTCGATATTACAACGATCAAACTTTTGTTAGTTTGATGTTGTGATATAGACCCCATTTAATCATAGGGCAGCATTGTGCAAATGGGATCGGCAGAAAATAACAAAAAAAAAAAAAAGGTGAAAACTCAATTTTAAGGGAAATCTGCATTTTGCCATTATAGTCTATGGCATGCAGAATGAAAACAATACCAGGGAACAGTGGCTGTCAAGGGGAAAGGTTCAGTATACGTGCAGTAACTATGGGCTAAGGCAGTGGGGTATGTAAAAGAGGGGAAATTTACTGAATCACAGAAATCTTCTAAGTCCAAAACTGCACCTAACTGTGTAGGTGCTGTAGCATGATGGTGTAACTTAGGAGGAGCAATAGACATGAAAAGGAGATGTGTAAGGCATATTGTAAGCACATTGGAACCCTAAGGTGCAGAGATAAGCTTAGCTAAGCACAGTTAAGCAAGGGGTGTGTCTGAGGCTGTATTGTCTTATTCCATGAACTGAGGAGCGTGTTTGCGCCTAGGGGTGGGCCATTACTGTTTACATTAGCTAAATACATTTGTATAGTGCACACCCAGTCTAAAACAAAACAAAACAAACAAAAAAAAAATGGAAATAGAAGGACTATCTACATTTGAGCACTGGGTTTGTGCTGTGCACCTTGGGGCTTAAAAGGGGAGGAAATGAGAAGGGGAAAAAGAAAAAAAAGGAAAAATAGCAGAATTAAAGCAATCAAGTACAAATAACATAGCTGGCAGGTGGAATTGATCATAGTCAGCCAATCATTTCTTACTGTTTACATAAGCTAAATGCATTTGCATGGCACACACCCAGTCTAAAACAAAACAAAACAAAACAAAAAAAAAAAACGGAAATAACAGGACTTTAAGCATCTGCCTAACTATTAACTCATTTTGCGCTAAGCAGCTTAAATGATATTGTAACTAGTCGCATATTCTTCTACTAATTGTTAAAACCTTGTTTGTAACAACTCTCGTACTTGTCTGCCAATTGTTAATACTCTGTATAATTGTATTGCCTGAGGAGCTTTTTTTCTCTCCAGGTGTCTGTTTGAAAGACCCTAAAGCTGATTGTTACTACTATGTTACTTAAATTTAATAAATTGTTTTGTTGTCCTGAGGAGCTTTTCTCACCGGGTCTCTGCTGAAAATGAGCCAAAAGCTCAGTCAGACTAATCCAGTTAACAAATGTAAAATAAATAAATAAATAAAATCAATCATACAGACAGCATCTGCAGCATAACAGTATAAAGTATGGAAAACACCTTACAGTCTGTTTTTTTCCCACAAACTCTGCACCACTGGTGTACATATGTGTGTGAATTTTAATTGGAATAATGTTAGATTCTCCTATCCCTTTGATCAATCAGTATGTGCTAGAGGCTGACTGCAGAGAGGAGGATAATGCTGACAACTGCCACAGACCAAGGAGAAGAGTATTCAGACCCAGAGTAACTTACTAGGGGGCTACATGATCTGGAGAAAGTAGAGCACTACAGGGTGGACAGAAACGTACTTCAGCAAATCACCAACCTGTGCCGGCCTCAACTCAGACCCAGAACCAATAGAGGGAACCCATCCCAGTGGATACTAAGATATGTGTGGCCTTAAAAATTCTAGCTACAGGTACTTTCCAAAGACCTACTCGGGACATCATGGGGGTCTCACAGGCATCTGCATCCAAGGTACTCCCTGGATGCCATGCTACCACATGCCAGTGAGTACATTTACTTCCCCAACACCCCTGAGGAGAGGACCAGCAATATGCATCTCTTCCACCATGTAGCAGAATAACAAGAGGTACTGGGTACCATAGACTGCATGCACATCCACATCAAAGTACCACCCGGTGAACAGGGTAGGGATAACATAAACCGCAAGGGATTTCCATCTATCAACTGCCAGATCATGTGCAATGCCCAGGACATTATCATGAATATGTGTGCTGGCAGCCCCGGAAGCTATCACGACTCCCACATCTGGCATTCATCACAGCTGTACCAGCCATTTGCCTGTGGGGGCATCCTGTATGGCCATCTAGTGGGGGATGATGGCTATGCACTGGAGCCGTGGATGAAGACACCCATCAGAAATGCGTGCACACCCACACAAGAATGCCATAATGAGATACACACACACAAACCAGGATCATTATAGAGCATGTGTTTGAGATGCTCAAGTCATAGTTTTGCTGCCTTGACATATCTGGTGGAGCCTTGCAGTACTCTCCAGCCACATGTGTACACATGTTCATAGTATGTGCCATGCTACACAATATGATCCTGCAGAAACAGCTGCAGCAGGAACAGAACGGGGAAGGACCATACAGCCCACCACCATTGCCAAGGTCCCCACAGGGACAGAGGGACTCACAGGAGGAGGTCTCTTAGCCTGCTCCTGTAGGCAGAAGGAGGCATACCCAGTATGCTCAGGTCTTGGCAAAGAGGCAACTCATACCACACACACTGTCACTGTAAGGACCCCAAGGACTGACACCTCTCTCTGACTTGCACACATAGTAAAATGGATGATGCACATGTCACATTATCTGTAACTTGCCATGTATAGGCAGTGTACTGTGTGCATCCAACATAGGCGGCCCTCAAGCTCTGTCCTCACAACTGCCACAAGTGTAAAATAAGTCAGTCTTCTTAACAATAAATTAATGGATGAGTATGTTCTGCTAGCATATCTATAGTTATGCTGCATGCATGCATGCAAGGGAATGGGGTGGCCTACTGGGATAGCAGCACACAACTGACAGCTATGTGGGACACCAGGAAATATCTGGCCAAAAGTGGCCTCCACACACTATGCAGTAGTACCCAAGGTAGCAAATCCCACTGCAGTATATGTGAGGGGACAACTACCTGGAGGGTTATAGGTCACAGGCATGGATGTCAGGGTGGGGGTCCAATAACCACCTCTCACACCCATACAGCAAGTCAGCTGTAGAAAACCACAGAGACATGTCTGGTAAAGGCACACAAATGGCAGCAGTTTTGAATTACCCCCCTGTAGACTCACACAGTGATAGCACAGCAGGACCCGCAGTTGCAGTAAGGCTATTAAGATTAAGACGTCTGAAACTCAAATGTATGCCAGTACAATCTTTTTACTGATATGCCTCTAGTCCCCAAGACAGGGCACAATAGTATGGTAAATAGAATGAAAATGTAAAGCAAATATCAGCACAGTCTGTGCAAATGTGCACAGTTGACAGGTGTGCCGTCCATATACCCACACAAATGCAGTAGCATGTATGTTTGCAGGGAAATAGCAGCATAGCACACATTGGCAAGGCAGTACCAACACACATGAAAACATATTGCCTGTCCACAACTTGCAGGGGTCAAAGAGCTATGTGTATGTGTGGGTAATACTGTCTGGATCTGGCCAGCATGTTGTCCTGGCATTCATCTTGTAGTGCCCTATGTACAGTGTTGCCTTTGACAGGGCCATGTGCAGATAACTGCTGTGCCAAATATTATGCATGTCAGTGACCCCCCACTGCTCTGCCACTGACATACCTGGAAGTCACAGTGCTATGTGGAATATACTACACATATTAGTGACATCTTAAAAATGTGTAGCAGAGTTTCCAAGGCTTTTGTGAACATAATTGTTTTTTGGTACTGTTGCCAGTGGTCATTCTCAATAATCTTTTTATCTTATGTTTGCTTTTACATATAATGGACATGCCTGCACAGTTGAATGCACACTGTACCCACACTCATAACTCCCAACCTCTGACAGCAAGATGTCTGGACAAGGGCAGAAATAAAAGTGGGACAAAGGCACAATGATAAGCATTTGTTGTAAATAGTGCCCTTACATACTGAGAAAGTTGGTATGGTGAGGGGTTTACAGAAGTTGGAATTGTCTGAAGGTTATGTAGTCTGAAACAGTAATGTCTGTCATTATTTTGAAACATCACTCTTCAATTATATGTAACTTGCCATAAAAACACAACTTTATGTAGAAAGGATGAAACCTCTAGCCAAACACCTGGACAACCTGCCAAAAAATGTACAGGTGAGAGGTATTCCCACACAAGAATATGACATCTCAGGTTAGAAAGATATCACACAAGCAGGAGATCCCCAGCCAGTATATCACCAGGTTGCTGGACTGTTTACACAGCCGAGTCATTACTAAACTGGCTGTAGCCACACCTCACAAATGGCCTTGTTGGTCAAGAATTTACAAAGCTGCCCTCAGAATATTGGTGTATGCATCACACAACTAGTATTCCTCTGGTAAAGGACTGTGATGATCTGAGGATAGTTGGCACTAGGTAATGACACAATACATTGCAGTTTCAGACTATAGATATGTCATAAAATGTCTGCCAAACAAAACAAGTACCCTGAGGAAAGTCCTGTGAACTCCTGAGAAGTATGGCTGTAGCACACAAAACTCTGGACTGGAGTACACCTATCTCTGGAATGGAGTCCCACTCTAACTATAGAAGGTCACACTGGGCATGCTTCTACACTTAGAGAATCACAGGACATGTTGGAACCTACACCAGAATATATGACTGTATTGTGTATATATGTCTGTGCATGCAGACAGCTATGTACACCTCAACTGTCCCCACCCCCCCACACACACACACACCAGACAGGATTACTCTCAGCTAGCCCATATGTGATATATCTGCATCTGTTGCATGAGATACACACACACACACACACACACACACACACACACACACATATATATATATATATATATATATATATATATATATATATATGGGCAACAGATAACATATGTTAAGCATACACACACATAGATGTGGGGAAGTGAGAGACAGACAGTGATAGAGAGAGAGAGACATAGGGGGACACAGAATGGCATACAGTGATGTCATGCTGTGGACAGTAGCATGCCATTTGTAGACATTTGCATGTGCCAGCATAAAAGGTGAGCCACATTGTGTAACAGTACTGAGGTTGGGTTCATAATATCACATCACCTGCGTGTGTGTGTGTGTGCGTGTGTGTGTGTCTGTAGTATTATGAGACTCTTCCCACTCAGTACACTTCACATTGCCCTACTTTACAAGATCTGCTGCTGTCATTCACCTTAGAAGTACTATTGGACAATAATCACCCCTAAAAGCTCTCTAGCACATGCAATAACACTATAATACAAATAACTAGATAGGTAGCGGTTCTAATCTCAATACTGGTAAATGTGTGTGTGTGACAGTTATGTACGCGAGAGTGAGGGAGTGTGTGTTTGCTTGTTTGTAGGTGAAACAGTTTTAGTCCATTCCCACCCACAACACTTCCCAGTGACCCACTTTATCATTCCTACTGATGTCATTCCCCTTATTGGCACCTTTGGACAGTTGTCACCCTTATGAGCTCTATAGTGCATTTGATAATTGTGTAACACTATAGTACAAATCACTAGCTATATAGGGGTTCTAATCTCATTTCTGGCAAATGAGTGTGTGTGTGTATGTTTGTAAGAAGGAGTATATTGATAAGTCTCCCACCCACTGCCCTACTTTATCACTTTTTCTGATGTCATTCCCCTTATCAGCACCTTTGGCCAATTATCAGCCCAGTAAGCTCCATAGTGCACGTGATAACTGCATAACACTATTGTACAAATCACTAGCTAGATAGGGGTTCTAATCTCAGAACTAGCAAAAGAGGTTGTGAGTGTGTTTGTGAGAAGAAGTGATAAGTCTCCCACCCAATGTTCTACTTTAGCACTCCTGCTAATGTCAATCCACTTATTAGAACCTTTGGCCAGTTGTAAGCTCAGTAACCTCTGTAGTGTGTGTGATAACTGTGTAACACTATAGTACAAATAACAAGATAGGCAGGGGTTCTACTTTCGGATCTGGCAAATGTGTGTGTGGGTGTATAAGTGTGTATGTTTGTAGGAAGAAGTATTTTGATAAGTTTCCCACCCACTGCCCTACTTCATCAGCCCTGCTGATGTCATTCCCCTTATCAGCACCTTTGGCCAGTTGTCAATCCAGTAAGCTCTGTGGCATGTGCAATAACTGTGTAACACTATAGTATAAATAACTAGAGAGACAGGGGTTCTACTCTCAGATCTAGCAAATGTATGTGTGGGTGTGGATGTTTGTAGGAAAAAATATTTTAATAAGTTTCCCACCCACTGACCTACTTTATCAGTCATGCTGATGTCACTCCTCTTATAGGTTCATAGGTGTGTACAAGGCTAATGGCCCTAGAGTCTTTACAAGCCTAGCTCATAGAAGTGTCCTGCCATTGGGCCACCCGATGTTAGTTCCCAGTGCTCCATTAAGTAGAGCCACTGGAGTGATGCCTGGGGTGAACTTTCTATTATTCATCCACTCATCAATATTTCACTGGAACAGGGTCATCTAGGTGCTTTGCTTGATATGTATGGGAAGTCTATTCCAGGGCATGTGCAGTCTCTGGATGCGGAACCTGTCCCTCCAGCATGTTGTGTTGATTGTAATAATGAGGTTAAGGTTCCTGCAGTGTGTGGTGCAGAGGGATTGGGATGTCTTTAGTTTTAGCATTTCTAAAAGAGCTGGGTCAGACATGGCTTTGCAAGTAAAGCAGAGATCACCTCTAAGTAGGTGATATGAGACAGAGAATAGCTGGAGTCTTTTGAGTCTGTATGTGTAGGATATGTGTTTAATGTCTAGGATCCTCTTTGTGAGGTACTTCTCTGGCCTATTCAGCTGTTGCAGGTGTCTAGTGAACTACATGTCAAATGGGCCATTATACTTGATGATTGGTCTAATGAGGGAAGAGTACACAGAGACGATGACCTCTTTCTTCCTAGATGCAAAACCATTGGTAATGAGATGTGCCACATAATTGGATTTCCTGACCACAGTGGCAATGTGGTGGTTAAAGGAGAGGTTGCTGTCAACCTGTGTCCCCAGATCTCTACTAATGCCTACAGTGTTCAGTGGGCTCCCATCGATGTGGTCCTTAGTGGGAACTGAGTTTTTACCAAAGTGGCTGAGGATGCATGTTGTGGTGTCAAGCTTCAGGCCATGGTTTACACACCAGTCAGTGGTCTCAGTGAGGCCTTTCTGCAGGATGTCTGCATCACTTGTGGAGTTAATGATGGCTGACAGCTTGCAGTTTTCTGTGAACTTGGTCAGCCAGAGTTCCTTTGTGTTGGCCTGGACTCCTGAAAAGTAGATGCTGAACAGGACAGTACCCAGGAGTGATTCCTGTGGCACTCCACTCGTGACTGGTTGGCAGTCTGACTTGGAGCTTGCTACTTTCTCACTGTGTGTTCTATCTGTGAACTAGTTTGCAACCCCCTAATGATACAGAGTTTGATGCCTAGTTTGGTGGGTTCATTAATAATACCTGACTGAGGAATGGTATCAGGAGCCTTTGCCAGATTGATGTAGACTGTATGCAGTGCCTTACTGCCATACACAGCCCTGGTGACTGACTCAAAGAAGTCAACCAGTTGAGCAGGCATGATCTCCCTTTCACAAAGCCAAACTGTGTGTGGTCCAGAATTAGATTACCTATATGTTTGTCGATCAGGTCCCTGATGATGCGCTCCATAGCTGTACATATCAGACTCGTCAGGCTAATGGGCTGATAATTCCCAGGGTCTGTATTTGCTACCGCTTTATGGAGAGGGATGACTGTAGCAGTGCAACATTTGGGAGGGACAAAGCTTGAGGTGAGGCTGTGACTGAACAGGGCAAATATATGTGGTGCCAGGTATCTTTATAGCTCATGGAGAACACAGCTAAAGATAATTTTGGGTCCCATGGAAGCTGTATTCTTGCCCGTGGACAATGCAGCTTTAACCTGGGTGGCAGTAATCCTGGGTGCCTGGCATTCCTCTGGCATTCTGATTGTCACCCTGAGGGGATACAGGGGCAAAGCAGGCACTGAATATGTTGGCAAGAATATTAGCAATATCTGTTGGCTCAGTATAGGAGGTAGTATTGTGCAGTAACTCAGAGCACTTCTGGGTATTGCCGTGGAGGTTCTGGATATAACTGTCAAAGGCTTTATGATTGTTGTCAGTGTCTACTGCAATTCTGCCTTTATAGCTGGCTTTAGATGATATCATGAGGGATATCAAGTTGTTGTTGAGGCTAATAAGGGGGTTTTGCCACTCATGGAACTCCACCTTTGTCTGCAACAGTTTCCTCCTTCTGTTGTACAGGTTATTAATGGCAGGGGACCACCAGATTGGCCTCCCGTGTTTGGAGGAGGGTGTCATGGTTCTGTTGGGTGTGGTTAGTTCCATGCATTGATGTACACATTTGTACAGTGCATTTGTGTATGATTCAGCAGCCCTGTAGGTATTTTCTATTGGCATGTGTGCTGTGAAGTTAGCCACCTCTGTTTTTGGGAGTCCATCGTGAACTTTGGAGAAATGTTTCAAGGTGGTTACCTTTGTGGGGGTTGTGGGTGAGATGTGGATTTTCATGGTGATTGCTCTATGTTGGATCAGACCAGGTAAGGATTGACTACTTTTGTCAAGCAACGGTCCCATATGTTAGTAATAAACACAGGTCAAGGATATTGCTTCCTCTGCTAGGTGTCAGAATGAGCTGGTCCAGGACATTGGAACTGATGAATTCCAGGAAGCATTGGGCCAGTGTATTGGTGCTTGAGTATCTCTCCCAGTTGATGGAGGAGTAGTTGAAGTCTCCTAGAATGAGAGTGTTGGGTTGGACCTAAATAGATTCCAGGGTGTTGAGGAATGTGGATTGAGAATCTAGGGACATGGATGGGGACCTATAGCAGGCTATGACCTGGATTGCACTATTACCCAATGTCAGTTGTACCTGAAGTATCTCAGATGCATTATGTTGGGATACTAGTATAGAAGCATGCATATCCTGTATGAATATGGAGGCACCACCACCTTTGGAGCTGTGGTCCATGTTTTGGGGCTGACAGATGTGGAATGAGTTATAGCCTGGTAGTGCAGGGGTGCTGTCTGCTGCTGTAAACCAGGTCTCCTTTACAGCACAAATGTCAATGTTCTCCATTTTGAGGAGTGCTTCGAGTGACTGCATCTTGAGATGTAGATGTCTATTGTTGAGCAGCATGACCCTCTGATTGCATTTATGTATAGCTGTTACAGTGTTAATTTGATTTGGAACACCACCTATAAGGGCACTATAGGGGTGGCAAGACAGTTAGCCAGTACCTGGAAACCCAGAGGTGACAGATGCAGGCCATCTCTGGCAAGCCATCACAGTCTGTCAATCATGTCATCCCAAGCAAACTGATGCTGTATCCCCTGAGAATAACTCCAGACACTTAAGCCAATTGTTGAAGTCAATCATTTATTGTTTGTACTGCGGTATCATTCTGGGTGACAGTAGTATAATGCTCAGGGCTACTGTCATACCTGACTGGCCCACATAATCTGAGTGCCCCACCCACCATGTCTCGTTTCATCTATTCCAGGGAGGTGTGTCTCAGGTCATTCACACACACATGGACAATGACAGAGTGATACTTGTAGTTGTTGAGGGGTGACCTGACTGGTTGTGTTATGTGTTGGATTCTGGCACCTGATATATAACTGACTGTTACCTTCTCCATGTTCAACCTAGTGAGTGGGACATCTGTGCGCCTCACCATTGAGTCACCTATGATTACTGTATTGGGCAAAGTGGTTAGCCTTAGAAGCTTAGGTTCGGGGGCACAGTATATAGGTGAGATATATGTCCTGTGGTTTGTGCTGTGTTGTGGTTGTCGAGTGGGTGTCTGTCTTGGTGGTCTCTGCTGTTTGGGTAGATGTCTATTGAGTGCTTCTGTGAAGGTGGGTGTGTGTTTTTTGTTTGTATGTCAGAGCTGTGATAGTGGGTGTTCTGGAGGGGCATGTGTTTCATGTGGTGTGGTGCAGGTGTTGACCCTTCTCTTGACCAGCTAATCCGGTCTTTACTGGAGAGTGCATATCTTCCAATTCAGTTATATAAGGGTATCTCTCACAAGTCTCAGTGTTGGGAGTTTAGAGGAGAGGGCTGCCTGAGTACATGAGGCAATTGCAACAGTGCCTCAGAATGCACAAGTGCACCAGGTTAAATGGCAAAAGCACAGCGAACTGCACTTTAATCATGCCTGGAGCGGTGGTCATAACTATTAAGTACTGGAGCTAATTCCGTAAGGAACAACTACAACTGATGGCTCTCAAGTGTGCTAAAATAATTGATACAAAAACCTGTTGAACTGCAAACCTAGTAGGCTACTTGAAGTGCAAGAGAGAAAGAACTAGCAACATCCAAAGGAAAAACTGAAGGCAGACTTACTGGCACCTGTATTAGTTTACCTCAGCTGTGCAGATATCAGCACCTTTGGCCAGTTGTCAGCCCAGTAAGCTTTGTAGCATGTACGATAACTGCATAACACTATAGTACAAATAACAAATCTCAATACTGGCACATAAGTGTGTGTGCATATGTGTGTGTGTGTGTGTGTGTGTGTGTGTGTGTGTGTGTGTGTGTGTGTGTGTGTGTGTGTGTGTGTGTGTGTGCATGTGTGTGTGTGTTATACCATTTTGATTTGTGTACCACCCTGTAAACTTCCCATCACCCTACTTTACTAGGCCTGCTGACGTCATTCACCTTAGAAGTACCTTGGGAGTTTGTGAAATCATGTAAGCTCTGTGGTGCGTCTCATAACTGTGTAACACTATAGTAGAAATAACTAGATAGGTAGGAGTTCTAATCTCAATACTGGCAACTGTGTGTGTGTGTGTGTGTGTGTGTGTGTGTGTGTGTGTGTGTGTGTGTGTGTGTGTGTGTGTGTGTCTGTGTTATACCATTTTGATTTGTGTACCACCCTGTAAACCTCACATCACCCTACTTTACTAGGCCTGCTGATGTCATTCACCTTAGAAGTACCTTGGGAGTAGGTGAAATCATGTAAGCTCTGTAGTGCGTCTGATAATTGTGTAACACTATAGTAAAAATAACTAGAGAGGTAGGGGTTCTAATCTCAATACTGGCATGTGTATGCTTGGGTGAAGATAATATCCTGTTTGGCTGATACCATTTTGATGTGTGTACCATCCACACCTGTTTACCACCTCCCAATGGCATTACTTTATATAGCGTGATAACGGCATTTGCCTCACATGCAGCAAGTTAAACCATTGTGCAGGCCATACCAGTCCTCTGTACAGATGTGTATGGAATATCCAGATGTTTGCAACCTATATGTGGTCTGTGTCCTTTAACAAATCCCATGTATGTGATATTGTTGCCAAATTGGCCACAGTGAGTGTAGTGTCACATATGCCAGCATCAGGTATCACACCTGACTGAAACATCATGCTGATACAATGTCTGCTACACTATCACTTGTCCTGGCTTGTAGGAACAATACATGACTCCACATGCTATTTCTGGTGGGTTATCTCACCATCCGTGAAGTCATTCAGAACATTACATGTTGTAAGAGATAATGTGCTATGTCCCATGCATATAGGCATGTCATGTGTATGTAGTACTACAGTACATCAAAGTGGAAATGTAGGTTTACTAATCTTTCTATTGCCAACTGTGTTTTGTGTTACTGTATGCACATCCTTTGTGTCAGTCCTTACTGTGTTTATGCAAAGGATATACCATTTTATCTCCCTGCTCCATCCAGTGAACTCAGGAATACATACCACAAACCTGTCATACACAGTATCATGCATTCCCTCATCAACTGCATCAGGGTTGAGTGTATGGGAAAGAAATAGCATAGCCAACAGACGCTGACAGGTGAATCTGTTGCAGTTAATGTAATGGCTACTCTTTTGAGTGACCTGCTAACAGATTACAGTAACCTGTTCTCTATGTATGAGCCTGTGGTACTACACAACACTGAGGTGACATGTCTGAAGGCTACCTGTCTGTGACAAGGGGTATGTATGCAAGGTCACACTGTCTGACAATAGTGTCTCAAACACACTGTTGCATATATACACACCTGGTACATGTACATATAAAGCTGTACCTTGCCTATGACATGGTCGATGTATTCCTACTCTGCCATAATCCCTCTTGGGAATGTCTGCAGGTCCACAGCCTGCAGACAAACAAACACCAGGTACACAAACAGAATACAGCATGTCAGATTGCATTCAGTCAGTGGTACTAACAGCAATAATGTATCCTGGCTAATAAGGTGCAAACACCTCTATGTGTACCCATAACAAGTGCAAGCAGACAGCACCTTACACAGTATTACCATAGCTACACTATACTATATTCAACCTGTGTATCAGGCCCATATTAACATGTCCTTGCATCGATGTTGTGGAAGACAGGGATGTGGCACAGGTATCATTATATGCACAGGGTGTGGTGTGGGTTTGCCAGAGGCCTAGGCTGAACCATACAGTTGGCATCATGTGTGTGTGTTTGGAGGAGTATCCAATAGATGGGCTGTGCAGAGGTGCTGTGTGTGTCTGGAGGTGGCTTGTCTGTGATAAAGATGTGTGTGTGTATGTATGCAAACAGTCATGCCATGTGGCTGCCCTACTCAGGGGTATGTTGGACAGCTGTGGGCTGTACTTGGCAGGGTGTCTAGTTCACCATCTTTAGCCACAGACATGGGAACTGGTCCTGCCAGGGGTATCACTGGCACCACCAGGCTCAAGGCCAGATGCAGTACTGCTTCCTGATGGTAACTGCTGTCTGCTAGATCCATGCCCCAAATGGGGCAGGCCAGGACCATGTGCCCATGGCCTGCTCCGTGGTGATGTGGACAGCAACCCCCCTTAGTAGTGCTGGTGTCACTGCCACTACGGGAGTGTGAAGGTGCACGGCCCCATAGACTCTCAGCTGTTGTTGGTGCTGACCTATGTCCATGTGGCCTGATCCTCATCTCCCACCACACACTCTAGCACAGACATGCCACCGTCAAGGATTGCCAAGGTTTCACCACTGTCTATTCATGACCTCAGTATTTTGATGTGTGGCCTCAACAAGGTCATGTATGTCACCACATAAATCAGGAAGAGTTGCATCCACCACCCTGAGTATTTATATATGTAACATTCACTATGTGCCTGTGCATCCATGACAGCCTGAAACATGCGTCTGGTGACATCTGCTGTGGCACTTGCGACAGATGCTTGACAAATAGTAGCCCTCCTGCGAGCACCCCTGTCCATCCACATGTGCGGCACCTCACTTGCACTCTGGCTATGGCCAGTGTCTATACTCATATCTGCCATAGTCACCACACTAGCCTGCTCCATGCCACCACCTGCCAACTCTCCATCATCTATGGCCACTGGTGATGGGGTATGTGTGGGAATTGTCACTGTGTGTGGGGATGTTGTGTACAAGAGTGGGAAGCCAGCCAATGGCACAGATTCAGCCCCTGTTAACCCCACCTGTACCTCATTATTCCTATCATCATTGTCAGAGTCTGCAGAGACAATGACATCAGTTTCCAAGTGGGAGGGACCCTGAACCCCATCGCCACCTGTGAGGAAAAGACAACATATGTACATTAATACCTGCACTTTGAGGTTGGCTGGTACACACACACACACACACACACACACACACACACACACACACACACACACACACACACACACACACACACACACACACACACACACACACACACACATATGCACATGTGCACACACACATACACATGCACACACACACACACACACACACACACACACACACACACACACACACACACACACACACACACACACTTACAAGTGAGGTGGCACATATTTGTTACACAGACCTCACATTAACCAAATGGTGACATACATGGCACACAGCCCTCAACATCATGCATTGCAGACAGTTTTACTACATGTAACTAACAATTTAGAACTCTGGGATACATGAGTAGTGTTAGTAGGGGATGGCCCTTCCCCAACACAGACTGCACCCATGTGCACATCATTGCTGTTCACCTGTACTACAGAACATAACTCACAACTGTACAGATCCTGACAGGATGTGTAGATGTCTGGCTCATATGTTTGTTCTATTTCTCATAACCCCTTTGTTTGTCTGATACATAACTGGATGATCTGAGGAGTGACATCACTGATTAATGAAATAGATTTGAGTTTCAGACCTCCAAATCAGCAGTAAATTTGTGGTCACACAATTCCTGTTACACCACCAACCTTCTAAGCTTACAGAGGATATGATAAGTGTACACAACCCTGTTAACATGCCATGTTCTTGTAATATATAAAATGAGACTGCAATAATGTATTCAAATATATTATCCACCTTTCATGTGACATATGACCTGTGCAATCCAATCGATAAACAAACAAATGTGTTACATGTAAAATATAATGAATGAAATATGTACAATATGGTGGCTGCATAAATGTGCACACCCTTAAAGTGATACTTTGCTGAAGCACCTTGTAAGCGACTTACAGCTTTCACTCTTCTTGGAAAGGTGTCAATCAGCATGGCACATCTTGACTTGCCATTATTTGGCAACTCTTCCTTGCAAAGGTCCCCCAACTCTGTCAGATTGCAAGGGCAGCTCATGTGCCCAGCCTTCATCAGATCACACTGGGGTTTTACATTCAGGTTTAGTTCTAGGCTCTGGGTGGGCCAATCAATAACCCTGAGTGTGTTCGGGTAGAGCCATTCTTAAGTAGCTTTGGATGTATGCTTCAGGTCTTTGTCATGTTGAAGACTGACACCCCTTCCCATCCTCAGTATTTTTGCAGATGCCTGATGGATGTGGGCCAGATGTGAGTGTGATTCTGAACTGTTCAGAATTCCCATCACCATGACTACAGCCCCAGTTCTGGCTTTAGAATAGCTTCCCCACAGCAGGTCAATGCCACCAGCGTGATTCACCATGGGTATGGTTTTCTTCAGGTCAAGAGAGGTGTTGCTTGTGCACCATATATACCTTTTGGAATTGTGGCTTTGAGGTTGATCCATAGTCTCATTACACCATAACATATTTTCACACATGCCTTTGGAAGACTTGATGTGCTGTATTGCAAGTTGTACTACCCTGGATGTTTTTTGGTGTGGGGAAATGCTTCCATCTTCTGACCCTACACCATAGGCCAGACTCACAACACCAGTACTAGCAAGGGATTCCTGCAACACACTTAGTGCTGCTGTATGTCCCCTGGTAGCCTCCCTGTCCAAGTTTGGACATGTCTTTTCATTAGTTTTGGAGCGATGTAACGTTCTTTTCAACAGCACTGTTGTCCCATATTCAATCCACCTTTTGATGACTGTCTCCACTGTGTTCCACGGTGTATGCAATGCTGTGGTAATGTTGTTGTACCTTACTCCTGAGTGCTACATTTCAAATATGAGATCCCTTTGCTGCTTTTTAAGCTGTCTGCAAGCCATGGCTGTTGCTGTTGCAGGCAACTGAGCAAATGTCACAAATATCCTATTTGGAGAACAGACTGTTGTTTGGTGTTACTCAGAGTGCCTTTACTTGATGGCAGGTGTGTACACAAGCAGACTGAATTCTGTCAGTAAATCACAAGCTGCTGCAATAAAATATTGTGCTGCACACATATGCCTCCATCTTATTGTAAGGTTTGTATACTCCATATTTGGTGCCCAACAGATTGGTTTTACAAGTGAATTGTTCATGTTATGGGTCACATTAAAGGTTAGAAAAGGTGTGGACTGACATATTGTGGTCTCAATTTGTGTATATCACAAACACCTGGCATCTTAACAGGGGTGTGTACACTGTTTATAACCACTGTATAAGAGTAATGTTTCACACATGTCCCTACCTTAGACCATTTGTGCCCCCATTTTGCTGGACTCTGTCCAGAAGTCTTGCACTGACAGGTTGTGAGGTATGCTACAGGAACTTTACATTCTCTTCAGATAGGCCTCTGTGTTGACCACTGTGATGCAATGCAGTTAACCCCACCACAAGTGAACATGCACATAAAGCAATATGGCTATGACTGACAGTTGGGTGCATGGCAAATTGCATGCCTTTCACATGCCTGGGGTATTGGCAAACCACAACAGAACAATTCCATACTCACCAGCTTCAGGCTGCTGTCCCACATGCAGACCAGAGGAACCTAGGTAGTTGTAGGACGGAGGTATTGTCAGCAGACTCACATGTGCATTGGTACAGGATGGATGCACATGTCTGCACATTTACAGTACAACCCCCCTATACTAGTCAAGTTGCTGTCCTTCACCATAGATGTGCACTTCTGTGAATTAGAAAACCTCATCCACAACTGCAATCTGGCCTGACCCATGCATGTAGATACTCTACAGATATAAGTATGTCTGCTACACTAGTCTAGTAATCTCTACTGGGGCCTTACCTGCATGCTCCTCATCCATTGTCTGGGTGCCACCCACCTCCATTATGTGGGGGTCTGTACCCTGATTTTGTACTGAGATGGGAACCCCAAGGTTGGTGAGGAGCTCCTCAGTGGGTGTTAGTGGGGGCTGCATGTCTGGGCCCCCCACCTGTGGCTGTGCAATCCCTGGCCATAGCAACAGCCCTTTGCCAGGCATTGTGTATGAGGTTGGTTGCACGATGCCAGACCTGCTCATATGTACGTGCGTGCAGGCTGACATTGTTTACCCTGTGGACAAGGTCATCCCACAGGGCAGTCCTCTCCCGCAGATGTTGCTGGCTCCAGCTGAACATAATTGCATGGTGCTGTAGTATGGCTTTGATGATAATGGTAGTCTCAGCCACTGAAAATGTTGCTCTTCTTTGATGCGACATTGCACCTGGAAGACATAAACAGGGAAACACATCACAGGACTTCATACATTTGGCAACAGTATGTACAGAACATGCACATGTACAAGGACTATCAGTAGCCACCACTCACAACCACACCATACCCCTGTAATCTATCAGTACAGTATCAGCTTGCATTGCACTCCTGGTCCTGATGTGTCATATTCCCCACAATGAGGGCCGATTAATTGCATAATCCTCTATTCCTCATTCAGGTTTGTGTAGATGGATGACATTGGCTATCTACCATGTAGATGGGGTGTGGATGGTGCCAAGGCTTGATGTGACTACAGTGTGTAATGGAGCTGGGAGCACATGCCTGAGTTCATGTAGGGTGTGGACAGGGATGTTATTATGTCCCATGGATACTTACATTTGTTGCCTTTCAGTAGGCAATATGTACCTTCTCACTGGCAATGAGGGGAGGGGTGCTGGTGCTGTGCATATCCACCTATAGTTATGCTGTGCCAGGGTGGTGATGTTTGCCCTAACTCTATCTGCAGCCGGTTGGCTATAGCTATGTTGTGTGTGTTTGTGGTTTGATTGACCACCATTATAGGTTGGGCTGGTTTGTTGCCTCTGAGATTGCAGACATATGGGAAGAGGCTTTGTAATTGGCCTTGGTGGATGTGCTTAATTTGTACTCATAGTTAGCCTTACAGTAATAACCTGTGACCTTATATGCTTGTTCAGACAATGGCTGACTTGATGCCAGGTTGGTGCTTGCTCCTATTTTGCCCTGTACAGCCAATATGGGGACCAAGTCTGTGGTCTGTGTATTGCTGCCATCCAGCAAAGGGGATTACTCTACTTTGGTGGAAGCAGGTTTTACATGTAAGGTATTGCTCAGTGCATGCAGTTATGTAGGTGCCCACATAGGATTGTGGTGTAAGTCTGGACACTGCTGCTAGTTCCAGCATATGGGACGTCCTTCATATGAGCCTTGCCCCTTTTCCTTGCCTGTGCAGGAGAAATTACAGAGGTGTGGGAGCTAGAGCTTCACAGAAAGTAGGTGGGAATACCTCACAGGACAGAACATGTGGAGACAACACAACAACATGTGGGACAAAGGTCCAGATTTCAGTACTGATTGTATGTCATTAGTGCTGTTATACACATGTAGGGTTGCTAGATTGACAGGGTTTGTCTGGACATGCATTTACTGAGTGATCTGACATCTGACAGTGATATGCCAGTGACATACCTCTCAACTGGCATGTTGTCCAAAGAGTGACCAGAGGTCTGCCTGTTATGTTTGGTCAGTCCCTCGAACATTTTTTTTTTGTGGTGTCGGTAGGATAATGTGAGGATTGTAGTCACTAACTGTTGACATCCATTGGTGTTCCAGACATCATACCCTTCAGGGATGTTATGTTACAAACAATGCATGTAACACCACCTACTGTTTCAGTTTGTAACACCAGTATGTGTGATATACCCCTCTTTCTAGCCCCCTGTCCCCTAAATACATCATGTGTTGTCCAGATGTCCTGCACTATGAGGTGCAGAGGTATGGTATATCATTAATTACTGACTACACTCCAGTTACCATCCCAGTGACCTAGCAGACTCATGGCCATGGTATGCAGCAGTGACCAGGATTATGGTTCCACACCCTGGAAATTCTGCCTAAATCTGTACATATGACAGTTATGTATGTCTAGGGATTGTGAACAGACTGCCAGGATTGCGTAGCAATATTGCGTGTAGATGTTTGTTGGGCTGGGTAGGGAGAGTAGCAGATGTGAGTGTCATACATCCTTTACCTATCTGACTGTGCATGCTGCTACAGCTGTTGGCAGTCTATCAGGTCTGTATGCTTGTAGAGGCAGACAGTGAAATGTCCTGTAACACTTCAGAATTCCCAGTACACTGTGATTTTGGCCAATATATGTCAGTGTACTGTGTGACTGGCAATCAGGATATGTTTGTTCAGACAGTTGTACTCTGGAGTTCATTTTGGGTACTGGGATGTTGCTGTGACTGTGGTGCAAATGTTTTGGTGGACATTTTTGCACCACCATCTGCTTTCCACTACAGTTCCATCCCTGTAGTGCATGCTATATTTGAATATGCATGGGTAATTGCCCAGAGCTGATGTGGGGGAGTGTCATGTTAGTCTTATTGTGCTTCATAAGGTGCTGGTTGACATGTTTGGCAGCTGTCAGGGGATTTCCATTCTGTTACATGACTCTGTTCATGCCTCTACACTGTCCAGAGGCCTAGACATTGTCCAGATGTGTGGCTCATATGTTTGTTTTGTTCCCAACTCAGTCATTGTCCTTGGCTAATCAGTAGGATCATCTGCATAATGCAGTCAGTGCATGCTAACATCCATTGGTGTTACAGACTTAATATCCCTCAGAAATGATATGTGACAACAAACCCAGTAATACCAGCAACTGTTTAAATTTATAACAGCAATATGTCCTCTTTGGGCCTCTGTCTCCCAATTATGTCAGGCTTTGTCCAGCTGTCATGCACTAAGAGGTTCAGAGATATGTAATATCATTATTTATTGCCTTCATTCCTGCTACCATCCCAGTGATGTCATAGACCCCCAGACATGCAACAAGGAAGTCACCATAGATATGAGTCCTGTGCCTATACATTTTGTGGGAAACTATAGATTTGAGAAATCTGTCTATGTCTGGCCATTGTAAACTGACTGTCAGGACTGTGTAGCAGTGTAGTCTGTACATGCAACTTGGGCTGTGTAGGGAGGGGGTACCTGTGTGTGTCATGGGCCCTTTCTATCTGACTGTGCATGTTGCTCCAGTTTCTGATTCCCTATTGCCTGTGTATAGGTTCATAGGTTCATAGGTTGGTACTAGGCTACTGGCCCACAATATTTACTTCCCTGGACACCTGCTTGCAGGGTGACTGACATGATCCCTGGGGTGAATTTCCTATCTCCCATCCAATCGTCAAGGTTCCTTTTGAAGAGGACCAAGGAGGTGCTCTGCTTGACATGTATTGGCAGTCTATTCCAGGGTATGGGGAGTCTCTGGGTCAAGAGCCTATCCCTTCAGCATGTTTTGTTCATTGTGATGACAAGCTTTAGATCCCTGGAGCATGTGGCTCTGAGGGATTGGGATTTCTTTAAGTGGAGCATATCCAACAGCTCAGGGTTTGGCATGGCATTGTATGTTAAGCAGAGATCGCCTCCGAGTAGATGATATGCCACAGAGTATAGCTGGAGTTGTTTTAGACGGTCAGCATAGGGCATCTATTTAGGTCTGTGATTCTTTTAGTGAGGCATTTCTGTGGCCTTTCCAGCTGTTGCAGATGTCTTGTGAGGTACATACAGTGGGACAATGACCTCCTTTTTTCTGGATGAAAATCCCTTAGTGATGAGGTGTGCCACACAGAAGGATTTCCTGACTGTTGTGGCGATGTGGTTATCGAAGGTGAGACCACTGTCCACCTGTGTCTCTAAGTCTCTCATCACACTTTCAGTATTTAGTGTACAGCCACCTATGTGGTAATTCATGGGTACATGTTTTTTCCCAAAGGGGATAACTATACATTTCTTGGCATTAAGCTTCAGCCCATGACTCTGGCACCAAGCATCTGTTTCTGTAAGGCCCTTTTGTAGAATATCCACATCATTTGGGGATTCAATAATTGCTCCCAGTTTGTAGTCATCTGCAAACTTTGCAAGCCAGAGTGTCTTAGTGTTGGCCTGTACATCAGAGAAGTAGATGCTAAACAAGAGCAGTCCCAGGACTGAACCCTGAGGTACTCCACTTGTCACTTGACTGGAGCTGGATTTGGAGTCAGCTACTTTTACAGTCTGGGTTCTGTCAGTAAACCAGTTGGCAACACATCGAGTGACATAGGGATCTATGCCCAGCTTAGTAAGTTTATCCATGATTCCAGAGTGAGGGATGGTGTCGAAGGCCTTAGCAAGGTCCAGATAGGCTGTGTGGACTGCCTTACCCTCGTCCACAGCTCTGGAGACTGATTAGAAGAAGTCAATCATTTTATATATATACCTGTTCCCCACTGCAGTGCGATCCTGGAGTTAGGATACATAGTTGGGGGGGGGGGCACAGCCCCGCCTCCTATTCTGGTTTTATATTATCCACTTTACAATTCAGTATATTGAAATTTAGCATTGTAAGATTTTAGTCTTATAGGTTTCAGTCAAGGGATTTTTCAGTATTTTGAAATTTCAGTCTTATGGTCTAAGTCAAATGGGATTCAATCAAATGAAGTTCCTATCATCTGATAGGGATTCATGTATATGTCTATATACAACACATGAATGATTCCACAGAGTTTCTTCCTAATGTTGTATGCCTCTATTGCATGATATGTTTGAAAAACTAACATTGATTCCTACAGCTCAGATGGTGTTGTGGTACCGTGTCTTGTCAGTAGAGCAGACGGTCATGGGTTTGAGACTTGGAACTGGTGATTTTTTTCATTACTGTTAAATGACCAGAATGTATGATATTATTTATTTTCATTTATTTATTTGAAGTTGGTTTACCAGGATAGTCCATTGGGCCAAAATGAACCTGTTTTCAATGGAGTCCTGGGGAGAAAAGTTCCATAACAATCTCAATACAGTAGGTTATTAATGATAGTTATACAATGCAAAAAGTTCAAGCAAATAATTACAAAAAAGTTCAGCATACAATAGAAATTCTGTATACTTATGATGGATCATATAGATGATACAGACTAACAAAGTAACATTTCAAAGTAATACTGGAAGTAAATTCATATTATGCTGCATAAACTTAAGAAGTGCGGTCTAGTACATTATATCAGACTAGTACATTTTTGCAAATTACATAGGAAACAGAGTGTGAGTGTTAGGGAAAAAAGGAAGAATTACTGGAGAAGCAGGGGAAGGATGGAAGATGAGGTAGCCAGAGTTAATTATGTGGGGTGGTAGCATGAGCATTCCCACTGGGATGCTAGGTGCGAATGAAGAGATCTTTTGAAAATCAAATGGTTAGGGATTGTGCGAATGGAAGGTGGAAGGGAGTTCCAGAGGCTGGGTAGGATAGTAGGTTTTTTCCAGGGGGATGAATTGGTTTATGCACTTCTAATAGATTTTGATTATGAGACCTTAATACTCTATTTGGCAGATGCATTTTAAAGGCAGAAGAAATTGAGGGACAAAGGGAGGGGTTGAGAATGAGTTTGTGGGCGAGAGTTAATTGTGTGTAGGTTAGATGATTAGGTAGCTCTAGCTATTTTAGTTTTTGGAGAGAGAGACAGTGGTGGGTTGATGACTTATGGCTATTAGCGAACTTGGCAATTTTGTTGTAGCAGGAGGAGTGTTGTTTTTTTACAGAGGACTGTAGATTAGTTAGGAGTGGAGCTCCATAGAGAAGGGAGGGGATGAGAAAGGAAGTAGAAAGAGTGATTTTAGTTGCAGGTGTAAGGTAATGATTTTGTCGGTAGAGCATACCTAGTTTTTGGTGGGGTTTTTTGATATTTAGTTGTATGTGGGAGTTGAATTTTAGTTGGTTATCAATTTGGACCCCAAGTAACTTGGTATCTGTCACCAGTTCCAGATGTGTGTTATTTTGACTCATAATTGAGAATGTATTCATATTGAAAGGAATGGCTTTAGTGGGGGTCAATACCATTAATTTGGTTTTAGAAGCATTGAGAGCTAGGTGATTATCTTTCATCCATTGCTCAGTGGTTGAAAAGGCATCTTGTGTAAGTTTTAGAAGTGTGGGAATGGATGAGGCAGAGCAGATAATAGTTAAATCATCTGCATACTGGATGATATTTGAGAATGGGATAGATTTGTGGAAATCATTTATAAATATATTGAAGAGAAGGGGACCCAGTATGGAGCCTTGTGGAACTCCGGTAGGGGTATTAAGAAATGAGGAGGTGGCTTTCTTCCATTTTACTGTTTGATATCTATTGGATAAGTAGCTGGAGAACCAAGTCAAAGAGGAAGGACCTAGGTTAAGTTCAGAAAGTTTAGTGATATGTTTGTTAAAACAGTGCAGACTTTTTCAGCTCAGGTAGTATAGTTGTATGTTTCTGTGAATGTAGCGCACAGCATCCTGAGTTCAAGACTGACTATTTTGTTTCTGGGCAGAAAAAGGTCTGTTGGATACAGAGTGATTAAGGCACTTTTAAGCAGTTGTAAGTGGGTTTGAGTGGGTTAGCATGATGGTAAGTGATGCCAACACATGGTTAAGCCATTTTAGCTTCACTTACCGCCAGTTATTCCCGCTTACCCCCACGCTAATTTCTTTAAAAGAAAAGAAAAAGGGGTGACAGAAAAGTGGTTAAAAAGGGGGCACACAGAGGGAAGTACAGTATGAAAGTTAGATAAGGATGTGCAGGACAGGTGTAGGAAAGGTCCATAGTTGTCCATTTCTTCTACAGCAACAGCTGTGAATTTCTACAGAATTTAGAAGTGAATTTGGACACTCAAACCCCTGAGATAGAGGTGAGGACAACAGTAATTTGTTGTCAAGCCAATTGGACCAGATTACATGTATGCAGTGGACACGTGGGAAATGGACAGCTATGTACTTGGTGGAATTTTTTGGGGGGAACAGATGCCCCCTTTTTTGTTTTGTTTAGTAAGGTGAGAGTGAGATGTTGGGAAAGGATAGTAGATATATTTGGGGAGGGAAGGTGGGTAGGAAGACAGACAAGACAGACAAGACAGCAGACAAGGGCAGTATATGACACCTGTGGGAGGTAAACACCTTGGATGGGAAGGGTGGTTGGGAATCAGACACCCATGATCCCCCAAATGGATACAATGGGACTGAGTTCCCCACCCATGGGCAGTCACCACTGCACCTTCATGGCCCCAAAGGTGTCTGGGCTGGGGGATGGTGGACAGGAGAGGCAGGCTGACCCTCAAGATGCAACAGGCAGCCCTCAATCTGGTGCAGCTGTCCACTAAACTCCTTTTGGATAGCGCTATGCACCAAACCTTGGCCCTGGCTATGGGTGACAGTTTCCTGTATGCACCTGCTCCCAGGGGGGATGGGCCCTGTCCCCTGTCCCCTGAGGTGGTTACACCCCAAGGTGGTGCATGACCAGTGGATGAGGAGGTCCCGGCTTGGGTCCCAGATGTGCTGGGGCCCGGTGCCACAGCCAGATGAGGTGGGACAGGCAGATCCACTGGGATGTTCCTTCCCAGTTGTGCTATGGTGTTGAGGTTTTACAAAATATGTTGGTTAGTGATGAACAAAACATTTCAAAATTAGTTTTAACAGCATGCATAGATGTTCCAATTAACACAAACCAACAGATTTGAAACAGTTGCATAGCAAACAGAACACATGCATAAAAGAAACAACAGTAGACATCATAATGGCATGCAAGTTACATTGCTAGCAACAGGCTCTCAATGATAGTATTTGAACGGGGAACATTAATAATCAAATGATTTAATATTTGTAGAACAATCGAACACATGTCCCAACAGTACAGTTGGAGAAAAACATACCCGTTGATTATGTGTATAAATTATTGGTGCAGATAGGGTGGGGGAAAGACAGAGAGAGATATCAATTAACAACTGTATAGGCTTTGATTGTTCACAACTGTACTGATCATTACTGCACTCATTACTGTCCAGGTATGACTTCAGTTTGCATCTACCTATGGCCTGGGGTTGAGCAGTGGAATGTTTGTGCACAGTGTATTACTAAAGCCTTCTTAAAAGTAATACATACACTTCCTTACCTGGCAGACCTGCGGAGGGAATATTTGTTAACACTACCTGACTGTTTCTACACATATTCAAGGTTACATATGTGGCACTGACAGGGGTGCCCTGCACTCATGCTGTGTGTGTGTGTGTGTGTGTGTGTGTGTGTGTGTGTGTGTGTGTGTGTGTGTGTGTGTGTGTGTGTGTGTGTGTGTGTGCTACTGCTATACTCATCCTGGATTTCTATCTGTCACCGTGGGTATTGGCAGCAGTGGCCACTAGCCATGACAATGTGACACTTGAGGGACATTTATCAGGAGAAACCACTTATCTTGCTGTTATTTGCAGCCTAGGGGGGTGGACAGTGGAAGCGTTGTATACAGTGCATTAGTACAGCCTTCTTATGACTAATAGAAACATTTCCTTACATGGCAGACCTGTGGAGGAAATTTCTGTTAACACTACCTGACTATTTCTACACATATTCATGGGTCAAAACTATGCATACAGCTTACTATCACTCCCAGGATTTAAACTGTGCCTGAAGGGGACAACAAGACTGCATTTCAGCACAATGTGCTATTGTGGAATTGCTGTAGATTTTTTGACTGTTTTCTGCCTAATACTCTCTCCGTTGGACAATCTGACCTTGTAATTCTGACATTCATGCATGGCAGATAGTCTTTGTACTGTGTATTAATACTTTGACAGATAATAATCTGGAAATCAGTGGTTAACACTAATCACTGCTGTAGTGGATACAATATACTAGTTTACAGATTATGATTCAGAGATCAGATTTTTGTGCCTGGAGTATTTCATATAGTTGATTTCCTGTTTTACAGCTCCACAGTCTTTGCCAGATGAGCCTCAATTAATTAATGCTGTCAGAGCCATAGCTGCTGTGCAGAACTTGTACATATTTAGATTCATACCACCACATACCAAAGTAAACAGAACAGTTTGGGGTTTTTAGTTTTACTGCAGGGTACTGGCACTTTTATTGATAGATATCCTGTATATCAGTATTAATCTGCTAACGTCTCATTTATTCATTACACACAGTACACATTTTAACATACTGGCAGTTGACATTCTAATCCTTTCTTTTTATTTGCCCTGAATACTGCAAGCTAGATTTGTACTCACCAGCCTCCAGGCACAGCCCTAGCAACCTGCTGGCATGGGCATCTACATTCACATCCCTCTCATCTTCAGCTGTACAGGAACTAAAGAAACATTTATGCATACCTATCGATCACATACACAGGATGCACTTTGGTGAACACTAATTGGTGCTGATACTTAAACACTTCTGGGACATTTTGTGCCTGTGCTTCTTGGGTCCACTGGTCCAAGAGCTCCTTCTTCCTATGCTTGATGTCAGAGAAATGGTGCTGGAGTTGCTCACCAATTCAAGTGATGCCAGTAGCACTGGTGAGATCATGTGTGAGATGGTTCCAGGCCTCGACTTTGTATTGGGAGCTCTGGTACTGGCCCCACAGCAGTCTCTCCTCATGGTCTTTCACTAGGAGTTCAACAATGACCCTGGACTCCTGAATGCACCAGCATTGTGCCCGAAAGCATGAACCCTCTCCTACACCCACCATAGTGCATACAAGGATGAGCTACAACTGGTTATGGCTGTAGTCCCACCATAAAAGGTTTAAATAGAGCCAAATTTCCACCCTTTGCCATCATTGGACCATTTTGAGTATGCTGACCTAAACTAAGTGATGGCAAACCCACTTAGTTAAGGTTGGCAGTGCTTAAAGGGATAGATGTTGGGCACTACTTACCAATGCGCAAATCAGCTTAGCTGGGTTACTTATTGCTTAGTATTTACATTTAAGCAATGCTTACACCAGGTTAGCATAGCAGTGCACTACTTAGCATGGCTCACATTTCATTTCTGGGGTTGAGTCCTCATTACTGAAATATTATAATTTTATGTTTACCTTCCATGACATCCCCCTATGTGCTTTCATTAAATTATATTCTTGGTGACTATACTGTATGGGGCACTTGTGTTTATATAGGAGTTTCACATCTTTTCTAGACTGACATCTCCCCTTTGGCCCTGCTACACTACCCTGGTTGACAAAAAAACTGTTGCTACATAATTTAAGTTTACAAAAATAATTTTAACACTACTTTCCCATAGAAAATGAAGTTGCCTTGCTTGGTATTCGAACCATAAACACCTGCAAATAAAGCCAGGACTCTAACCACCAGACTATCTCAGCTTAGAAACTTTAGCTGTATATTTGCATTTATCTCCTAGGGGATGTTTAAGCTATGCAAAGTGGATGGCCATAACGTGCACACCTGCTTAGCTATGCTTAAACATTCCTTAGGTTTGAAAAAAGAAAAAGTTTATATTATTTTCGTATTACTATGTTATATAAGTGAGTCTTGTGGTGTTCTGATAACTCATTGAGGACTGCAATCATGAAATAATAGCATTCATTTGGCTTTCAGGCTTCTATCCTTCAGGGACTCCTGCTAATACATATCCTGTTATCTATCAACTTTCTTAGTGTCTGAGGGCAATTTTTCAGGAGTGTCCCTAATGTATTATTTATTCACCCCATCATTTGTGCCTTTGTTAACATGCATTGTTGTAAGGGAATATTGGCATACATTTGCTTTCAGACTTCTAACCTTCCGTAATCCATGCTAATGCATGACCTGTCCCTATCAACATTCTATGTTTGTGAGAGCTATATGTGTGTTTTGTCACTTTTGGGGGGTTTGTCCCATTATGTATGCATTTGCGCACATTTTCTACTTTAGCAGGTTGCAGAACTGTTGTTTGGCACTTTAGCAATGCAAGGGGTGTGTCACAGAACCTGTCACACACCCCCTGCATTGCTTTCTTGTTGCCAATGTTTATTTCAGTGTCTGTGGACACTAAAATGATCATTATTTCATTTCAGTGTCCACAGACACTGAAATACTGGCATAATATTAGAGTAAATCTCTAATATTATGTCAGTTTAGCTTAGAAAGTGCTGTACTTTCTGAGTGCAGGGGGATGTTCAATGTCCGTGCACTACTTGGACATGCCCCCTGCCCTTGTTCATGGTTCGTGTCCATATAGCAAGTACAGCAGAACGCCTTCATGAATATTTAAGGCGTGCTGCTGTGCTAAATGGACATGAATCACTCTGTGCAAGAATACTCTTATTCTTTCATGGATTTTGTTGAATCCAGGGGCCTGAGTAGGATGAAAATTCTTACCTCAGGATTCAGCAATGTAAAATCCCATGTCCAAATAGTGGCACGGCCCAAACACGGAGTTCAGAGCCTGTGCGATTCATGAAAGTAGGCTGGAAGCACGCACGAACCTCCCAGCACTATTCTGGCACAGACATCACTGAATAATGCTAATTACCTAATTTTCTGGTGAATACCATGCAAATGAGGTAAATTAGTGATTCAGGAACAGGCAGGCATCCATGCCAGAATAGTGTCAGCTGCAAAAATGTATTTGAATACTAGCAGAATACATTTCTGCAAAAATCAAAATGGAGGCATGACAGCTCAAAGTAAAGCATGTATTATAATCATTAGGCATGCCAATGGCCAAAAATATGGCCATTGGCAAGGAAAAGAGTTGCAAAATAATAAATATCAAAGTTTTTTTTTTGGCCAATGTCGACCATTTAAGCATAGGGTAGATGTGCGCAAATGGAATCATGCCGAAAATAAAAATAACAATGTGAAAAGACAATTCTAAGTGAAATCTGCATTTTTCCATTATAGTCTATGGCATGCAGAATCAAAACAATAACGGAACTGTGGTTGCTAAGGTGAAAGGCTGTGGTGTAGTGTTGTAACAAGGGACTAAGGCAGTGGGGTATGCAAATGAGCAAATTTTATTGAATCACAACATGGGAGACCATATCCAAATGCACCTAACCATGTAGGAGCTATAATTCTGCTAGTGTAAACAGGAAAAGCAGCTGAAATTAAAAGGGGTGTGTCATGCTTGGTATAAAGATATTGGAGCTCCACAGCTCCCATTTGAGCTTAGCTAAGCACACCTAAGCAAGGGGGTGTTTCCGGGGCTGTATTGATTTATTCCATGAAATGAAGAGAGTGTTCATGTCCAGGGGAGGGCTATTTCTACTGCTAAGTCTTTACTTTTGCTAAACCGGTTTGCATAGTGTGCCTAAAAAAAAATGGAAATAGCAGGACTGTTTACATTTGGCCACCAGGTTGGGGCTTAAAAAGGGTGGAAATGGGAAGGGAAGAAAAAGAGAAATAGCAGAATAAATGCAATCAAGTACAAATAAAATAACAAGCAGGTGAAATGTATCATAGCCAGCCAATCATACATGCAGCATCTGCAGCACAAAATTATAAACTGTGCAAACACCTTTCAGTCTGTTTTTTTCACACAAACTCTGCACCATTGGTGTACACACTTGGGGGAATTTTAACCAACAAAATGTTAGGGGCTGCTGTTGCTTTGATACATCAGTATGTGCTAGAGGCTGAGGGAGGTAAGGAGGATAATGCTGGCAACTTCCCCAGACCGAGGAGGAGAAGAGTGTTCAGACCCAGGGCAACCTACCAGGGGCTATATGTGTTATCACTTCTTTGATCTCTGATATTAAACAGCCTAGAGGGATTCTTTTGTACTTTAAGTGTTAGCCACAAAGTTTGAGAAATCATTTTATGCTCAACTTCTGTGAGACTAGCTTGGCTACAAACATCTGCATTAAAAGCTGAAGACAAGTGAAACTTGCAGTAGTGTATTTTAGTCTTCTGTTAAGTACAAACTTGCAGTTTTAAAAGTACTGTATTTTCCTTTTTTTCTGTTTCCTAATTGAGTGTTTCATTGAACAGTATGCTGTGTGTCTCTGCTATAAGAGGGGGTGGTGTTATCACTTCTTTGTTAGCTGATATGTAATAGCCTATAGGGATTCCTCTGTACTTTAAGTGCTAGCCACAAAGTTTGAGAAATCATTTTATGCTCAACTTCTGAGAGACTTGCTTGGCTACAAACATCTGCATTAGAAGCTGAAGTTAAGGGAAACTTGCAGTAGTGTATTTTAGTCTTCTGTTAAGTACATACTTGCAGTTTTAAAAGTACTGTAGTTTCATTTTTTCCTGTTTCCTAATTGAGTGTTTCATTGAACAGTGTGCTGTTTGTCTATCTGCAGTTAGTTCTCCACCCACACTCCCTGTTCCTGTGTTGGTAGTAGTGTTGGTGGCTCTGGAATTGCCCGCCCCTCCTGTAAGTCTGTATTAGAACACTCCTCCTGGGTCCATCTCATTTGCTCACTTAACCAAGTACAGTGAGATCATATTCTGAGCCTAGTGTTCACTCTACTTAATACAGAGAGAAGATTTTCAGAAGGCCAACCCACTTAGGTTCTTTCTTCCTCTCTCCTTGCACTTAAAACATTGCACTTTATTCATCTGCTTTTACTGTATTGGTGTTTCCTCCTACTTTATTTTGCTTTTCTTAAAAGTACTCAATTTTATTTATTTTGCTGCATTTATTACTGCTTGGTAGTAGCCTGATTAAATTGTAACTGTTCTTCTAAGTCTTTTGGTTTAAGCACTTGGGCTTCATACAGGCTGTTTTACATTAAGAAGGTTTGTGGTCTGCACTGTTGTGGCAGGACAGGTAGCTTACTTACTTCTAAGCTGGGAATTGCTGATTGAAGGCCCAGTGTTTGTTATTCTAAAAGTGTATTAGTTCTGACTTAAGCACTTGGACTTCAGGCCAGTTATTCTACATCAAGAGGGTTTGTGATCTGCACTCTTGTGGCAGGAGAAGCTGGATTCTGCCCTTCTGAGCTGTGAATTTCTGGTCACAGGTTTATTGTGCCTGCTTATTTGAACAGTTTCTTTCTGAAATTGGTGTGCCTTGTTGCTGTAGCATAGACAAGATTCAGGCCTGCTGAATCTAGCTTTGTTTGTATAACATGAGCACTGATTCAGGCCATCTTTATTTGGATAAGGTTCCCCTGCACCCTAGTAGCAGAAGTGTGCAGTTAGAACTTGTCTGATTGAAGACTTGTCTGATTGAAGACTGCTGGAACAGGGCTCAGTTTTGAGCTTTTTTCTGGTTAAATGGGTAACTTGTTAAAATCAGTTTGTTAGTTTTCTATTGTTTTATATATATATATATATATATATATATATATATATATATATATATATATATATATATATATTTATATATATATATATATATAACATTGTACTTTATTCATTTGCTTTTACTGTATTTGTGTTTCTTCCTACTTTATTACTAGGGGCATTGACTACAACTCTGATCTGCGATTTTATAACAATAAGTATCCTTTTTTGTGCATTTAAAGTGTTTTTTTGAGTGTATCTGCTTTATTTTTTGGAAAAAAAAAAAAATATATATATATATATATATATATATATATATATATATATTTATATGTACTTGTTTCCCGCCTTCCTAAGCTAGTATAGACCAGTTTCCAGGTTAGTGCTGAATTCAGGGCTGTGTTACAAATCTCTTTGTTTTCCCATATCTTACTTGGATAAAAGGAAGTTTCTCTGTTCACCTGTGAGAGAGGGTAGCTTTGAGTAGCCTATCTGTCCCTGGAGGAGTTGTTTCAGCCCAGAAATTAGTAGTTTACTGGCCATTTGGGCTAATTTCTATCTCTTTCATTTCCCTTCTATAAATACCGCATTTGCCTGGTTTTGCTTGCCGGGCAGTGCTGGTTAGCTAGGGTAAAACTATTCCCGGCTCCACAAAGTCTCCTCTTCAATTTTTCCCTTTTACTAGACAAACTTTCAACTTAAGCACTCAAGCCATTCATTTCTCAGCCCGGCACTTGCTTAAAACTTATAGCAAGCACTTCTAAACCATAGCACTAGACCCTCATGAACTGTACAGACAAGGCTCTCTATTCGACCTTACCAGCCATCCAGTAAAACAGTTCACTGTATCTATCCAAGCATGTCCAAAGGGCAGTTTCAGGTGTACTCTCCAGTCCAACTGGTGAATCTGGGCATTTTGAGGCAATGTTACAACTGCCTCATCTACACAGACAATCCTCTCCTACTAACACCAAACACTATTACATGCAAGAGATGCAATTATATAGCCAAACTGGAGGCTGAGCTCTCTCAACCCAAGACTGGATCAGACAGTCAAGAAGAGAAGGGAAGTACTTGCATCACACTACCAGTCTCAAATAGACCCATTAAACCAGCACAGGCAAAAAACACAAGTAAATACACAAGTAAATACATCAAAACCTACTTGGAGGCTCTAAATAAAAATCTGCAAAACCAACAGAGACCTCCAAAGCAAACATCCAAGCAACCCCCCCCCCCAACACAAACCATGAAGCACTTACTTCACAAAACCAGTGTGCCATGCAATCACAGCCGTTAAGGCAAAATAACATACCCAACATACTAGTAATAGGTGTCTCTGTAGTCAGGCACACTGAAGTCCCACTCACAAGCCTGAATAAGGAGAAGGTTACTGTTAGTGCCTGTCGGGTGCCAGGATCTGACACATAACACAAGCACTCAAGTCACTCCTTAACAAGTACAAATATGACTCTGTCATTGTCCATGTTGGTGTGAATGACCTGAGCCATACCTCCCTGGATTACATGAAAAGAGATATGGAAGAGCTCTCTGATCACGTAGCCCAGGCTGGTATGACCCTGACCCTGAGTAGCATCCTGCCCTCACCAAGAATGATACCATGGCAGAAAGAAAAAATTCTCGATTTCAACAATTGGCTAAGTTTCTGGTGTCATTCAAAGGAGATCCTGTGTCTGTCGGCCTGGGATGACATGCTCGACAAGCCAGGCTGCTTCACTAGAGATGGCTTGCACCTGTCATCCTTATGCTTTTGAACACTGGCCAAGGCTCTTGCCACCCCCATAGTTCCTTTTTTAGGCAAGGCTGAAAAGATAAACCCACCACCGTAAATAGCACAAGTAACAAAAAACTGAGGGTAATGCTGCTCAATGCCAGAAGTCTAAAACTCAAAATGCATGCACTTGAGGCACTCCTCAGTATGGAGAAAACTGATATATGTGCAGTAACAGAAACCTGGTTTAAGGCTCCAGAGAGCACCCCAGCACTACCAGGCTACAACTCATACCATACATTTTGGCCACAGAACCCAAACTGAAATACAAAAGGCGGGGACGTATCCATATTCATCAAGGATACCAACACCTCCAGGTTAGTGGCACAGCACGATGCTTCAGAGATCATCCACGTGCAACTAAAAATGGGAAAACTGCAGTTCAAATTGTAGCTTGCTACAGATCACCCACCATGTCCCAGGACTCCCATTCCGCATTTCTGGAAACACTGGGAAACATAAAGGTCCTACCAAACACCCTAATATTGGGTAATTTCAATTACATAAACATTAATTGGGAGAACTACACAAGTACTAACTCCCTTGCCCAACATTTCCTAGAATTTATAAACTCAAACACCCTGGTTCAACTGGTCAACACTCCCACCAGAGGTGACAACTTATTGGACTTGGTCATCACCAACATGGGCGACCGGTGTTCCACACCAGTGGTCAACCCCTTGCCGGTTAGATCTGACCATAAACAAATCACTTTGGATATCCATATTTCACTCCCACCCCCAGACAATGAAACCACCATAAAAAACTTTTCAAAAGCAAATTTCACTTTATTTAAGACCAAGGTGGAAAGTTTCAAAGCCCCCATGCTGAAGGATAACACTGTTCAAATTGCAAAATCCTTTACTGTTGCATTCTTCGAGCACCTACAGGAATGCATGGATGGTGCCATCCCAAGCAAAACCAAGACTCACTCCTCAAAGAAAAGGAAACCAGTCTTGTGGACTCCTGCCATAAACACGCTATACAATAGAAGGAGGAAACTACTACAGAAAAGAGTAAAATCCCAAAAAGGGAAGACATCCCTGATCAGTATCAGCAAGAAACTACTATCCCTCATAAAATCATCCAAGGTGAGCTTTTAAAGAAAAATTGCCAAGGACTCCAAAGATAACCACAAGGCATTCTTTAGCTATGTCAAGAATCTAAGTGGCAATGCTCAGATCTACTCAGAGTTAGTGCAGAATGGCACAAAATACACTGAACCAACTGATATCGCGAAAATCCTGGCAGACAGGTTCAGCGCAAACTTCACCCGCTCTCACCCCCAAAAGGGCCCATAATCATACCATAAGAATACAGAGTCCCTGAAATCACAGACACACAGGTTAAAACAGCCCTCTCCAAAGCCAAAAACACAGCATCAGTGGGACTAGACTGTGTCCCAGGCTGCATCCTACATGAGCTCAAAGACAAACTAACCCCTCACCTAAACACACTGTTCAAACTCAGCCTCTCCACAGGCTACGTAGCCATAGAGTGGCACACAGCAATGGTTATTCTGCTCCACAAATGTGGAGCCACAACAGACCCCAGGAACTATCAGACTATAAGCCTGAGTAGCTTGCTCTGCAAGGCTGTGGAATGCATCATCATGGAACTCATTAACAGAGACATTGGAAACCTCCAAATACTGGACCCTACCCACTTCGGCTTTGTTAAGGGCAGATCATGCCTCCTAAACCTGGTGGACTTCTTTGAGACAGTTACCAAGGCTATAGACGAGGAAAATGTGGTACACACAGCCTACCTAGACCTTGCTAAGGCCTTTGACACAATTCCCAATTCTGGTATTATAGACAAGCTCACCAGCCTAAACATAAATCCCTCCGTCACAAGAAGATGGGTTGCCAACTGGCTCATGGACAGAACCCACATGGTGAGAGCTGCAGGAGCTAGCTCCAACTCTAAAATGGTTACAAGTGGCATTCCTCAGGGCTCAGTCCTAAGACCCCTCCTGTTTGGCATATACTTCTCAGAGGTACAGGCAAGCATAGGAGGACTACAGTTGACCAAGTTCACAGATGACTACAAACTAGGGGCTATAATTGACTCTCCAGCTGACACAGACATCCTCCAAAAGGCCCTCACTGAGATGGATGCCTGGTGTCAAAATCATGGCCTTAAGCTAAATGCCAAACAGTGCATAATCATCCCCTTTGGAAAAAAACAAAGTACCCACAAACTACCACATAGGTGGTAGTCCCCTAAATATGGAAGAAGTAATAAGGGATCTGGGGACCCAAGTAGATAGTAATCTCACCATTTATAATCACATTGCTAAAGTGGTTAGAACAAATGTCTTCAGGCAGTTAGCCTAGTACCTACCTATGAACCTACAAACCTATGATCTGGAGACAAGAGAGTGCAACAGTGTGGACAGGGACATACTTCAGCAACTCATCATGCTATGCCAGCCTCACCTCAGAACCAGAACCAACAAAGGGGAACCCATCCCAGTGGATACCAAGGTATGTGTAGCCTTAAGAATACTAGTCACAGGTACTTTTCAAAGACCTACTGGGGATATCATGGGGGTCTCACAGGCATCTGCATCCAGTGTACTCCACCAGTTCCTGGATTCCATGATACCAAATGCCGGTGAGCACATTTACTTCCCCAGCACCCGTGAGAAGTTGACCAGCAATATGAGACTCTTTCACTGTGTAGCAAGCTACCTGAAGGTACTGGGTGCCATAGACTGCACACACATCTATGCCAAAGCACCACCCAGTGAGCAGGGTAGAGTCTACATAAACTGCAAGGGCTTCCCCTCCATCAACTGCCAGGTCTTGTGTAATCCCCAGGGCATTATCATGAATGTGTGTGCTGGCAGCCCTGGAAGCTATCACAACTCCCACATTTGGCCTTCCTCACAGCTGTAGCAGAGATTTGCCAGGGAGGCATCCTATATGGCTATCTGGTGGGGGATGCTGGCTATGCACTGGAACCATGGATAATGACACCCATCAGAAATACACACACACACACACTCAAGAATGCCATAATGAGGCACATGCACAAACCAGGATAATTATAGATCATGTGTTCAGGATGCTCATGTCACGGTTCTTCTGTCTTGACATATCTGGTGGACCCTTGCAGTACTCTCCAGCCACATGTGCACACATGTCATAGTATGTGCCATGCTACACAATACGATCCTGTGGAAACAGCTGCAGCAGGACAGCACAGGGAAGGGCCACACAGCCCTCCACCATTGATAAGGTCCCCACAGGCACAGAAGGACTCAGAAGAGGAACCCCCTGAACCAGCTGGTGTAGGCAGATGGAGGCAAGCCCAGTATGGCCTGGCCTTGGCAAAGATGCAATGCATAGCATGCACAGTTTCACTGTAGGCTCCCAGGGACTGACACTCTCTGTGACTTGCACACACAGTAAAATGGATGACACACATATCACACTACCTGTAACTTACCACATATAGGCATTGTACTACATGCATGTGACATAGACAGCCCTCAGGCACCATCCACATAACTGCCGCAGGCACAAAGTAAGTCAGTATTCTTAACAATAAATGAATGTATTAGTATCGTCTGGTACCATATCTATGGTATTGCTGCATGCATGCAAGGGAATGGGGTGGCCTACTGGGATAGCAGCAGACAACTGACAGCTAGGTGGGACACCAGGAAATGTCTGCCTAATACTAGCCACCCCACACTATGTAGTAGTACCCAAGGTGACAAGTCCCACTGCAGTATATGTGGAGTGCCAACTAACTGGAGGGTCGTTGGTCACAGGCATGGATGTCAATGTGGGGAACCCATACTCATCCATCTGCCTCACCCAGCAAGTCAGCTGTAGCAAACCATAAAGAAATGTCTGGCAAAGGCCACAAATGGCAACAATGATGAAATACCCCCTATAGACTTACAAAGTGATAGCACAGCAGGTCTTGATGTTGCAGTAAGGGTCTGAAGGGTAAGAAGTCTGAAACTCAAATGTATGCCATGACAATCTGACCTGTGGTCTTTAGTGATATGCCTCTAGTCCCCAAGACAGGGCACAATAGTATGCTAAATGGAACCAAAATGTAAAGCAAATATCAGCATTGTCTGTGCAAATTTGTACAGTTGACAGGTGTGCCCCACCATATTCCCATAGGAATGCAGTAACAGGTATGTTTGCAGGGAAATAGCAGCAGAGCACACATTGCCAGGGCTGTCCCAATACATATGATAACTTTTTGCATGTCTACAATATGCAGGGGTCAATGAGCTATGTATATGTGAGGTTAAAACTGTCAGGATTTGGCCAGCACCTACTCCCGGCTGTTGTGTTGCAGTGGCCTAGGTACAGTGCCATCTTTGACAGGGCCATGTTCAGAGAACTGCAGTGCCAACTACCATGCATGTTAGCCACACCTACAGCAGGAGATGTACAGACTGTGCAGATGTCAGTATCTGTTAATGCAGGAAAGCTGCACAGGTCATGGACAGGAAACCACACATTCATGGACAGGAGGCCACACATATTGAAAGTACAGAGCTTGGAGTAACCTACACAGTGCCTACCATACCTCTCAACTGCACAGACCTATTGTAGAATGTCCAGAGGTTTACATCATAATTGTGGTCTGTATAACACAAAATAGTGGCTGCCTGGCAATTCATTGACAAATCACACAAGACTAAGGTCAGAAAATAATGACATATTGTAATGTCAGACTGCATACCCATAGGAGCATGCATGCTAATTCAAAATCTGTTATGGAATCACATTTCTAGGTTTGTAAGGCCAATACATAAAAAAATGGTCCCTATATTTAGGCCTCTGTTTCCCAATCACTTATGGTTTTGTCTAGATGTCTGTCTCTCAGAAGCTGTGATACCTAAAGGTCAGTGTACTGCCAGTGTATAAAAGGCTGCCAGAAGTGCACAAGTATGCCTTGTATATCTGGTCTGCACATCCTAACATTGTATTTGCCTGCCAACTATTTGCCAAACAAGAAAGGGTCATGTTAAAACAGCAATGGCAGACAGTGGGGAAGCAGACATCAAACCCATAAGACCAAACAAGCAATTACCAAACCAGTCTCCCAACTGTCTGTTTGGCAGAACACAGTTAACACCCCATCCCCATGTGTGGGCCTTTGTCTGACTATCATATTTTGACCTGTGCAGATGTCCGTCTGTGATGGTATGACAGCTAGGCCCACATGTAGCCTCATAATAACATATAGCAGCACAAACCATCTGATGACCACAGCAAATGGAGTGGTGCAGTGGCAGACAACCTGATAAATAGGTACACTCAGAGGTGTGAATTCCACAACCCTGTGTATGATGTAATGGCATGTAATCCACCCACATCAAAATTACAAGTACATAGCAGCCATTGTGGCCAAAGCCTGTGACTGGACTACAGAAGGACAAAGCGACACACATAAGGGTAGGGTAATCACTGGCCAAACAAATTGAGAATGTGCACACCAGAACAGATTGTGCAGTAACATAGATGCCATGCAGTGTAAGGGGTCAGTAAACATCACCTGCAAATACACAACACACACCCATGTAAGTGGAGTTCTGTAACCAAACAAAACCCAAACAATAGACACCTCAGAGGCAAAATCACATGAGAACCCCAACAACCTTCACATCACAGACCATGTAGACTCCACACACAAGGGTCTTGCAAACACTGAGGCCTTACCCTAATCCCCAAACACCTACACTACACAGATATGCTAACAGCACTGTCCATCTACCCCGTGCCATACAGACTATGCTGAGGTGACTCCTGTCTTGTATACAAAGCAATCCAGACCCTGCCTTGATGGGACTGTAGCACATCTGGAACTCAAGACCCGGTCCATCAACCTGTAGGTGCAGCGTCAACCTGGGTTGTGATATCAGTATGGCTTGTTAGTGTGACAGATACGTGTACCACACACTCCCCCATCTGTGGAATTCACTCCCTGTCAACAGCAAGCCAAGTGCCTCAATACCCCTAGTGATGTGCTGCCTGTATAAGTGCATAGGAAACACAGAAGACAGTCCTGTAATCTCACCTGTGTCCCTGCTGGACAGGGGCTCTGTGTGCTGACATGTCTTAACATGGTCTACACTCTCATCTGCATGGGCTTTAAGAGCTTCAGGGCCAATACCCTGCTAACGTCATAGCAAACCACCAACCTATACACAACAGTCTGTCAGTGGTTCAGCATATTACACTGTACTGTCTGCCACTGACATACCTGAAAGTCACAGTGCAATGTTGAATATACTACACATATAATGGACATGTCTGCATAGTAGAATGCACTCTGTGCCCACACCCATACCTCCCAACCTCTGACAGCAAGACATCTGGACAAGGTCATAAATAAAAGTGGGACAAAGGCACAATGATAGGCATGTGTTGTAAATATTGCCCTTACATACTGAGAAAGTTGGTAGGATGAGGGGTTTTGCTTTAGCGGCAATTTTCTGAAGGTTATGTCGTCTGAAACAGTAATGTCTGTCATTGTTTTGTAATGTCAGTCTTCAATTATATGCAACTAACTTTCCATAAAAACACAAGTTTATGTAGACTAGATGAAACATCTAGGCAAATACCTTGACAATCTGCCAAAAAATCTGCAGTTGAAAGGTATGGCCAAAACAGGATATGACTTCTCAGGTAAGAAAGATACTCCACAAACAGGCAGTTCCCAGCCAGTATATCACTAAGTTGCTGGACTGTTTACACAGCATCATCAGTCAACCAGTTGTAGCCACACCTCCCAACTGGCCTTGGGCAAGAATGTATATAGCCAGGCTCATAATATAGGTATGTGCATCATACATCTGGTATTCTTCTGGTAAAGCAGTGTGATGATCTGAAGATGTCTGTCACTAGGTAATGACACAATACATTGCAGTGTAAGACCACAGATATGTCAGAAAATGTCTGCTAAACAGATCCAGTACCCCTAGGAAATTCCTGTTTACTTCTGAGAGGTATGGCTGTAGCACACAAAACCCCAGACCAGAGTACACCTAACTCTGGAATGGAGTCCAACTTTCACTATAGAAGGTCACACTGGGCATGTTCCTACACTTAGAGAATCACAGGCTATGGTGGAACCTACATTGGACTATATGACTGTATTGTGTATACATGTCTTTGTTTACAGACAGCTATGTACACCTTTACTGTCCTACACACAACCATCAGACAGGATTACCTTCAGCTATCTGTAGGTGGCCCATATGTGATATATCTGCATCTGTTGCGTGTGATACACAGACATATATATGGATAAAAGATAATATGTCAAGCATACACACAGAAAGGTGGGGAAGTGAGAGACAGACAGTGATAGAGAAAGAGAGAAAGAGAGAGAGACACACAAGGGGACACACACAGAGTGAGTCACACACATGGATACCCTGAATGGCACAGAGTGATGCCCTGCTGCAGACAGTGGCATACTGGTCCTAACCAGTTGCATGTGCCAGGGTGAAGGTGAGCTCCATTATGTAACAGTACTGAGGTGGGGGTTATAATATCACCTGTGTGTGTGCGTGTGTGTGTGTGTGTGTGTGTGTGTGTGTGTGTGTGTGTGTGTGTGTGTGGGTGTGTGTGGGTGTGTGTCTATGTGTGTGTGTGTGTGTGTGTGTGTGTGTGTGTGTGTGTGTGTGTGTGTGTGTGTGTGTGTGTGTGTGTGTGTTTGCTTGTTTGTAGGTGAAACAGTTTTAGGCCATTCCTACCCAAAACACTTCCCAGTGCCCTACTTTAGCAGTCCTGCTGATGTCATTCCCCTCAGAAGTACCTTTGCGCAACCCCACTCCTATAAGCTCCATGGTGCCTGCAATAACTATGTAATAGTATAGTACAAATAACTAGATAGGCAGGGGTTCCATTCCCAGGTCTGGCAAACATGTGTGTAAGTGTGCATGTTTATAGGATGATGTATTTTGAGGACCTTCCCACCCACAACACTTCCCAGTGCCCTACTTTAGCAGTCCTGCTGATGTCATTCCCCTTAGAAGTACCTTTGCACAACCCCACTCCTATAAGCTTCATGGTGTCTGCAATAACTATGTAATAGTATAGTACAAATAACTAGATAGGCAAGGGTTCCATTCCCAGGTCTGGCAAACGTGTGTGTAAGTGTGCATGTTTATAGGATGATGTATTTTGAGGACCTTCCCACCCACAACACTTCCCAGTACCCTACTTTAGCAGTCCTGCTGATGTCATTCCCCTTAGAAGTACCTTTGCACAGCCCCAGCCCTATAAGCTCCGTGGTGTGTGCAATAACTATATAACAGTATAATACTAATGATTTGATAGGCAGGGTTCTATTCACAGTTCTGGCAAGTGTGTGTGTGTGTGTGTGTGTGTGTGTGTGTGTGTGTGTGTGTGTGTGTGTGTGTGTGTGTGTGTGTGAGTATGTTCGTAGGTTGAAGTATTTTTAGGGCTTTTCCACCCAGTACACATCCCACTACCCAACTTTAGCAGTCTTGCTGATGTCATTTACCTTGGAAGAACCTTTGGGCACTTTTCAGCCTTCTAAGCTCTGTAGCGCATGCAATAACTGCATAATACTGTAGAACAAATAACTAGATAAGCAGGAGTTCTACTCTCAGGTCCAGCAAATGTGTGTATGTGTATAAATGCATGTGTAAGAGTTTGTAAGTGTGTATGTTCATAGTATTTTGAGGACTTTCCTACCCAGTGCCCTACTTTAGGAGTCCTGCTGATGTCAATCACCTTAGAAGTACCTTTGGGCACTTATCTGCCCTGTAAGCTCTGTAGTGCATGCACTAACTATGTAACACTATAACACAAATGGCTAGATATACATAGGTTCTACTCTCAGGTCTAGCAAATGTGGATGTGTGTGTATAAATGTATGTGCAAGAGTTTGTAGTTTGTCAGTGTGTATGTTTGTAGGATGAAGTATTCTGAGGACTTTCCCACCCAGTGGCCTACCTTAGCAGTCCTGCTGATGTCATTCACCTTAGAAGTGCCTTTGGGCAGTTGTCAGCCCTGTAAGTTTTGTAGCACATGCAAAAACTACGTAACACTATAGTATAAATTACTAGATCGGCAGGGGCTCTATTCTCACTTTTGGCAAATATGTGTGTGTGTGTGTGTGTGTGTGTGTGTGTGTGTGTGTGTGTGTGTGTATGTGTGTGTGTGCGTGTGTGTGTGTGCATGTGTGTGTGTGTGCGTGTGTGTGTGTGTATGTGTGTGTGTGTGTGTGTGTGTGTGTGTGTGTGTGTGTGTGTGTGTGTGTGTGTTTGTGTGTGCAAATGAATGTGCAAGAGTTTGTAAGTGTGTATGTTTTTAGGATGATGTATTTTGAAGACTTCCCACTCACAACACTTCCCAGTGCCCTACTTTAGCAGTCCTGCCAATGTCATTGCTCTTAGAAGTACTTTTGGACAGCACTCAACCCTATAAGCTTCATGGCATGTGTAATATCTAAGTAACAGTATAGTACAGATAACTAGATAGGCAGGGGTTTTACACTCAATTGTGGCAAATGTGTGTGTGTGTGTGTGTGTGTGTGTGTGTGTGTGTGTGTGTGTGTGTGTGTGTGTGTGTGTGTGTGTGTGTGTGTGTGTGTGTGTGTGTGCGTGTGTGTGCGTGTGTGTGTGTGTGTGTGTGTGTGTCTGTGAAGGTGTTTGTAAGTGTGTATGTTTGTAGGGTAATGTATTTTGATGCCCTTCCCACCCAGTACATTTCCCATTGCCATACTTTACAAGGACTCCTGATGTAATCACCTTAGACATACCTTATAGGTTCATAGGTTCATAGGTTCATACTAGGCTATCTGCCCAAGGGCATTTATAAGCCTAGCCCATAGTTATGTGGCTTTCGCCACCCCTTTAGTTTGAATAAAAACTATGCCTTGTAACACTATAAAGTCCTATAAGCTCAGGGCACGTGCAATAACTGTGTAACACTGTAGTATACATAGCTAGATAAGTAGAGATTCTAATCCCAATATTGGCAACTGTGTTACTGTGTGTGCATGTGTGTGAGACTTACATCAGTGAGGTTGTGTGTATTTGGGTGAGACTCATATCCTCAGGGGGATGTGGGTTATACCATTTTGAGGCATGTACCACACAGTACATGTCCCATTGCCCCACTTTACAAGGCCTGTTGATGTCATTCACCATAGATGTACCTGTATATACATGTCAGCCCTCTAAGCACTGTAGCGTGTGCAATAACTGCATAATACTATACTGGAAATTGTTATATAGGTAGGAGTTTGAATCTCAATACTGATCTATAGTAGTGTGTGCAGCTTATCCCCTGTGTTTGTAGGTTATACCATTTTAAGACCTTTTGACCTCCCTACCCATGGCCTTTGAATCCACCATTGCCAATCCTAACAGTCCCTTCAGTTGTCACTACAGTACTGCTGTGCTATCTGTGTTATGTATCTAGCGCTATCATTCATAAGACTGGGCAGGCAGGGGCTGTGCTCAGCCCTTCTTTAGCTGCCCCATGTACAGGACTATAACTTTGTGTGCATTACCAGAATGAGATGCCTGACATGCATATGAGATAGCAGACACACATGCGGGTGATTGTCAGGTTAGACTAACACAGGCTGACCTGTGTCAGGAATACATACCCCAAACCGGTCATACACAGTACCAGGCAAATCCTCATCAACAGCATGATGGTCGATTGGATGTGACAGAAATGGCAGGGGCAACAAGTGCTGATAGCTGAATCTGTTGCAGTGAATGTAATGGCTAAGTTGGTGAGGGACCTAGTACCAGTACCAAGTAACCCCCTCTGTATGTGTGAGCCTGCAATCCTGCAGAACACCCAGGTGACATGTATGCAGGCTAGGTGGTTGTGTCAAAGGTATGTATGCAAGGTCACACTGTCTGCCACAATTGTCCCACACACAGTGTTGCATGTAAACACACCTGGTAAACATGTACATGTACAACTGTACCTTGACTATGAAAAGGTCACTGTGTTTCCACTCCACCTTACTCATCGTTGCTACTGCCAGCAGGCCCACAGCCTGCAGACACACAGACACCTGGAACACAACCAGAATACAGTATGTGACACTACAGTCAGTCAGTAGTACTAACAGCAATAGTGCATCATAGCTAACAAGGTACATAGACCTCGATGTGTACCCCATAACAAGGTGCCAGCAGACAGCACCTTACACAGCATGGCATTGCTACACTGTACCATAGTCACCCTGTGCATCAGACCCATATGAGCATGTCCGTGCATCGATGTATGGATAACAGGGTTGTGGCACATGTATCATCACATGCACAGGGTGTGGTGTTGCATTGCCAGAGACCTAAGCAGGGCCATATGGCTGACATCATATGTGTGTGTGTGTGTGTGTGTGTGTGTGTGTGTGTGTGTGTGTGTGTGTGTGTGTGTGTGTGTGTGTGTGTGTGTGTGTGTGTGTGTGTGTGTGTGTGTGTGTGTGTGTGTGTGTGTGTCTGCAGGGGTGATGTTCAACTGGGCCATGGATAGATGTGTATGTCTGGTGGTGATTGGCCTGGGATAGTGGTGTGTGAGTGTTTGTCTGCACACCAGCAAGCAATGTGGATGCCCAACCCAGGGTTATGTTGGACAGGTGTGGACCGTACATGGCAAGATGCATGGTTCACTGTCTCCTGACAGGGATGATGTAACTGGTTCTGCCAGGAGTATCATTGGCACCAGCAGGCCCAAGGACAGATGCAGTACCACTCCCTGATGGTGACTGCTGTCTGCTGGACCCATGTCCCTGATGGGACTGGCCAGGACAACATGCCTATGACCTGCTCCAGTGTGGTGTGAACAGCACTCTCCCTTAAGTAATGCTGTTGGTACTGCCACTACAGGACTGTGAATGTGCACGGCCATGTGGGCTCACAGCTGATCATGTTGCTGACCTACGTCCACCTGGTCAATGCCCTACAACCACCACATGCTCAATCACAGACATTGCATGGTCGAGCAGTGACAATGTCTCACCCTACGGTCTATCCACAATATTAGAAAGATGACATATGGCATCACAACTGCCATGGAAATCATCACACATGGCAGGGAGGGCTGCATTCATGACCCTGAGCATCTGTCTGGTGTTGCAGTCAGTATGCGCCTGTGCCTCGATGATGGATCATAACATGCATTTGGTGACACCTGCTGTGGCACTTACAACAGGAGCCTAATGAGCAACAGTCCTCTGTTGAGCACCCTTGTCCAGCTGCCTGTGTGTGACCTCACCTGCTCTCTCCCTATGGCTGGTATCCACACTCACACTTGCCATACTCAACACACTAGACTGTTCCATGCCACTACCCTTAACCTGTCCATTATTCGTGGGTTCTGGGGACTGTCCATGTGTTGGCATACTGACTGTGTGTGGGGACATGGTGGGGAAAAGTGGGATAGCAAACATTGGCACAGATTCACGCACTGACCACCCTTCCTGTGCCTCAATATGACCACCATCATCATGGGAGTGTGCTAAGGCACTGACTTCAGGTTGTGAGGGGAAGGGACACAACCCCTGTGTTCATCTGTGAGGGAAACACAGCATATGTAAATTAATACCCTGCAGTGTTATGTTTGCTGATATATATGCACACAGATACACACACACACACATACACACACACACACACACACACACACACACACACACACACACACACACACACACACACACAGACACGCGCGTGCACACACACACATACACACACACACACACAGACATGCACACACACAAGTACACACACACACACACACACATGCACACACGCACACACACACACACACACATATGCACACACACATGCACACACACACATATGCACATGCACACATGTGCACACACATGTGCACACACACACACACACACACACACACACACACACACACACACACACACACACACACACACACACACACACACACACACACACACACACTCCTGGTACAGTCTGGCACAGCTGTGACACCTATGGGCCCTTCAGGGCAGACCTTACGGTAGTTCTACCTACTGCGATCGATCTCTTTCACTACTACTGTCAGGCCTACAACAAAGGGTGACAAATCCTACTGTGTGATGGGCCTAGTAGCAGAATGGTAGTTATAGCCAAGACCAAGGCTATAGGAGTGAGCTATGCAGTGTCACCAAGTGCATATGCATGCACTGTAAGAGCTGACTTACTGCTATACAGACCACACAGAATGACAAGGTGTAACGATATGTGATGATAACTGATGAGGGGACAGGACTATACACTATCACTGCAGTACATACACAGTTCAGACTCATGGGGATTCATTTCATACAACATTGCAGGTCAGTCTGCAATACATACAGGAAACATGTAAAGTACTAGGTGCATAGTCTCATAAGATGATACCAGGCTATTGGCCCTGATGTCTTCATAAGCCTGGCCCAGACTTTTGCCCATGCCCCTTCCAAGCCAACACCTCTTTTCCCTGTCCAGCTGGGACACACATGGGATCTCAAGGGTGTCTCATCCATTTCCCATGCAGTCGTTCAGCTTCTTCTTCAACAGCGCTATCCACGTACACTGCTAGATGTGGGGAGGGAGTATATATTACAGACAGTGTATTGTGTGGGACACTACACTATCTCACCAACAAGTATGATACATGTCACAGACCAGGTGAGGGCTGAGCGCAATATGTCTTACAGATATGCAGAAACTCAGAATACAGGAAATAACCACAATAAGCACAACCAATAACTAATTAATAACAAGCTGTTCGGGCACACAAAGACTGGCTCACCAACACAGTAATTTAATGATTTAGCAGTTCAACACAAGCGTTATTAATTAGATATGCATAAACACCATCAAGGCTTGTTTGAACATGGCCTTGTATGCCAGACACAGGTCACTTATGATCAGTCTGTATGAGACTGAGTACAGGGACAGGGCTTTCAGCCTACCTGTATAGGATAGGTGTTGCAGACCCTGGAATTGCCTGGCCAGGAACCTCTGTGGTCTCTGCAACTGCTGCATTTGCTTGGCAAGGTACATGCCAAAGGAGCCATTGTACTTGGAAATGCATCTGATAATGGTGCAGTACAGGGATGTTATGGCCTCCTGGCTCCTTGATGACATACCTGCATTTGTGAGGTTGGCCATGAAGACAGCCTTCCGTACAATAGTGCCCACATGGTGGGAAACTGTCAGGTTGCTACCAACCTTGGTGCACAAGTCACCTCACACCTGATTGCATGCTCAGTACATTATTACTGTCATAATTAGTGTGGATGACATCTGCCACAGCAGGGAGAAGGATGCCTCTCCTGGCATTCAGTTTGTGGAAATGCTTCTTGCACCAGTCATTAATTCGGTGAGGGCCTCTTGGGGGATGCTGACATCAGTAGGAGAATGTAAGACAGTGGCCTGCTTGCAAGCATCTATATACCTGGTCAGCCACAGACCACTGCTTTTGTCCTGTACCTCAGATACTTATATATCAAACAGTAGAGGCCTATAGACCGATCCTTGGGGTACACCTCTTTGGAAGACTCTACTACTAGAGGTGGGTTCCACTACTTTGACTGAGTGGATACTGTCATTGGAACAGTTAGCTACCCATCTGGTAACATACAGGTTCATGCCTAGCTGTGTAGAAGTATGTATCCTAGCCACCTGAGGATTATTGTGAGAGAATTGGGCTAGGTGAAGGTAGGCATTTTTCACCATCCTCCCCTCATCCTTGTGTTTTTTGACCACTTCAGAGAGGTTGACCAGGTTTAACAAGCCTGATTGCCCTTTGACAATACCACGCTGTGTGGGATCAGGCATTTTGATGTTGCTGATGTCCCTGTTCATAATGTTCTTGATATTGCCTTCCATGCCCTTGCAGAGCAGGCTAGTTAGGCTGATGTGCATATGATTGGCTGGGTTGGTGGATTGCTCCACCTTTGTGAATAGGGATGACAGTGGCTGTCCTCTGTGCAGATGGGATGACACCTGTGCTCAAGCCTTGGTTGACTACAGTGTGTAATGGATCTAAGAGCTCATGCCTATGTTCATGTAGGATGCAGCCAGGAATGGTATCAGGCCTATGGAGACTTCTGTGTGCTGCCTTTGAGAGGGCATTATGGACCTGCTTCCTGATGATGAGTGGAGGGGGGCAGCTGCTGTGCTGCACATGTGTACCGATGGGGGGATAGGGGGTGATATTTACACTTCATCTGTCTGCAGCCGGTCGCCTATATCTATGCTGTATGTGTATGTGGTGTTACTGACTACCTCTACAGAGCAGATTTGTGTGTTGCCTCTGGGATTGCAGACACGTGTGGAATGCCTAGTGATTGGCCTTGGTGGATGTGTCCAATTTACACTCAAAGATAGAATTAGGGTCATTAGGGTCATTCTCACCTGTGACCTTATTTGTTTGTGCAGACCAAGGTGACATTGCTTCCAGTAAGGCACCTGTTCCTTCTTGGCCCTGTCCAGCAATTATTTCCACCTATTATGGTATTTATGCATTGCTGCTGTCCACCACAGATGTTTACCCTACCTTGAGGGAGATGATGTTGTCCTGTCAGGTATTGCTGAGTCCATACACCTATGTAGGTGCCAACGTAGTATTGTGGTGTGGGCCTGGACAGTACTACTAGTTCCAACTGATGGGACATTGTCTGTAAAGCTACTTCTACCTGCTCTGAGGAGATTTAAAGTCAGTTGTGTAAACTTAATTTTGTTTGACCCTGACAAGGGGAGTCAGGGGAGATGGTGACCTGAACAGTGATGGCTATGTGGTCAGATCTTACCAAGGAGGATGTCACTGTAGGAGTGCTTCAGTGGCTACTCATGTTGGTTAGGACCAGGTACAGGATATTTTCACCTGTCGTAGGGGTGTTGACCAGCTGATCCACTGCATAGCCATTAACAAAGCCGAGGAATCTCTGTGTGTTCATGTTCAGGTGGCATAGGTCATGCACACTATGGTTGGGTAGTTGAAGTTACTCAATAGCAGGGTAGATGATTGTCTCAATGGGTGTTGTGGGTGTCCATAGTCATGGTTGGAGGCCTGTAGCTAGCCATGATTAGACCAGGTGTTTTGTCAACTGTTAACTGCACTCGGGATGTTTCCCACATGTCATGCTGTTTAGCCAGCATGCAGGTGTGTATGTGTATGTTATGTTCAATATCCCACCTCCTGTGGCTTTGCAGCCCTCCATTTGGTGTCTAAACGTATGATGGGATAAGTAACCTGGCAAGGTTGATGTGCTCTTCACAGCTACAAACACGTGTCAGTGACTGCACAAATGTCAACATACTACAGGACAGGGTACTCCTGCATTGACATAGGTTTGATGCTAAGACACCTAGCTCCTGTTAGAGCAAGTCATCTGCACAAGAGCACATGTTACTGGTGGGCAAAGGCCAGAAATTAGTGTCACTTTATGAATCTAGCTGAAACACACATAGTTGCCAGCAAAGACAGTGTCACATTCACAGGTCTACTCCGCAGACTATGACTTCTGACAATCAAATGCATGCTCTTATCTTATGACTTCAATCTTTAATGGGTTGCTAGTGATGTGCCAGAGGATGCACAACTGTATGAGCCATTGACTACAAATATGAGGCAGACATGTGGTCAATCTGCAAAACTCTGGACATTTGTCAGGTATGGGCTTGGTATATAACATGCAGTTCAACACACACTTCTGCGCCTGTTGTGTGCTATGCATATACCCTATATAAGTCTCCTACATTTGTAGGACAAGCATATCTGTCATAGTAGCATTCACAGGTGACATATGAATATGTACAACATCCCAGGTAGCTGGCCTAGCAGTGTCACATTCGGTATTACACAACAGACACTCCAGTAGTAGTCATACATAAGCTGACCTTTGCTGAGGTGACTCAGGGACCAGAGATGTGATCCATGTCAATGCAGACAGGGAAATCAGGAATGGCTATAGGTGCCGGACAGCAGCATGAGAGTTCAGAAGGTCTTGTTGTAGCCTAGTGTTTAACGTCCTATTTGACATTATTGCATCCCTCCTCCTGCATTCTGGTACAAGCTTACGTGATTAGCATACCTGTTATAGTGCTGAATAGTTTCCTCGGAATACTGCAAATGGTTAGGTTTGTGTAGTCGCAGTCTGTCTTTGTGTAGATGGGCTCAGACCTGTGTTGCATAGGCAGCAGCTTGCCTTTTGTAAGTAATGCTCATGGGCAGGTGATGGCCTGTGCACCAATCGGTGTCTCACACTTGCTACTTGCATCCAAAGCAGCTGTGTTGTCTCTGCATTAGCCAATGCCATAGCAACACAGTGCTATAATTAAGTCCTTCATGTGGACCTTGCTCCTTTTCCTTGCCTGTGTGGAGGACATTATGTAGGTGTGGGGGCTACAGCTTTATAGGCAGTAGGTGGAAAAACCTCTCAGGACAAGATATGTGCAGACAGCCCAACAACATGGGGGACAAAAATCCATAATTGGGTACAGATTGTAAGTATTACTGTTATACACATAGAGAATTGCTAGATTAACAGGGTTTGTCTGGACATGCATTTTCTGAGTGACTTGATGTCTGACAATGATATGTCTCTGACATACTTCTCAATTGTCCAGATGTTCACACACTGCCCAGAGGTTTGCCTATTATGTTTAATCTGTTCCTCAGACAACTTCTGTTTTTGTGAAATCAGTAGGATAATGTGAGGATTGTAGTCAATAAATGTTGACATCCATTAATGTTTCAGACATCATATCCTTCAGGGATGTTATGTTACAAGAAACCCTGTATCACCAGCAACTGTTTCAGTTTATAACATCATTATGTGAGATATGTCCCTCTTTCCGGCCCCCTGTCCCGCAATTATGTAATGGTTTGTCCAGATGTCTTGCAGTAAGAGGTACAGAGGTATGGTATATCATTATTTAGTGACTACACTCCTAGTATCATCCCAGTGACTTAGCAGACTCCTAGAAGTGGTATGCAGCAGAGGCCATAAATATGGTCCCACACCCTGGACATTCTGTGGAGATCTGTATAGTTGATAGTTATGTATGTCTGGCCATTGTTAACAGACTGCCAAGATTGTGTAGCAGTGTTGTGTGTAAATGTTTGTTGGGCTAAGTAGGGAGAGTAGCAGATGTGAGTGTCATAGCTCATTTTCTATCTGACTGTGCATACTGCTACAGTTACTGGTGGTCTATCAGGTGTATATGTTTGTAGGGGCAGACTGGGAAATGTCCTGTAACACCTTAGGATTTCCAGTAGACTGTGAGTTGGGACAGTATATATCAGTGTAGTGTGTGACTGACAATCAGGATATGTTTGTTCAAACAATCATTCTACTCTCGAGTTCATTTGGGGTACTGGTATGTTGCTGTGACTGTGGTACAAATAGTTGTGGGAGGACATTTTTGTGCCAATATCTACTTTTCCCTACAGTTCCATTCCTGTAGTGCATGATATATTTGGAAATACATGGGTAATTTCCCCAGAGCTGATTTGAGGTAGTGTCGTGTTGGTCTTACTGTGGTTCAGAGGGTGCTGGGTAAAATGGTTGGTAGCTCTCACTGTTATTTCTCTTCTGTTACATGACTGTAGTCATACCTCTCCACTGTCCAGATGTCTAGACACTGTCCAGATGTGTGGCTCATATGTTTGGTCTGTTCCCCATAATATTAGTGGGTTTCGTAGAAATCACTGGGATGATGTGAGCATTGACATGAGTAAATAATGACATTCATTTGTGTTTCAGACCTGGACTCTATCAGGAATTATATGTTAAATCAAACCATGCTACTCTAGAAGACTTCTACATGTATAACAGATGTCACTATTGCTTGCCCTTTATCCCCCCACTTTGTCAGGCTTTTTACAAAAGATGTCTTGCAGTAAGAGGTTGGTTATCTATATATATATATATATATATATATATATATATATATATATATATATATCTATATATCTATATGGGAGCCCTTCATTTGTTCAAACTTTCAAATGTTCGAAACTCATATGAACAACACCATATGTCTAAACTTTTGAAAGGCCGACACATGATAGCGGAGATCCTGCCTCAGTGCAGGACTGGGAGATTTCCCTTTCCTGCACTGTAGTGCGATCTTGGAGTGAGAATATTTAAGCAGCAGGGGGTGTGGGCAGTGCAGGGGGGTTTGCCCCCCTGCATAACACAGTTTTACTGTGTTTACAGGTAGGTAAATGGTGTTATTTCAGGATGTCGGTCTTTCAGAATGTCGATCATATGGTGTCGGCCATATGAAAGTTGGCATTCTGATCGGTCGACATTCTGAAGTAGACCCATATATATATATATATATATATATATATATATATATTTAAAAGAGTATTACAAATATATATTTTTCCTTTATGTGAAATGACGATAGTGCATGCTATGGTTGTAAACATGTTCCAAATTCCTACAGCTCAGATGGTGTCGAGGTATGTTGCTGTGATCCTAGTGCATAGGGTCCTGGGTCCAAGACTTGGGAGTGATGACATGTTTTAGTAATGTTAAATGGCCAGAATGCATGATATGTTTGTTAAAGGATTACAAATTCCCACAGCTCAGATGGTGTAGTGGTACGCTGTTGTGACTGTAGTGCACAGCATCCCACGTTGGAGACTTGCAGGGCTGATTATTTTGTTGCTGGGCAGAACAAAGGCTGATGGAGACAGAGTGATTAAGGCACTTTTAAGCACTTGTAAGTGGGTTTGCATGGTTCTGTGCAGAGCTAAGCAATGCTAACAGACAGTTAAGCCCTCTTAACTTCACTTAGCACCGCTTACTCCTGCTTACACCCACACTAATTTTAATTAAAGAAAAAAAAAAGGTGATAAGTAAGTGGTGAAATGGGTGCAAGCAGAGGGTAAAACATTAGGAAAACTAACTAGGGATGTGCAGGATCAGTGTAGGAAAGGACCATAGCTCTAGATTTCATCTGATGTGTAGAATTTGGAATTTACAGCCTGACACCGCACAGAGAGGGGTGTTGGCAACAGACATTTGGAGAATAATTTTTGGGTAGAGTGATTCATTACACAGAACATGGGTCTGAACTCTAGAGCTATGTATGGGGCAATGATTTTTTTTTTGCGGGACAGATGCCCTTTTTTTTAAGGTGAGAGTGGGATGTTGGAGAAGGGCTGTAGGTATGTTTGGGAAGGTAGGTTGGGTAGGATAGGTAGCATTTGCAGACAGGCAAGACTCACAAGACAGCAGACAGGGCTGGTATATGACATATGAGGGGTGTAAACACCTTGGACAGAGAGGGTGGTTGGGAATCAGAGGCCCATGAGCCCCCAAATGGATACAGTGACACTGAGGTCCCCACCCATGGGCAGTCACCACTGCACCTTTATGACCCCGAAGGTGGCTGTGCTGGGGACTGGACAAGAGGGGCAGCCTGCCCCTCAAGGTGTGCCAGGCAGCCCTCCATCTGGTGCAGCTTCCCACCCAACTCAGAGAGGATGGCACTGCACACCATACCCCAGAACTGCCAGTGGGTGATGGACTTCTCTTTTGTCTGCACTTGGGGGGATGGGCACTGTCCTCTGAGGCGATTTCATCTGAAAGTGGTGCAGGACCAGTGGAGGAAGATGTTCCTGGTTGGGTCTCAGATGTGCTGTGTCTCTATGCAATGGCCAGATGGGGTGGGACAGGCAAATCCACCGGGATCTGCCTTCCTAAACGTGCTATGGTGTTGTGGTTTTCTAAGCTATATTGGTTCATCATGAACAACACATTTCAAAATTAGTTATAACAGCATGCATGGGTGTTCCCATTAACCCAAACCAACAGATTTGAAACAGTCGCATAGCAAACATAACACATGCATAAATGGAACAACAGTAAGCATTTTAACAGCATGCGAGTTACACTGACGGCAACATGCCACCAATAATGGTATTTGAACAAGGTATGTTAATATGCAACCATTGAAATATATGAACAATAATAGAACACATGTCCCAACAATAGGTTTTGTGAACAACATACTCATAGTATATGAATAATAATTATTGGTGCAGATGACAGGTGGGGGGAGGGAATAAAACATCCATTAACAACTATATCAGCTTCTATTTTTCACACCAGTAATGCTCAGTACTCTACAGGTCTGCCTCACTTTACATCTACCTATGGCCCATAGCTTCTGTTGCGCATACATACCTGTTAGACTGTTAACCTGTAATGGTATGGGGCAGACTGGGTACACTGTGGCTACTTTACTGGAGGGGGCTTGTACATGTCAGGGTTACATATTTGACAAAGCAGGGGTACCCTTGTGTGAGTCTGTTACTAGCATAGTTCACCTGGATTTCTATCTGTGTCCAAGGTGATTGGCAGCAGTGACCACTCACTGTGACAGTGTCACACTTTGGAGACATGTATTGGGAAGAAGGTTTGGTGTATGTATCTATCCTGCTGACATTTGCAGGCATATGGGATTGGACAGTGGAACAGTTGTACATGGTGTATTAGCATACCCTTCATACAGCTACTATACCCCTTTCTTTACCTGTAAGACCTGCAGAGGAAATATCTGTTAAGACCTTCTGAATGTTTCAACAATTATTCAGGTGTATTAGCATACCCTTCATACAGATACTATACACATTTCTTTTTCTGTAAGAGCTGTGAAGAAAATATCTGTTAACACTTTCTACATGTATTCAGGTGTATTAGTATACACTTCATATAGCTACTAGACACATTTCTTTACCTGTGAGACATGTGGGGAAAATATCTGTTAACACTTTCTGACTATTTCTACAAATATTCAGGGCTTCTGTTGTGTATATATGCACACATCTCACTATCACTCCCTGGATTCAAACCATATCTGGGTGTGCTAAAATTAACATCAGTGCTGTTTTCCATCACACTGAGCTACTTTGGAACTGCTGTTTCTTGCTTGACTGATTTTTGACTAATACTCTCTAGGATGGACAGTCTGATTTTGCAATCCTGAAATTCATGCGTGGCAGATAGATATTGTACTGTGTATTACTCCTTTGAAATACTACAATCTGGAAAGCAAAGGTTAACACAAGACTGCAATGCATACTAGCTGTTTCCCAGAACAGCCTTAGCTATTTCATGCTGTCAATGCCATATTTGCTGTAAAGAACCTGTACACATTCTATTTCTACAACATACCAGAGTAAACACAGCAGTCTGTTGTATATTTTATTACAGTGAAATGACACTTTAATTAATGGACATCCTGTGGATTAGTGTTAGTGTGACAAACATGTTTTATTCATTATTCACAGTACACAATCTACCTACTGGCAGTAAACAATGTACTCTTTCTACTTTATGGCACTATATACTGCAAGATAGAGCTGTATGCACCAGCCTGTCAGAGCACCCTTGTCAGTCTGTTGGCATGGCCCTCAATGTTAATAGCCCTCTCATCTGCAGCTGTAGGGGTGAGAAACAAACATTATGCATACCTGTCTATCATATACTCAGGCTAAAATTTGGCACAGCTCTATTTGGGATAATTACAAACTACTGGAGCATGCTGGTCCCAAACATGTTGTATCCATTGGCCCAAGAGCTCTCCTTCCTATGCTTTAGGTTGGCATAATGATGCCATAACTGCTCACCAATTTGGGGGATTCCAGTGGCACTGGTGAGGTCACATGCCAGATGGTCTCAGGCCTCCGCTTTGTACTGAGAGCCCTAGTACTGGCCCTATAGCAGTCTGTCATCATGGTGTTCTACAAGGAGTCCAGCCATGACCCTGGACTCCAGGATGTCCCAGCTGCACCTGAAAATGCTCTCCCTCTCCAACACCAGACATGTTCTTGCAGAGATCATACTAAACAGGTTATGGCTGTATTCCCGCCTGCACGGTTTAAATAAAGACATATTTCTGCCCTTTGCCATCATTGGACCATTTTGAAAATGCTAAGCTCAGCTAAGCAGTGCGCAAATCCGCTAAGCTGGGTTGAGCAGTGCTTAAAGGGGTAATTTCTGAGCATTGCTTAACAGTGTGCAAATCCATTTAGCTGAGCTGATTGCTGCTTAGCATTCACATTTAAGCAATGTTTATACTGACTAAGCATAGCTTAGCACTGCTAACCATTGCTTAATTTTTATTTTCAGAAAATATCAGGATAATGACTACATTAATCATTACTGACATATTTGTAAGTGTATTTTATTTACTTTACATGACATTCCTCTATGTGCTTTCATTACATTACCATGGGGTGTGACTATACTGTATGGAACACTTGTGTATACATGGGTGATTTCACATGTTATATGCACTCACACTTAGATCAGCTACACTACCCTGGTTGACAAATAACAATTACTACATGATTTAAAATTAAAATAATAATTTTAACACTGCTTTCCCATGTAAAAAAAGTGCCTGTCTTGGTACTTGAACAGTGAATGCTTGCATGCAAAGTTGGGACTCCAACCACTATGCTATCTTGGGATGAGTTTTTGTTTCTATATATTTTTATTTATCTCCTATGTGATGTTTCAGCAATGCTGAGCAGAGGGCCATAACATGCACACCCACTCAGCTATGCTTAAACATACCTTAGAAGGGAAAAAATATATAAATTCATAAACCCACTTTATTTACACATATCTGTACTCCTTGTCAGTCAATGTAAGAGAAATTGTAAAGGGACACATAGTGACCAATTTTAATTATTGGTCTTACAAAGTTGGGAAATGTGACTGTGGTTTTCTAGCAAATCATTGGCAAATCACTTGAGGTTTAAGTCAGAACATACTGTCAGACATTTGTATTTCAGACTTCATACCCTGCAGGAAGTCTGTGCTACTGCAAACCTTTTATTCTATCAGCTTTCTGGGTTTGTCAGTGCAATATGTAAAGAGTGCCCCTAGTTTTCTGCCTTTGCTCCCCATTATTTATGGCTTTGTACAGCTTTCTTGCTCTAGGAGGTTGAGAACTATGTGTGGCAGGCATCAAGACAATCTGCAGAAACCTGTACAGCTGATGGTTATAGCCATATGGCACTTTCAGATAACAGACATTTGTGTTTCAGTCTTCATACCCTGCAGGAAGTCCGTGCTTCTGCAAAACTTTTATTCTATCAGCTTTCCCAGTTTGTCAGTGCAATATTTAAAGAGTGTCCCTAATTTTCTGGTTTTGTCCCCCCATTATTTATGACTTTGTACAGCTTTCTTGGACTAGGAGGTTGGGAATATGTGAGGCAGGCATCTGGGTATTCTGCAGAAACCTGTACAGTCGACGACTATGGCCATACAGCACTTTTGCAATGCAGGGGGTGTGTGACAGAACCTGTCACACACCCCCTGCATTGTTTCTTGCTCTGTGGACACTGAAATACTCAATTTATTTCATTTCAGTGTCTACGGACACTGAAATGCTTTTCAAAAGGGCTGTACGGCACTTTCTGCATGCAGGAGGCATGTTAGATGTGCATGCACTGTCTAAATATGCCCCCTGCACTCAGTGGTGTTTGTGACCACATGGCCGTACAAGTAGCGCACCTTCATGAATATGCATGCTACAGGTGTGCTTACACAAACACAGTCCACTCCATGTCAGAATAATGCTATTCTGACATAGAGTTTAATTAATCCCAGGGACAGTGCGAATGTGTTTTATGTGGCTGAAATAAAAGGAGTAGGTTGTGGTGGAGCTCCTGTGTTTCTGTTTTAGATTACTGTTTGGCAAAAATTAGGAGGTGTAGCACCTAGCAGGATAAAAGCACTCTCATCAAACTAAACAAGCAACTCAGAGGTCAAATAATGTCTACCAAAGCCAAATTTGAGGTATATTTGGCCTACCAGGCCAAGGACAACCATAAGAAAATCCTTATCTATATCAACAACCTCAAGGGCAATACACAATTGTGTGGAGAGCTCATTGTTAATGGAGCCACCTGTACTGAGTCAGAAGATATACAAACCTAATGGCAGACAAACTCAGCTTTTATTTTACCTCTCCCTCCTTCTTACCCCCCCCCCCCCAGGAAATACCATCAAATATAAATCTCTACTATCACTTTGGAACAAGTCCTTGATGCTCTGTCTAAGGCCAAGAACACTGCATTGATGAGCCTTTACAATATCCCAGGATGCCTTCTAAATACCATGAAATGTAATTCATTAGTACCTCTGGAATTGGTAAGTAACTGTTGCCTCCAAACAGGCTTTGAGTCTCAAGATGGAGAACAGCAGCAGTCATTCCTCTACACAAAAGTGGGCCATCTACAGAGCCATAAGTTTCACTAGTCTCTTATGCAAAGCCTTGGAAAGATTTATCATAGAAATGATAAATAATGACACAGGAAACCTTCAAATAATGGACCCAACCCAGCTGGTTTTGTCAGGAGCAGGTCATGCCTACTCAGCCTGGTGGACGTCATTGAGTAGGTCACCAAAGCACTGGATACGGGCAAAATGGTTCACACTTACAAAACTCAAAAAAGGCCACTTCGGAGGTGTTAAACACCAAACAACAGTTTAATGGTCACAAAAACCAACACGAACATACAGTAAGGTTAAGCGCTTTTCATCCGGTAGGATCACCGGACTTCTTCAGACAAACAGTTAAAAGCAAATACCTTAATAATGATACAAAACAACCATGTAGCCAATCAAAACCCACTAAGATCAATTGTGAATTAACACTTTGGAAGTCAATATTAAAAACTTTCCACACTTTTGAATGAGACTAATGATTTTAAAACAAATTCAATGAAACCATTCTGAAGGTTACCATTTCTCAAATATAAGCTATTCGTACTACAAACAAGTACTACTGTTCGAGCCGTGGTATAGTACAGTAAATAGTTTACATCTTAAGCTTAGCTAAATAAAATCAAACCTTTTAGTTACATTACTGATTACTAAAATTTTAACTAAAAGACTCACATATACTATAAATGTAAATTTAAATATAAATTAAATGTAAGTAAAAATGTATTAACCTATATTTATAATACAAATAAATACATGATTATAGAAGAAAGAAAAAATGGATAGTACAACTACTCATGACTGGTGTCTATTTATCTTCTCAGTCTTAAAATACTTGAAATCAACATGACCTCATTAAACCCTGGTCTTCTACTGGAGTCCAAGCGCAATTGCCACAATACCTCTGGTAAGTATCATATTGACAACACATCCCTAAGAGCTGACCCAGTAATCAGGGACTTGGGGACACATACAGATAGCAATCTAGCCTTTGAGTATCATGTATATACAGTAGTGAGGAAATCATTCTATGCTGTTTAACTTATAAACAAAAGTGTGGCATCTAGGTCTAAGGAGGTCATTGTTCCACTGTATTCATCATTCATCAGACCTATCATTGAGTACCATACCCCCTTTGGTTTGAACCTAACCACGCATATACAACAATTGTAACATCCACAGGGGCTCCTCTATAAAAGAATGCAAGGTGTAAGTAACATGCCCTGTGCAGATAGCCTCAAAGCCCTATCAACGTATTCTGTCTGCTACATGCTGTTGAGGGAGATCTATGCCTAGCATACAAGGTGTAGTTAGACCCCACCCTGATGGACCTCCTGCATATCCACAAAACAACTAGCACCAGAATTACCAGTTTTAAAGACGTAAGCCTTGCCTGTGATATAAATAGAACCTGCTGGATAGACAAGTATGTATCCCAGATAATACTCCTTCTCTGAAATGGGCTCCTGATCAATGTGAAGCAGAGTTCCTCCCTTAGCCAGTTCAAGTGTAACTTAGACAACTGGATGGTGAATAGGAAATTTATGAATGGTTTGGCACCTATGTCTTTAATGGAAACAGGCAGAAGGGAAATAGTTCAACTCCTAGGCTCCTGCTTGTAAATGTTTCATCTCCCAAGCCCCAGCTTGCACTTATCAAGGTGACCAGAACTTGTCAGTGATTTGCAATGCATGGCTAGGCTAAAAAAGGTCCTTGTGGTGGTTATTAGCCTAGTACACACTGATGAACTCCTAAATATTAAAAGAAAGTCAGAAGACAAAAATCAGGGCCACTTTGTTTTCATCTGTCAGTTTACCTTAGAAAAGCAAGCCTATGAGCTTCTAATGAGGTTTATTCTGTAGTCTTAGTTTTCATTCTATCAGTTTCCATGTGCCAGCAGTATTGCTGAAAACATCTCCTTAACAAGACTGTAAGCCCAGGTCAACCCAGAGAAGAGATATTTAGGTTTAGTGGTTTTATCCAGTTAAGAAATTAATATATAACAAAAAGCATGATAGCAGATGGTACATTTTCTTTCAATTTTTGGAGACAGAAAGAGTGACACACATTTTGTAGATCTTGCAGCACACACGGGAGTAATCAGACACATGCCATGTATGCCATGGGATATATGATTTAAAAATATAGTTATTATGCATAATGAGGTGATGGAATTTAATTTTATAATAATAACATACATACCACAGTTTATTGCTATATATATATATATATATATATATATATATATATATATATATATATATATATATATGTGTGTGTGTGTGTGTGTGTGTATGCATATTTATTTATTTTACATTTGTTGACCGGGCTAGTCTAACTGGATATATGTCATTTTTCAGTAGAGGCCTGGGGAGATAAGCTCCAAGACATGGTCAAAATACAATAATACAAGTTCAAACAACACAGAAAAAAAAAGAAATCAAATATACTAATAAAAATAGCAACTTTCGTAAAAAAATAAAAATCATCAACAATGGTAACAAGTATTTTACGGTACAGTTTGTAACAGGATATAGTATTGAGGACAAAAGTCATAAAACAGTGGAAATTCTAAGTATAGAGACATAATGCAGGTTAAGTCAGAAATGGATAAACAGCAATTGCCATAATAAAAGACATCAACAATGGAAACATAAAGATAAAGACATCAACAATGGAAACATAAAGATAAAGACATCAACAATGGAAATATAAAGATAAAGACATCAACAATGGAAACGTAAATTGCAGCATAAAGGTTTTAACAGGATGTAACATTGAGGTCAGTGTTATAAAATAGTGCAAAATTAAAGTATAAAGACATTATACAGGTCAAGTCAGAAGTAAACAAAGGAAGTTAGATGAGTAGTAATGTAGCAAAGGAGTTACTTAAGAAGAGAATGTATAAAGAGGATGTAAATAATGAAAAAGGGTAGATAAGAAAACTATGATAAGATGGAAAATGTAGCAGAGGATAGTAAGCACTGGATAGGTTAGTCAAATTAGTAGAGGTAGATGACTAGTCAGGTTTGGAACGGGCATAGCCAGTGAGTTTTGAGGAGAAGTTTAAGTCTATTTTAAAGAGAACTAATGAGGTGAATGATGAAAGGTCATAATGGAGAAGATTCCAGGATTTACCTACAAAATTAAAGAAGAGGGAATCCCCAGCTCTGTTGTTAGGTTTAGTGGTGTGGACTAGAAGTTTGTGAGATGAGCATAAGGACTTCAGATTTGTATAGGGGGTGATGAGGGTAGATAAACTTGGAGTATTAGAAGGTTTATAAAGAATGTTGTGGGCAAGGGTGGGTTGGTGAAATTTAATCAGGTGTTGTAGTTCTAACCATCCTAGCTGTTTTACGTTTATGTAATGATGGGTTCGGAATGGGTTGCCTGTAGCAAATTGTGCCATGTTATTATAGGACATTTCCAATTTGTTGAGGTTATTCTTGGAGAGATTAGTAAACATGGGAGAGGCATAAAGGAGTGTAGAGATCAAATGTGTGTGGGCAATAGTAGATTTAGCAGTGGGGAAAAGGAAGGGTTTTTATTAACAGTCTTTATGGTATTATTGATGTGGATGTCAAAGCTCAGATTATTTTCGATGGTGACACCTAGCAGTTTGGTGGTAGAGTCAGGAGATATAATAGTATCACTGGTAGATGTCACTGAGAATTGAAGAGGAGAGGACTTAAGAGTAGGAGTGAAGAGGAGGAGTTTGGTTTTTTTAGGGTTCAAGAGAAGGCAATGCTGAGTGAACCATTGTTCAACTATGTTGAATACATTTTGGGTGAGAGTGCGAAGGTCATGGGAGGATGTAGCTGAACATAATAGTGTTGAGTCATCAGCATATTGTATGCAAGTGGCTTGTGGGATAGCTAGATGAAGGTCATTAATAAATATAGAGAAAAGAAGAGGTCCAAGTATGGACCCCTGAGGGACACCTAAGGTAACAGGTAGAAGGATGGATAAAGTATTTTGCCAATGTACTGCTTGCTGTCAGTTGTCAAGGTAGGATTGGAACCATTTTATGGAAAGTGGGTCTAATGACAGAGATTTAAGGATGTTTAAGAGAATTTGGTGGTTTTCCATGTCGAATACTTTGGACAGGTCAATGAATAGAGCAGAAGAAAGGTTATTCAGGTTTTTGTGCCTGTTAATATAGTCAGTGAAATACAGGAGGGCAGTGGTAGTGCTGTGTGAGGGTCTGAAACCATGTTGACAGTTGGAAAGTAAATTATTTTCAATTAGATGGTGGAGTAGTTGCTTATGGATACACTTCTCCATAATTTTAGCTAGGGGAGAAAGTAGGGCAATGGGGCGATAGTTTGTTATTTCTGTGGAATGTCCTCCTTTATGTAGGAGGATTATATGTGAGGCTTTCCATACGGTGGGGATGTAATCTTCAGTAATTGATGTATTGATCAGTATGGAAATAGGATAGGCTATGGCCTTGGATGATAGCTGTAGATATTCAGAAGGCAGTAGGTCTGCAGAAGGAGAGCATGGTTTCAGTTTATTCAAAAGGGTTTGAATAAATGAGGTTGTGACAGGTTTGAAATGAAAAGGGGGGTGAGGTTGAGGAGTATAAGGGTAATGTGAAGATATTAGATGATAGTTGACTGGCTAGTAATTTGATAGTATCTGTAAAAAAGGTATTGAAGGTATTAGCTGTATGGATTGGATTATTCAGGTCTGTATTTTGAGGGTTTGGTGTAGTAGATTGACCTGGGTGGAGTAATTGCTTGATGCTGGCCCAGAATTTCTGTGGGTTGTTGTGATTAGGTTGTTGATATTGTAAGTAGTAGTTTTGTTTATCAGAGAGTATGGACTTTTTAGTGTCATTTCTTAGCTGCCTAAATGTTAGTTGATCTGTGGTGTTTTTTGACATTCTCCATTTGGCCCAGTATTTATTTCTGATGTGAATTTTGTGTTTGGTTTTGCTTGAAAGCCATGGGCAGGCTTGGCCTTAATTCTTATAGATCTGGTTGGAGCATGGTGATTAAGAATGGCAAGGAAGGTAAAATTAAAGAAGTTAACGGCTTCATCTAAAGGAAGATGTTTTAAGGGAACCCAGTTGCATCCTCTAAGTTCAATTTGGAAGAGATCAGGGTTAAATTTCTTTTTGGCTCTAATATGTCTGATGGAGGTTGGGTGGGGGTGTTGGCTTTATGTCTGATGATATAGGTGAGTGAGTGGTCACTGATGTCATCAGGGAGGGTTCCAGAATCATAGTAGTGAGTATGATTGTTAGTGAGAATCCAATCTAGTGTGTTTGCTTTCTTGTTAGATTTATTTATTCTGGTGGGGGAGGTAATGGTCTGGGAGAAACGATATAGGCTTATGTGAGTGGTAGGGAGGCTACTACAATAGGTATTCCAGTCTAAATTCATGTTGCCTAGGATAATGTTTTCTTGAGACAGGTGTTGGGATAGCCAGCAGAGGATATTTTCCAAGGTGGCTATGTTATTTCCAGGGGGCAGATACATACAGATAATATAGATTGATTTAGCATTGTTAAGTTGAAGTTTAGCAATGAGAATTTCTGTTTTGGAGTCCAGAGGTATATTATAGTTGTAAGTGGTTAATTGAAAGCCTGATTTAAATAGAATAGCCACACCACCACCTTTCTTAGCTACTATGTCAAGCCTTAGGATATTATATCCAGGTGGAATAATTTCATTATCTTTGATGACAGGTTTTAGCCATGTTTCAGTTAGGCAGATAATTTCAAAGGCGTACACTTCTAGGAGAGCATGGAGTTGAGTTACTTTGTTGTTAATGCTACGTATGTTAAGATGAGCTAGTAGGAGTGAGTTAGAAGGTCTTGCAATGGGAGAATTGATAGATTGATTAAGGTAATGAAGAGTGATAGGGGTTGCAGTTGGACCAGGGTTAGGATGAATATCACCATCCTTTACTGTGAGAAGTTGTAGTAGATAGCTTGGGATAGGGAGTTTGCTGTAGAGAAATAACAGTCTTTTGAAATATTGTGTATTATATTTAATGTGTAGTGTTCTATGATACTTTGATAGTAGGTAGCTAGGTGAGTATATTATGTTTGCATGTTTATATAGGTGTGGTAAGGATTGGGAGTTGGTTTGTTGGTTGGGGTAGTTAGTTTGTGGATATAATGGGTGCTCATATGAGGAGAGATAATATGTAAAGTTTAGTAGTGGTAGTAGTAAAAGAGTGAAGCAGAGTCGAATTTGAAAAGGGATCGTTGAATAGGCCATTTGGAAAGAATAGCTATATGTTGTGAATAGGTGGGGATGGAAGTGAATAGGGTGGGAGTGTGCAAAGATAGGAGGGAGTGGTGAGTAAAGAGGGGAGTGGTTAGAGATGAAAGAGAAATTGGCCAATAGGAAATGGGAACCGGGTAGTGGGAAGAGGAAGAGGTGTGGTTAGAAAGTGTAAAAGTAGGACCCCTGGGGATGGGTAGGAATTGGGGGTAGGGAGGGGAGTGGAGTGAGCCCGCAGGACGAATGGAGCGGGTAGAGACAAGAAAGGCGGAATGTTGAGAAAAACAATCAGTAAAAGAGCATATGCTGTAAGGTAGAGTAATGTAAGAGGTGTGTAAAGAGAAGAGGGTAGAAGTGGGATGAGTATAGGTGGGGGTTTAGTAAGTAAAATACAATAATAGCAGGATGAAGTGGAGTGTACTAGAGTAGTCACAGAGATGAAGTGGAGAATATTTAAATATGAAGCTTGGGCCAGAGGATAAAAAAGGATAAAATGCTGAGGTAGCAGGCAAACTGAGAGGGGAGAAAAGCTGGGAGAGGGTGCCACCTAGTGGTAGAACTCTAAACTACAGTGGAGATTCCAAGAGGACAGGCCAGGGATAAAAACTAAGGGGCTAGAAGTAAGGTACAACATTTGTACGGAGGAAAGGTACACAGTCTATATGGGGAAAGGCTGCTGGCTATCCTGGCTTAAAGCGACGTATTAGTCACCATCAATTAGTTGTAGCAATACCAGACTGTACTGGCAGGATTAGGATACAAACATACTTTTGCTTCCTTTCTTATACTTTGGGGAGCAGGATGGTAGTTGCTATGCTGTAACACCAGCTTGGAGTGGGTCCTTAGCCTTCAGGTCAGAGGAGTCAGATTCCCAAGGACAGGATATGGAGCTCAGTGAGTGGGTATTTTGCTTCCTTTCTTATACTTTGGGAGCAGGATGGTAGTTGCTATGGTGTAACACCAGCTTAGAGTGGGTCCTTAGCCTTCAGGTCAGAGGAGTCATATTCCCAAGGACAGGATATGGAGCTCAGTGAGCGGGTATTTTGCTTCCTTTTTTATACTTTTGAGAGCGGGATGGTAGTTGCTATGCTATAACACCAGCTTCAGGTCAGAGAAGTCAGATTCCCAAGGACAGGATATGGAACTCAGTGAGCGTGTATTGAGATGGCTAAAGGCGCTGGGGCCAGGGTCGCTTAGCAGCTTGGGCTTATATATATATATATATATATATATATATATATATATATATATATATATATATATATATGGGTCCCCTTCAGAATGCCGAAATTCAAAATTTCAAAACCCATATGATCACAGACCATATGTTTGAAGTTTTGAAATACCGACATTCTGAATGGGAAATCGCATACAGCACAGACTGGGAGATTTTCCTTGTTCTCTCTGTAGTACGATCTCGGAGTTGGTATATTTAAGTAGGGGGGGTGTCGGGGGCGCAGGTGGGCAAAGCCCCCCTGTTATACACAGTTTAATGTGTGTTTTTTTATTTTTATGGGTCTAGTTCACATTTTCGAACATTCAAATATTCGATCATATGGTCGTGGCCATATGAATTTCGAACATTTGCGTGCTCGGTTATGATATATATATATATATATATATATATATATATATATATATTTTTTTTTTTTTAGATCACAACTTCTCTATTTTTCTCAGTTGTTTAGCTTATCATTTGACTATTTCTTTCCAATATTGTCCAGAAATATGTACTGTCTGAGGATGGTGTGCTACATTTTGGCATATAGTGGACTTGGACTATTCTACAAATTTTAAGTGCACCCTTGCAATAACAAGTTAGCATGTATCTATAAGAATAATTTTTTGGATATCCAAAGGTTATTTATACTCAGGAAAGGCAGTAATGAAGAAGCTATTCTCTTTGTTTTAGACTGGAATGCATACTTACAAGAATAAACTGTAACAAAAAACTATTTAAGTGATTTATGTGTTCATATTGAATTTAAAAGTGGTCTTCTTTTCTTTTATTGATTTTTTTAATAATTATCTTGGTGTTGCATTGTGTTAAATGCATTGGTTTTCAACAAATGGCATTGTAATTCTTTTAAAAAAATGACAAAACGCAGATGTTCATTTAACCGACCCTTTTATTTTTTTTTTGAGCAAATAATCCATGAAAAATATAGACCACTTAGTTAAGGTTGGAGTAATAAAAATAACAAAGGTATATGAGAAAACAAACCCCTTCCAAACACGGTTGCTAAAATGATTTTTTGGGTAAACAAAAAACTATTTTAATGACCAGAAACAGGTCATAGGCAGGACTTTATCCCTCTGTCTTAAAATGCTGGCACACTTAACTGAGGCTACTTGATGTAAACATGTGCTACAAATAGAAACACTCTATTTTATATACTGAAGATATGGCCGATGAATGTAATCTTAAACATGGAAGAGCTAGCAGAGCACACCACTGAACCTAAAGATGAAGATTTTATGCAAATAATTGGGACTTTTGAAGCCAAAAATACCTTATCATGTGGTTAAGCCTCTACTAAAATGAAATGCTAATATTTATTTATTTATTGACATTTGATTACTGGGAAAGTTCGACTGGGTAGAAGACCATTTTCAGCAGAGACCCAGGGACAAAAGCTCCAAATTATCAAATTATTATAAAACATAATATGCTATTAAACTCTCCTTTAAGGGTTCAAATCAGCAAAACATTTCATGACATGTCTTCTAGAAGTCATCCCTTGGTGCATGTTTAAGAATCATGAAGGGTGTTAACAGACATAATGTGAATTAAAAGATTTACAAAGTCTAGGATATCAGAAATGATGAAGTCATTGTGTATTAGTTGCATTAGAACTGGGTACTCTCACCCTGTACAAATGAATCCAATACAAAACAAAACTTTAGCTGTAGGTTACAATAAAGGCTGTCCTCCACTGTACTAGGAAAAAATGAACTGGCCACATAGAATGTCCAAAAGACGATCACTTTAATGTCCACACCAACACTGTAACAAGTAGATAAAGATTGAGCGCGCTTTCGTCTCCTATCGTGAGACTTCTTCAGAATCTACAAATCTGCACAATCCTTCAGTATATATACACATTTTTCTAATTCAATAATTACTTAACTTGTTGTTTAAACATACAAGTACAATTAATTCTTAACTGTTTACTATCTGTTGTATATACATAGTCCAAAAATATAAAATTACCATGGAATCTACAAACCTCAAGCTATTTATGCATGTATTTAAAAAATAAAATTGGTGAATATAAAAACATTTATAGTAACCTTCTGTATAAATAAATTATTTTAGTATAAATAAATCTTTGTGCAACACCATAACCAACACATACAGTATTAAAAACAAATAGTATGGGCAACAATTAGTATGGGCAACATTCTACCTCGTGTGTGCAGATGTTCAATATGAACCCCTATTGAACTATATTTTTGTTACTAGATAAATAGAACACCTTGTCATATTTACAAATAAAACTTTCTTGTCTTAATTTCATCACCTATGGTGCTTAATATATGTATACATGTAAATGTTATAGCATGACAGTTGTTAAAAAGACCAATCCTATATATAAAAATATAAAAAATATATCCATAATTTATGTAAAACTCCTTAAAAACTTGTGAACCATTTAATAAGGTATACCAAAAAATAAATATAGTAATAGTTGAATATGTAAATATATAAAAATCTCTATTACAGAAATTGGTCTCAAAAATTCAACTACTGCTGTTAGATAGTTAAAAAATGTTACAAATGTTCTCCAGTATACATAATTCCTTCCCCGCCAGCCATGGCAATATAGTAATAGTGAAACTATTACCTAAGGTATATATTTTTTATATTTTTATATATAGGATTGGTCTTTTTAACAACTGTCATGCTATAACATTTACACGTATACATATATTAAGCACCATAGGTGATGAAATTAAGACAAGAAAGTTTTATTTGTAAATATGACAAGGTGTTCTATTTATCTATTAACAAAAATATAGTTCAATAGGGGTTCATATTGAACATCTGCACACACGACGTAGAATGTTGTCCATACTAATTGTTGCCCATACTATTTGTTTTTAATACTGTATGTGTTGGTTATGGTGTTGCACAAAGATTTATTTATACTAAAATAATTTATTTATACAGAAGGTTGCTATAAATGTTTTTATATTCACCAATTTTATTTTTTAAATACATGCATAAATAGCTTGAGGTTTGTAGATTCCATGGTAATTTTATATTTTTGGACTATGTATATACAACAGATAGTAAACAGTTAAGAATTAATTGTACTTATATGTTTAAACAACAAATTAAGTAATTATTGAATTAGAAAAATGTGTATATATATACTGAAGGATTGTGCAGATTTGTAGATTCTGAAGAAGTCTCACGATAGGAGACGAAAGCACGCTCAATCTTTATCTACTTGTTACAGTGTTGGTGTGGACATTAAAGTGATCGTCTTTTGGACATTCTATGTGGCCATTTTGCTTTTTCCTAGTACAGTGGAGGACAGCCTTTATTGCAACCTACAGCTAGAGTTTTGTTTTGTATTAGTTACATTAGACCCAGACTTGAGTAAGGAATAACAATATGAGAACCTTACAAGAAAACAAGCATAAGTAAACTGGAAAGAATGTAGCAGAAATATACCAAGGGCATCCATAGATGTGAAAATGTAAGTTACTATGAAAGACTAAAATACCTGAACTTGTACAGTGTATCCTATAGATATTTAACAGGAGACCATATTCAGGTATACAGGGAATTTAGAGACAACTACCTCTGGAAATGTCAGAGGTTATCGAAAAGTAGTAGAGAATTATCAGACAACCTATTTAGAAGTTTCTATAGGAATGCAAAATGTACTAATTGTCTTAAGAGAATAAATTATGCATGGAATAGACTACCAAATTACATTAAAGAAAGAAATAAGAGATTTTAAGAACAGTCTAGATACCTTATGGGAACAATTATTTTGGTATATGGGTAGGCTAGAAGGGCATTATTGCCTGTGCTTAAAATATCTGTATGTATGTATGTATGTATGTATGTATGTATGCATGTATGTATATATGTGTGTATGCATATCCTGCTTGCTTTTTTTAGCATGTGAACATATCCATATTGTAAAAATTATAGAAAATTTCACACCCTCATTTCCTGCATTCATCAGTCAGAGAGAAAGTTTAGGGATTATATTCATTAAGAGTTGTATTGCATCTTTTTCTCACAGAAAAGCTTTGCATACTTTTTCATTTAGAGAGATACTGAAACGGAAGATAAATGTCTCAGAGAGCAGCATGGTACCTTGGTAGACTTTTAACCATATTCTTAGTCATTATTTGAGCTAACAACAATCTGAAGAATAGGGTAGGCATTACAAATAAAGTAGTGGAAGTACAAGCATAGTATGGGAAAATAATGTGAATGTACTTGCAGGTATAGAATATCCTGCTAGAAAAAAAATAATAAAATTATAAAAAATATATTTGTATCAATTTATTCCTGAAATAATGCAGATTTTCATAAATGAAGTTCAGTGAAGATACACAACATATCCCATTTACTTTATGATATATTCTTTTATCAGATGAGGTACTAAACCAGATGAGATACTACTAAAACTACAACAGAACATAAAACGTAAAACAAAACAAATGTAATATAAGAAAAAGATAAAAAACAGAAGTAACCAAACTTAAGCAAGCCAATCAAGCACTCCAGCTACATAGAGATACCTCCAATATTTCTAGCAAAATGAGGAATGCTATTTCTCAGCTCCTCCCACTAATTAGCTGATGTTATTAACTGTTTGCAAAGGAATTATTTGCTAACTTTTCTAAATGACCCTAGCCAAGAGCTCTTAAAACTCCAACAGAACAGAAAACTTAAAACAAAACAAATGTAATATAACAAGAAGACAGAAAATAGAAGTAACCAAACCTTAAATGAAAAACTTCAATTCAGAATAAAATGCAGACAGAGATCAGCGATATTCAGGCAGACTACAGCAAGCAAGCCAAACAAGCACTTTGGACCTAGTGGAACCACATTGCACGGTCTTCAACCACAATCTAAGTACTGGCTTTGTCCCAGCAGAGTGGAAAACAGCTACAGTAATTCCCTTGCACAAAGGAGGTCCATCAACCGACTCTGGGAACTATAGACCCATAAGCCTAACCGTTCTTATCTACAAGGCCATGGAGAGAGTCATCATGGACCTTATCAACAAAGACATAGATTACATTTAAAGTCTTGACCTGACCCTCAATTTGGTTTTGTTAAGGGTAGCTCATGCTTATTAAGCCTGGTGGACTTCATCGAGAATGTCAGCAAAGCCCTGGATGAAGGCAAAACAGTACATGCAGCTTATCTTGACTTAGCCAAGGCGTTTGACACAATCTCCCACTCAGGCATCATTGAGAAACTCATCCAGCTGGGAATTAACCCATATGTCTCTAGATGGTTAGACAACTGACTCACTGACAGAATGCATACAGTCAAAGTTCGGGATTTCACCTCTACCAGCAGACCAGTTACCAGTGGTGTACCACAAGGATCTGTGCTGGGCCCCCTACTGTTTGGAATCTATTTCCCGGAAGTCCAGGTGAAAAATGAATGGCCTGCAGCTTACCAAGTTTGCAGATAACTGCAAACTGGGTGCAATCATTGAGTCTCTCAATGATGCTGACATACTACAACAAGGGCTTACACAGGCAAATGACTGGTGCCAAAGCCATGGACTTAAACTAAATGCAAAAAAATGAGTTATCATCCCTTTCAGCAAAGGAGAAGTCCCTGCAAATTACGATATTAACAGTACCCCCCTTAGCTCAAATCCTGTGGTGAGAGATTTGGGAACACAGGTTGATAGCAACCTTAACTTTGATCACCATGTGTCCACAGTGGTAAGGGAAACCTAGACTGAAAATTCTATAAGTAAAGGCATCGCATATAGACCTAAGGATGTTATAACTCCCCTATAGTCATCTATCATCACACCATTAATAGAGTACAGTGCTCCCTTCTGTATGTATCTCACCAGACACCTACAGCAGTTGGAGAGACCTCAGAAGTTTCTCACCAAGAAAATTAAGAGCCTTCAACACATGACCTACATGGACAGACTAATGGCTCTGTCACTATACTCTGTATCATATAAGCTGCTGAGAGGCAATTATGCCTGGCCTACAGAGCAGTCTCAGACCCTGCCCTAATGGAAATGCTGCACATCTGCAAGTCAAATGGGAAAAGATTTACTCACTCTAGGGAAATTAACCTAGCCTGCAACATTAACATGACATGCTGGAGAGACAGATGTGTCTCCCAGAGATTGCCACTCCTCTGGAGCAAACTCACAATTCACATAAAACAAAGCTCCTCAATGACTCTATTTAAGTGTAACTTAGACAACTGCATGGGAGACTGTAAATTTACCCTGGGGTGACACCTATGTCCCTCTTGGATAAGGACAGTCGGTGCTGATCATAGACTTGCACTGCAAATATAGACCAGACAACTTGGTCAGTAAGAGAACAAAGGTAAAACATGGCTAGGCTTATAAAAGCAATAGGGCAATAGTGTAGTAACCTCCTATGAACCTACCCAAAGAAAGGAGGACAAGAGTAAAGGAACTATAAGAATATAAATGAAGATAAATATAAACAAAGAAAAAAAAAGCATTTTTCAAATATATTTAATTTTTTTTAAATGCATTATAAAGCAAAATGAGATATATTTCTAAATAAATAATTCTGTGTATGTGCTCAAGAAAGTGAGACATCCAAAAATTAACAACTAATTGTTTTTATCTTTGTTCAGCTAAGCATGGTATAGTACATTCTGTTGTCTAGAGTAACTCAATCAGTAATTTACTGTACTTGCTAACAGATAAGACCATAGCGTGCATTGTGAAGTTACAGCCATTTCCAGAACTATTTACTTTTTAAATTGGTTTTTTTTTTTTTTTTTTTGGAAGAACATGTTTAAATGATCCGACATAAATTAATGTTCAGTGTGGAAGTTTGTGACATAAGTAACAATTGTTTCTACTTACTAATTGATAGGTCTTATAATGTGAAGGGAATGTCGCCATTCAGACTGGGGCCTTTAGTAATCAATAACTGTAGGAGGAGAAGCTCTTTTAAATTCTTCTGTCATTTTTTGAGACACTATTAAAAGTAAACAGTGTTCTCAATCTTAGTCTATACATCCCAATTTCAAAATTGCAGCAAAAAAAGATGTTGATTAAGTTCATCAGTAAAATGTTAAGACACTTAATACAAGACAAAAGTGGGCATCACTGGTATACTTAATATGTACTGATATATGTTTGTATAAAAATATCACAATCTCTCTCACACACACACACACACACACACACACACACACACATACATGCATGCACGTACATACACACGCACGTAAACACACATGCATACACACACACACACTCACACATGCACGTACATACATACGTACGCACACATACATGCACACGCATGCATACGTATGCACACACATACACGCACACACACACACACACACACACACACACACACACACACACACACACACACACACACACACACACACACACACACAAAGGTTTGCATGAATGTGTCTGTGTGTATCTATGTGCACACTTAGGTCAATGAAGAACTCCACAACATTTAAAAAGGGGGGCTATTTATCATTTTGGCTAATTTACTGCAGTATCTAAGCAAGTTAGTCAGAAAAGCTAAGATGGGAAATAATAGTCTAGTGTCTGCATTTCTCAGTAAGTTAAATTAGCAACTTATTTCCCTATTCTGACAACAGAGGAAGCCATTTCTTTATATTCTTATACGGCTTTATGGCCTACAGATAGGACTTATTTGGATCATCTTTCCTCTCTTCAAGATTCATTAATGAGGTATATTTTTCTGTGACTTTTTATTCAGCAAGTTTGACTTAAGGTAGCATAAAAAAAACTGTGGTTTTCTTTTGGCATTCAACAGACATAGACATCTAGCAATGCTGGTGGCCTACTGACTTATTCCTTTCTCCATCCTTTCCGTCTTATAAGTAGCCCTAATTCCCTCCTTTGAGAGGTTGCTTCTATCCAAGCAAGATTTGACTTTCAGATCACCAGTCCACTGAGTTATGTTTGATGGTTAGTCAATAGTATGAGTCTTCATCACCTATGGTGCCCCAAACTTTTTATTTTTTATTTTTAATCCTTTGCTTACTGGTATGTACAGAGCAATGGCTTTCTTTCTGTGTTTTATGCAGGTATGTGCTGCCACACATCTTCTTTTTTTGATTAACATGGATTAGATAACAGGCAAAAGGTGCATCTTCAAAACATTTGTTCTGTATAAGAATGGCAATGTACAGATAAAAAACAACTCTGCCACTTTTGCAGGTAATGAGGTACTGACAAAAAAGCTAACGGCTGCAATTATTATACTCACTAAATGCAGTGTTGTTACTATTGTCGGGTGCAAAATAATAAAAAAGTTAATTAAAAAAAAAGCTCAACTAGCAAAAGTAACAGCAAAATCAGTTACAAGGATGACTGTGATGTACCCCTGGGTGGCCACTATTTTCTCAATAACAGCCACACCATCAGGCATTATTGTTTGTTTATCACTCTTTTGAGAGGTACTCCCTCACCTGAATACTTGTGCTTTAGAACCAGCAACTCACAACTGCCTGCCACGTACCATTCTGGGTCACTGTACTCAGGCATCTTCCCTCCTAAATTAGTTAATCTAGGATTAATATCGGACTCTCATTACTGACCCACTGGTTCCTACAGCAGCTGGTTCTTCCAATGAAAGTAAGATTTGCTGTGGCAGTTAGAAAAATAACTGCACCATGGTGTCAGCTCAAGAAAATTATTGATTTGAACATATGAAAAAAGGAAGATAGTTACTGTTTTTTACAGAATAAATAAATTAATCTAATGCTTATGATTTGATTATTTTAATCAGCAGTTGTATTTGGGAACAAGTCACTCAATTTTATAATATTTCTAAATTATTATGTATTTATTCCTACCAGTTTAGGAAGCTCACAAATGAATATATAAGGTAGTGCCTTTGTTTTCACCAAATTGTTACTAGTTTGAATGAATAAATAAATAAATCAATAAATAAATTAAATTAAATTAATTAAATATCGTTGGCAGTTTTACTACAGAAATTGTTCTTGGCAGAGATTAATATTTTAAGAAGTTTGTTAAGCTGTGTTGAGTTAGAATAGATAATTCATTACATTCTTCATGTTATCAATGACAGGACTAATTAAATAAATTGGATGTATGATTTCAGCAGCCTTAGTAAATTAAGTTTAATTCTGATCTATATTACAGTGGTCATTTAGGAAGTCTATTTAACTTTAACTGGGCATCAAATAACTAATTCAAAAGATCACGTAGAGCTAAATTTCCTATTATCTAATTAGGAGTAAGATTAAGCAATGCTGCCCATGACATTTTATTACCTACAAAATACTGTATATATTAAATTGTATTGTACAAGGAAGTGTGTTCGAAGGCAAAACTGTGTTGCTTGAGTTCGTAAAAAATGAATTTATAACTCATATCTATATTATTTGAATTCTTCATTGTCTAGTGAGTAAATGTAGGTATCATATCTTAATTATTTCTAGAGGATTTTTTTATCATTCACTTAGTAATGTGCAGCCCTAAGAATAAGCAATGAGGGATGTTCACAGAGCCAAATTCCTCCACTTTACCCACTGTGCTTTGCATGGGTGCGTTGATCTCCTGTGGAACACACTGAGGCACAGCATCCCATACAACCTTCCTTTCTGTTTCCCCTAGATGTTCTCTTATTGGACACATTTGTATGGAGCCCAGGAATGTCATCAAGTATACACCTTATCCTGGAGGTCCAGCATTATGGTTAAGTACACAACTTTCACATCTGATAGGATCAGCTACTTTCTCACTGACAGGCAGGACAGAGTCCCCAGTTAAAGCAGCCAGCTAATTCCTCATGGCAAGGCTGTAGTTTGCTATCATAACACCCTCTGCTGTTCCTCAACCTGGCACTCCCCTCAGCTTTAATTTGAGTAGCAGCAAATGATCCTCTCGTAACTGAGGACCAAAAAAAATCTTTTACTGAAAGTTGTAACAAACCACTTGTTACATTTGTTTTGACTTTCTACAATATATACTTAGATCACATATGATAACTGCTACTGGAGCACTTTAGCCCTGATTGTGCTGGTATGCAGCTCAGCAAGCTCCTACCTGGTGCCCTACAGAGTTCTACAGCAGCAGCGAGACAGAAGAGAGACTTTGAAGTGATTAAGTATCATTTTTCTGCATTTTCTTGCTGCCTTTAGCTAATTCCACCTAAAATGCCGATTTTCTAGAGTTTCTGTGATTTAAAAAGCTTGTTTCAGCTTTATATTGTACTTATTTTATTGCCTGTACTTTAACAAAGTCGATTTTGTGTTTAAATTACCTGTTTAACTGTTGTAGGCTACACATGCAAGTGTGATAGCCATTTCTGTGCATTTAAAGTTTTTTTTTTAATTATATATGCTTTATTTTCTGAAAAAAAAAAACAAAAAAAAAACATACTTGTTTTCCCACCTTCCTAAGCTAGTATAGTCCAGTTTTCAGGTTAATGCTGAATTCAGGGCTGTTAAAAGTTTTTGTGTTTGCCCATACCTTACTTGGATAGAAGGATGTTTCTCTGTTCACTGTGAGAGAGGGAGCTTTGAGCAGCCTATCTGTCCCTGGAGGAGTGGTTTCAGCACAGAAATTAGTAGTTTATTGGCCATTTTGGGCTAATTTCTATCTCTTTCATTTCCCTGCTATAAAACCCACATTTGCGTGGTTTTGCGCACCGGGCAGTGCCGGTTAGCTAGGGTATAACTATTCCTACTCCACAAAGTCTACTTTTCAATTTTTCCCTTGGAACTAAACAAACTTTCAACTTAAGCACTCAAACTATTCACTTCTCATACCGGCACATGCTCAAATCTCATAGCATGCGCTAATAAACCTTAGCACTAGACCCCCCATATACTGTAGGGAAAGACAAGGCTTTCTATTCGACCTTACCAGCCAATGAGTAAAACAGTTCACTGTACCTATCCAGGCATGTCCAAAGGGCAGTTTCAGGTGTACTCTCCATTCCATCTGGTGAATCTGGGCATTTTGAGGCAATGTTACAATTGCCTCATGTACACAGATAACCCTCTCCTCCTTCCACCAAACACTAATACATGCGAGAGATGCGATTATACAGCCAAAGTGGAGGCTAAGCTCTCTCAACCCAAGACTGGACCAGGCAGTCAAGAGGAGAAGGGAATTACTTGCATCACATCACCATTCCCACATAGACCTATGAAACCAGCATTGGCAAAAAACACACATTAATGCACAAAAACATACTCAGAGGCTCTAAATAAAAATCTGCAGAACCAACAGAGACCTCCAAAGCAGACATCCAAGCAACCTCCACCCCCAACACAAACCATGAAACACATACTTCACAAAACCAGTGTGCCACACAATCACAGCCCTTAAAGCAAAATAACATACCCAACACACTAGTAATAGGTGACTCTATAGTCAGGCACACAGACGTCCCACTCACTAGGCTGAACAAGGAGAAGGTTCCTGTTAGCTGCCTGTCGGGTGCCAGGATTTGCCGCATAACACAAGCACTCAGATCACTCCAGAACAAGTACAAATATGACTCTGTCACTGTTCATGTTGGTGTGAATGACCTGAGTCGTACCTCCCTGGACTACATGAAAAGAGACATGAAGGAGCTCTCTGATCACGTAGCCCAGGCTGGTATGACCCTGAGTAGCATTCTGCTCTCACCCAGAATGATACCATGGTATAGAGAAAAAATTATCAATTTCAAAAATTGGCTAAGCGTCTGGTGTCATTCAAAGGGGATCCAGTGTCTGTCAGCCTGGGATGACATGCTCGACAAGCCACGCTGCTTCACTAGAGATGGCTTACACCTGTCACCCTTAGGCTTTCGAAAACTGGCCAAGGCTCTTGCCACCCCCATAGTGCCTTTTTTAGGTAAGGCTCAAAAGACAAACCCACCGCCATAAATAGCACAAGTAACAAAAAACTGAGTGTAATGCTACTCAGTGCCAGAAGTCTAAACCTCAAAATTCATGCACTCGAGACACTCCTCAGTATGGAGAAAATTGATATATGTGCAGTAACAGAAACCTGGTTAAAGGCTTCAGAGAGCACCCCAGCACTACCAGGCTACAACTCATACCATACATTTCGGCCACAAAACCCGGACCGAAATACAAAATGTGGGGAAGTATCCATATTCATCAAGGATATCCACACCTTCAGGTTAGTGGCACAGCACAATGCTTCAGAGATCATCCATGTGCAACTAACAATGGGCAAAGCTGTTATTCAAATTGTAGCTTGCTACAGATCACCCACCATGTCCCAGGACCCCCACTTCGCATTCCTGGAAACACTGGAAACATAAAGGTCCTACCAAATGCCTTGATATTAGGTGATTTCAGTTACCCAAACATTAATCGGGAGAACTACTCAAGTACAAACTCTCTTGCCCAACATTTCCTAGAATTTATAAACTCAAATGCCCCGAATCAACTGGTCAGCACCCCCACCACAGATGACAGCATATTGGACCTGGTCATCACCAGCATGGGCGACAGGTGTTCCACGTCGGAGGTCAACCCCTCACTGGTTAGGTCTGACCATAAACTAATCATTCTGGATATCCATATTCCGCCAACAGCCCCGGTCAAAGAAACCACCATGAAAAACATTTCAAAATCAAACTTCACGTTACTTAAGACCGAAGTGGGAAGTTTCAAAGCCCCCATGCTAAAGGATAACTCTGTCCAAGCTGCAAAATCCTTAACTAATGCACTCTACAGGCACCTAAAAGAATGCATGGATCGTGCTATCCCAGACTAAACTAAGACTCACTCCTCCAAGAAAAGGAAACCAGTCTGGTGGACCCCTTCCATAAACAAGCTATACAATAGAAGGAGGAAACTAGTACAGAAAAGAGCAAAATCCCAATAAGGGAAGACATCCCTGATCAGTATCAGTAAGAAACTGCGTTCCCTCATAAAATAATCCAAGGCTATCTTTGAAAGAAAAATTGCCATGGGCTCCAAAGATAACCACAAGGCATTCTTTAGCTATGTCAAGAATCTAAGTGGCAATTCTCAGATCTGCTCAGAGTTAGCACAGAATGGCACAAAATACACTGAACTGACCGATATAGCCAACATCCTGGCAGACAGGTTCAGTGCAAACGTCACCCCCCTCTCACCCCCAAAAGGGCGAATAACTATACCAGAAGAATGTAGTGCCCCTGAAATCACAGACAATCAGGTTAAAACAGCCCTCTCCAAAGCCAAAAACACAGCATAAATGGGACTGAACAGTGTCCCAGGCTGTATCCTACACGAGCTCAAAAATGAACTAACCCCTCACCTAAACACACTGTTTAAACTTAGCCTCTCCACAGGCTATGTGCCCACAGAGTGGCACACAGCAATGATTATTCTACTCTACAAAGGTGGAGCCACAAAGGACCCCAGGAACTATCGCCCTATAAGCCTGACTAGCTTGGTCTGCAAAGTTATGGAGCGCATCATCATGGATCTCATTAACAAAGACATTGAAAACATTCAAACACTGGACCCTACCCAGTTCGGCTTTGTTCAGGGCAGATTATGCCTCCTAAATCTGGTGGACCTCTTTGAGACAGTCTCCAAGGCTATAGACAAGGGAAAGGTGGCCCACACAGCCGACCTAGACCTTGCAAAGGCCTTCACCACCATTCTCCACTCAGGTATTATAGACAAGCTCACCAGCCTGAACATAAACCCCTACATCACGAGATGGATTGCCAACTGGCTCATGGACAGAACCCACATGGTAAGAGTTGTAGGAGCTAGGTCTGACTCTAAACCGGTTACAAGTGGTGTTCCCCAGGGCTCAGTCCTAGGACCCCCTCCTGTTCGGCATATACTTCTCAGAGGTACAGGCAAGCACAGGAGGACTATGGCTGACCAAGTTCGCAGACAACTGCAAACTAGGGGCTATAACTGACTCTCCAGCTGACACAGACATCCACCAAAAGGGTCTCCCTGAGACAGATACCTGGAGTCAAAACCATGGCCTCAAACTAAATGCCAAAAAGTGCATAGTCATCCACTTTGGAAAAAACAAAGCATCCATAAACTACATCATAGGTGGTAGCCTCCTAAATACGGAAGCCGTATTAAGGGATCTGGGCACCCAAGTAGATAGTAACCTCTCCTTTGATAATCACATTGCCAAAGTGGTTAGAAAATCCTTCTATGTGGCCCACCTCATCACAAAAGGGTTTGCATCCAGATTGAAAGAGGTCATTGGGCACCTCTGTGCATCACTCTTCAGACCCATCATACAGTATAATGCCCCATTTGGGATGTACCTTACAAGACACCTGCAACAACTCGAAAGACCACAGAAGTACCTAACCAAGAGGATCACTGGCCTCAAGCAGATGCCCTATGCAGCTCAACTGAAGAAACTCCATCTGTACTTGGTTGCATACCGCCTACTCAGAGATGATCTCTGCCTGACATACAAGGCCATGTCCAACCAAGAATTGATGGACATGCTCCACCTAAAGAAAACCATATCCCTTCGAACCACATGCTCCAAGGATCTAAACATCACCACAACAATAAATAGGACATGCTGGAGGGATAGATTCCAGTCTCAGAGACTTCCCATGCTCTGGAATAAGATTCCAATCTACATTAGGCAGAGTTCCTCGCTAACCCTCTTCAAGAGAAACCTTGACGAGTGGATTGGAAACAGAAAGTTTATCCCAGGGATCACTTCAATGGGTCTGCTGGATAGAGTCACCGGGAACTAATCAAATGGGGTGGTGAAAGCCAACACATTCCAGGTTGGCTTATAAATGCCTTTGGGCAGATAGCCTAGTACCTACCTATGATCCTATGAACCTATGATTGCAAAATCAGTATTTCATTCATGAATGCCATTACTGCTTTAATCACTGATCAGCATCTGCTAATAGAACCCTCCCAGATCTTTCACCTGGAGTGAGTGACCCTTTAGTCCCACCTTAGCTACACTTGTGGCTGACAGAATAACGTGTGTTGTGCTTGGTGTATGTACATGCATTGTAATTACAACATGTAGAAGTGTTTTACAACTTCAATAATACCTCCGCAATGCAGTAGTTACACCTATGTTCCAGTAAATGCTTTCGGCAATGCTCCCTACATGCTATAAAGGGTGTAACAGTTCAAACACACACCACTCATGAAAGTATTGCTAATTGTACACTACATTTTTATTGCCATTGGCATGCCCACCTGACATTTTGCTCCTGATGCCTGCCATACTGCCAAATGTCTCTAGGTGCTTGAGGTTATGTACATTATTCTGCCACGTGCATTTGTTTATTGAAGCTGTGGGCATAGTGCTGTGTGTTTCTCTGTGCCCAAAGTGTATTTGAAACAGCCATATGTCTCTGCAGCTGAATTGCATATCACCCACGTATCCCCAACTAATTATACCTGTGGGAAAATGACTTGGCACCTAGCAGCCTGAACCCAGATATGGGTTAAGGATGTTCACCTCTTTACTAGAATATGCCATTTTCCTGGCCATTAACAGAAGTGAAGAACCAATGGAATGAGGCATCGATTAAGGTGGTACTTGCCTGATGGCTATATCAGTAGGGGGTGGAAGAGCTACAGCTGCACAGTCTTATCCTGAAAATGAGAACATAGCAAAGTGATCCAAACATGTCATGTTCGAAGTAATGATCAGATAGACAGCTCCAAAGGAGCAATAAAAATGAGAAACTTCTCCGAAACAAATTATTACCTATTAAGCAATGATTTGAAAAGCTTCAAACCCCCTGGTAACACAGCCAAGAATGACTTGTATGCAGAGGAGTACAATAACAACCTGTATAACCACTTAATCATCTCAACAGGATCAAAACCAAGTCCTGCAAAAACAGACCACCCTCATGAAAGAGGCAGCCAGTACTGATCATAGACTCGCTCTGAAAATAGTCACACTATCTAAAAATGGTCAGTTATGCAACCATCTAACAATGCTCAGTTAGGGAACATGGTTATTCCATGGCTAGACTTGTAAAAGCTACAAACAAACTAAACTTTAAACTTAAATCACACAGAGGCAGCGAGTAAACTGGTAGCTACAAACAGACAAAATGATTTATTGTGTTAGCGCTTTCGGAGGGGTTAATACCCTTCCTTCATCAGACAATTCAATACACAAATTAACCTTCCTTATATAGCTATAACATAATTACTAAGTGACATCATTATAATCAATTAAGAGATCAATTGAGCATGCAAAGCACTTGGTGAAGCTGGAGCCTAGAGTTTTACTTTCACCAAGCTTTAAAACTAAATAAGCCCATAAAAATCTAGTCATACATATTTTAATACACATAGTTACAAAAATCAGCTAAATAAAAATGAATTAACAAATATGTCATTCATTAAATAAATAGTAGATACTGCAAATGGTAGCAAACTAATAACATATTTTAAAAACCTTCTAAAATCCATTTAATATGCTAAAATGTTATAAGTATAATAAATATTAATTTCATCTATCATATCACAGATATAAAATTCCTAAATAACTAATCTTATTAACTTTATGAATATAAATATATATGAACTGTTTAAAAATTATTGTTAAATGTTATTTATGAATTAATAAGTACACTAAAATTGTAATGTTTATAAAACATGTTAAATATCTTATTCTTTATGTACTCTAACCTAACATGTTTTATACATTATGTGAATTTTAACTTATATAAAATTTTTTTAAAAACCAGAACATAAACGAAGTTATCTTTTCAACGCTAATTTTCTAAGCACACATTTTATGGAAACAAACTCATTAAGGCCAGGATGGATATAAGCTATAGTTCTAATCTGCCAATAAAGTTCGTGGCATTCTAAATCTAATTGCCATGGACTACCCCTAGGATCTGGTGTCACCTGATGTAATACTACAAACCTAAAACTATGGTTAGGGTTATTAGCCAAATGTCTTGCCAAAGCATTATTATTGTCCCATTTAGTTGCGTATTGGTGTTCAGAATCGCTGTCTCAATTCCCTTTTGGTTTTACCTATGTAAAACGCAGGACAATCTTGGCATAGGGCACAGTAAACTACTGCTTTAGATAAACATGAGTGTTTACCTTGGACCTTGTAATGAACATTCCTGATTATTACCTCCTTAACAATACACAAAAACTTGCATTGGTTACATCTTCCACACTTAACCATTCCTTTATTGTGACCATTAACCTTTTTTGTAGGACATTCAAGTAGTGCCTTAATGTTAGGACCTCTTCTATACGTGATTTTCGGTTTATCACAGACAGTATTTTAATTAGAGAAATTATTAATAAAAATTGGGTTTTAATTAAGGAAGATACCAGTTTGAGTAAATTATTGGGTGATAAACCGAAAATCATGTATAGAAGAGGTCCTAACATTAAGGCACTACTTGAATGTCCTACAAAAAAGGTTAATGGTCACAATAAAGGAATGGTTAAGTGTGGAAGATGTAACCAATGCAAGTTTTTGTGTATTGTTAAGGAGGTAATAATCAGGAATGTTCATTACAAGGTCCAAGGTAAACATTCATGTTTATCTAAAGCAGTAGTTTACTGTGCCCTATGCCAAGATTGTCCTGCGTTTTACATAGGTAAAACCGAAAGGGAATTGAGACAGCGTATTTACGAACACCAATACCCAATAACTAAACGGGACAATAATAATGCTTTTGCAAGACATTTGGCTAATAACCCTAACCATAGTTTTAGGTTTGTAGTATTACATCAGGTGACACCAGATCCTAGGGGTAGTCCGTGGCAATTAGATTTAGAATGCCACAAACTTTATTGGCAGATTAGGACTATAGCTTATATCCATCCTGGCCTTAATGAGTTTGTTTCCATAAAATGTGTGCTTAGAAAATTAGCGTTGAAAAGATAACTTTGTTTATGTTCAGGTTTTTTAAAAAATTTTATATAAGTTAAAATTTACATAATGTATAAAACATGTTAGGTTAGAGTACATAAAGAATAAGATATTTAACATGTTTTATAAACATTACAATTTTAGTGTACTTATTAATTCATAAATAACATTTAACAATAATTTTTAAACAGTTCATATATATTTATATTCATAAAGTTAATAAGATTAGTTATTTAGGAATTTTATATCTGTGATATGATAGATGAAATTAATATTTATTATACTTATAACATTTTAGTATATTAAATGGATTTTAGAAGGTTTTTAAAATATGTTATTAGTTTGCTACCATTTGCAGTATCTACTATTTATTTAATGAATTACATATTTGTTAATTCATTTTTATTTAGCTGATTTTTGTAAATATGTGTATTGAAATATGTATGACTAGATTTTTATGGGCTTATTTAGTTTTAAAGCTTGGTGAAAGTAAAACTCTAGGCTCCAGCTTCACCAAGTTCTTTGCATGCTCAATTGATCTCTTAATTGATTATAATGATGTCACTTAGTAATTATGTTATAGCTATATAAGGAAGGTTAATTTGTGTATTGAATTGTCTGATGAAGGAAGGGTATTAACCCCTCCGAAAGCGCTAACACAATAAATCATTTTGTCTGTTTGTAGCTACCAGTTTACTCGCTGCCTCTGTGTGGTTTTAGACTTGTAAAAGCCCTAGGGTCATTAGCCTAGTAACCTCCTATCGACCTATGAATTTCAGCAAAATATGAATCAACTCCAAAGGAAAGCTTTGCATGCTAATGTGCCCAGTGTATATCCAATGCTCATAGTGAACTCTGCCAGAGAGTAAGGAAATAAAGGTGGAAGAATTAAAACCCAGTTTTGTGGGCTCAGGAAGAAGCTCATTACGAAATTAGAACTTCAGTCCTCTCTATTAACTGTCAAGACACTGTTCACTGTGATTCCTAATGACTGGAAGAGACTTAGCAGAGACCTGTCCAAAAACACATTCTTCCACATCATGGAAGCTAGAACAATCATTTACATAGGTGGACACCATCACTCCCTGCAGTTTCTGGTTCAGTGGTACTTTGGCCATATGTTTACTGTACATCTTGGCAGCTGCCTGCAACCAAATGAAAATGCCAAGAACATGTAGTGAATGTATTCTACCATGAAGTGCAGAAACTTCCTGGACTGCTTTGCTACCTTTATGTGAAGATAGACATACTAGAGGTCAAAACAACACATCTAACCTCTGCCTTCTATTTTATTATCAAAGCTACCCACACCAGATCCTTACTCCCCTCACTCCCCTCTACCAATTCTGTTTGTCTTTCAGTTGTTCACTGGGAAATGTCCCTCGAGTCTTATTTTTGACAGTTTCCCATTCCTAATACTGATAATCTGAATGCATTTATCTCTGGTATGCATAACACTACTTGTAGTTTGGATCCATACTGCCATACTTTTATAGGTTTGTGGAGGGACCCCAAGACCCTCTTCAGTCTTTGTCACCATCTCTCTTAGGAGCAGGTTATTTCCTCTCATCAAAAGGAAGCTCTTGTTCAAGACCCTCTTCAGTCATTGTCACAACCTCTCTTAGGAGCAGGGTATTTCTTATCAAAAGGAAGCTCTTGTTCAAGACCATCTTCAGTCATTGTCACAACCTCTCTTAGGAGCAGGGTATTTCTTATCAAAAGGAAGCTCTTGTTCAAGACCATCTTCAGTCATTGTCACCATCTCTCTTAGGAACAGGGTATTTCCTCTCTTATCAAAAGGAAGCTCTTGTTTTCTCTAATAATTAAGAAGGCTGGTACAGTCACTGACTGGTTTGCTTTATACATATCTAGTCATAGTAAGGGGTTGGTTTCTGGGGTAAAGTCTTACTCCCACACTTTGATTTCTGTGGTGCCTTAGGGTTCCATTCTGATCCAGTTTTTGTTTATCATTTATCTAGTTATGTTACCTCTCATTCCCTGAGGATTCTATGACTGTTTATTCTTCCCTTTCAGATGACCTGGAACTTATTCATGACTGAGTGGTCAGTAATAGGCTTAAACTCAGTGCCTCATAAACTGTAATTTGATGGCTCACATAACACTGATACCCTCTTCCTTTCATTTTCTATTCCCTGTTCTTTTCTGTTGGGGTGACAAACCTTAATTTCTGTCAAGGATGCATGATCTCAGTGGGTTACTTGATAAGAGACTAACACCTAATGACAAGATCTCCACTGTTCTCAAGTCTTACTGCTTCTATCTTTCAAGCATCGGACTTATCAAGCATCTAATTCCTGCTAGTGACCTCCCTCAGTACTGTATACTTTAATTTTCTCGTATTTAGACTACTGCAATGCTTTATATGTTGATGTGCTTGATTCACAACTTGGTCATTTATTACTGGTACAAAAATATTATAATTCAGTTCCTAATTGGGGCTTCTAGATTCCATTAATTACCTTGATCCTACAGAATCTCCACTGGCTGCCTGTTTAACTGTGTATTAACTAAAACAAATCTTATCTTAGTTAATCTAGCACCTTATAATTGTGGTCTACCTTACCTTTTAGACATTCTACATAGGTACAACCATAATCCTACCCTCAGTTCCAGTACACAAGGGATCCTGCCATTTCAACCTTGTAAACTTTAATCACCCTGTTGTTAATCATTCAGTTTCAAGACCATCTTGTTGTGAAGCCATCCTGGCTGGCTCTGGGACTTTCTTACTTCAGTAGGATTTAATAAGGGGTAGAAATGCACCTTTTTGAAATGGCTTACTATTAATTTATTTACACTACTATATTTATTCATATTGTTTAACTTATAATTACTTGTTGTGTCTTGTGTTTACCATAATTTATTGACTTGTACAGGGACTGGGATCAGGCACTTAAATAAACTTGAGTTTGAACTCTGGCCGAGAGATGAATTGACTGCACTATAGCCATGTAAAGTTGTTTTTTGTAATAAAGTGGTTTAGGTTGCTGAGATTGACACTGGGCATAGCATGATATCCTTGGTTTTCTTAGGTATCAAAAAGTACCTGAACCAAAAAAACAAACCCATTCTAATCTGGTAGGATCTCTTAACTTTTTTTTTGTCTGCAAGAGTGCAAAACATCTCTTTTTGTTGCAGTCCTCTGTCCTCTGATGGAGTGAGTCATTAGGGATAATGGATGACTGGATGGGACAGAAAATGATATTATATAACTCTTGATATAATTGCCCTTATCCAGCATTACCATCTTATAGCCATCCATCCAGAGGTGGAAGGACAAATGAGCTCTGACTACCTCTGGAAAAGGATAATCAGATAGGACTTCAGATACTAGACTGCTATTTGCCTGAAGTAGGGAGTGCAGCCCATGTTGCTACCAATTAAAATTTCATTTTGATAGTGACTGTGACCATTCTGAAAATTATGTGGAACTTCTAGTCCCTTCCAAGTCTTCCATTATTTTGATTCTGTTTCTGGCTGTTCCTGAAATACATTTGAAATGAAAGCATTTGCTTCCTGGAAGGTGGATGGTCTGAGTGATGAAATCTGACATCAGTAGTGGTGAGAATTTTGCCTGGCTGAGCTGCTGCAGAGGCGGAGCAAGACACCACATTTTTACATTGAATGCTCATCCTGGACCAACCACGTTAACACAAGGGTGGTAGGGGCAGGTAGGTCATACTGAGAACCCACCCCCAGATGTATGTACAGATATGCCAAGCCCCCATTGCCTTGGATCCATCATCGGTCAAGCAATACTAGAATATGTCTGGGGGGCAAGGAGTAACCTCTAACCTTAGGACACACCTTGTCTATTCCTGTACCTCCATTATCCAGCAGTCATTAAATGGGTCATGCCTAATCCTTCTCTTTTACATAAGGGTATAGTACTATCTATACAAACACCTCAGTTGTTTGTCATAATGTTTAGACCACTTTCTCAGCTTCTTCAATGTGACCCATAACTGCTTCCATTGCCATCTCAATATTTTAATATTTTCTTGCAATTTCCAACTGCTCAGCATTTAATACCTTCATACAATTATTCTTCTCTCCCATCCCATGAATCTTTGTAGATGAGTCTGGCCATCCCAGTTTCAACAATCTTCCACATATCTCAAAGTAGCACATTTCCAATTACCTCTGGCAGATGTATGTGGGAGAAATTCTAAACCTACCACCCTAGAACACAAAAAAGGAAAAAAACTAAGGGTAATGCTGCTCAATGCCAGAAGTCTAAATCTCAAAATGCATGCACTCGAGGCCCTTCTCAGTATGGAGAACATCGATGTCTGTGCAGTGACAGAAACCTGGTTCAAGGCTCCTGAGAGCACCCCAGCACTATCAGGTTTTACCTCTTATCATGCTCCGCCCCAAAATCCGGACAATACCAAGAAAGGAGGGGGGGTATCCATATTCATCAAGGACACCCACACCTCAAGACTGGTAGCAATGCACGATGCATCGGAGACCATCCAGGTGCAATTAACCATAGGCAAGACTGCTCTGCAAATTGTAGCATGTTACAGGCCACCCTCACAAACTCAGGAACCTCACATGGCCTTCCTGAAAACACTAGAGGGATAAATGTATCACCAAACACCATCATACTAGGTGACTTCAATTACCCTAATATAGACTGGGAACACTACTCAAGCCCAAACACCCTAGCCCAAAAGTTCCTGGAATTCATAAACTCAAATGCCATGGAACAACTAGTCACCATCCCCACAAGAGGAGATAACATACTTGATCTCATCATCACGAACATGGGAGCACAATGTTCAACACCGGAAGTATACCCCTCACTGGTGAGATCAGATCACAAACTAATCTCGCTGGAGGTCCTCATCCCATCCCCACCTGAAATAAAAAAGACCACAGTAAAAACTTCTCGAAGCCGACTTCACACTTCTAAAGACTAGTGTGGTCTCCTTTAAGGCCCCCGAGCCGGCGGAAAACAGTACTCAAGCCGCTGAATCACTTACAAATGCCTTCTACCAGCACCTGCAGGACTGCATGGATAAGGCAATCCCAAGCAAAACAAAGACTCTTTGTACCAAAGGCAAGCGTCCAGTCTGGTGGACCCCAGCCATAAACAAACTCTACATCAAAAGGAGGAAGCTACTACAAGATAGAGCAAAATCCTTAAAAGGTAAGACACCCTTGATCACTATAAGTAAAAAACTAAGAGCTCTCATAAAATCATCCAAAGCAAATTTTGAGAGAAAAATAGCTAAAGACTCAAAAGACAATCATAAGGCCTTCTTTAGCTATGTTAGAAACCTGGGAGGAAACTCCCAGATATGCTCAGAACTAGTTCAAAATGATGTGAAGATTACTGATCCTACAGACATTGCCAACATACTGGCTGACAGGTTCAGTGCAAACTCCCCCCCCCAAAAGGAGAGATATCTATACCAAGCGATTGTAGCCCCCCAAACATCTCCAACGCCCAAGTGAGAACTGCTCTCTCCAAAGCAAAAACCACAGCATCCATGGGACCTGATGGTGTCCCCGGCTGTGTGCTCCACGAACTCAACGAGGAATTAAACCCACAGCTAGGACAGCTGTTTAATCATAGTCTTACCTCTGGATACGCACTCCAGGAGTGGCGCACTGCAACTGTGATCCCACTTCACAAAGGCGGTGCCTCCACCGACCCTGGAAATTACCGCCCATTAGCTTGACAAGCCTTATCTGCAAAGCCATGGAGAGGATCATAATGGACCTCATAAATAAAGACATAGGAAATTTGCAGACTTTGGATCCATCCCAGTTTGGCTTTGTCAAAGGCAGATCATGCCTTCTAAACTTGGTTGACTTTTTCAAACAGTCACCAAAGCCATTGATGAGGGAAAGGCAGTCCATACAGCCTACCTCGATCTGGCGAAGGCCTTCGATACAATACCCCACTCGGGTATCATTGAAAAACTCATCAGCTTAAATGTTAACCCATACATCACAAGATGGGTTGCAAACTGGCTGAGTGACAGAACCCACAGGGTCAGAGTTGCTGGCGCCATGTCAGACTCAAAGCCTGTCACAAGTGGTGTACCACAGGGCTCAGTCCTGGGCCCACTCTTGTTTGGCATCTACTTTTCCAAGTACAAGCAAACACAGGAGGGTTATGGCTGACAAAGTTTGCAGATGACTGCAAACTGGGCCATAGTAGAAAACACATCTGACACAGATATCCTTCAGAAGGGTCTCACAGAAACGGATAACTGGTGCCAGAGCCATGGCCTAAAGTTAAATGCCAAAAATGCATAGTCATACCCTTCGGGAAAAACAAGGTTACCCCTAGCTACCAAATAGGTGGCAATCCACTGAGCACAGAAGAAGTTATCAGGGACCTGGGGACCCAGGTTGATAGTAGTCTGTCATTCGACACCCATGTAGCTAAAGTAGTTAGGAAGACCTTCTACATTGCCCACCTTATCATGAAGGGATTCTCATCTAGATCAAGGGAGGTCATAGTCTCCCTATACTCATCACTCATCAGACCAATGATTGAGTACAATGCCCCATTCGGAATGTATCTGACCCGACACTTGCAGCAGCTGGAGAGGCCACAAAAGTTCCTCACCAAAAGGATAAAGGGTCTCAAACATCTGTCCTATGCTGCCCGACTGAAAGAACTCCAGCTCTATTCAGTCGCTACCGCTTGCTCAGAGGTGACCTTTGCCTAACATACAAGGCCATGTCAAACCCAGATTTGATGAATATGCTTCACCTCAAAAATCTAGATCCATCAGAGCCACAAGGGCGAGAGACTTAAACCTCGACACGGCTATTAATAGGACATGCTGGAGGGATAGATTCATCACCCAAAGACTCCCTATGCTGTGGAATAAAATCCCGGTATATGTGAGGCAGAGCACCTCACTGGCCTTGTTCAAGAGAAATCTTGACCAATGGATGGGAGATCGCAGATATACCCCAGGGATTACCTCAGTGTCACTGCTCGACAGAGGCACAGCAAAATAATGGGTATAGTTCCCCATACTAAAGGGGTGGCGTAAGCCACAAAACTATGGGCTAGGCTTGTAAATGCCCTCGGGCAGATAGCCTAGTATGAACCTATGAACCTATGAACCTATAAATAAATGTGCCTAAGTTGTCTATTGGTGACCGTTCTTGTTTTTTGAAGTTGAATACCTCCTGAATGGCCTCTAAGGTTTTAAACTTTGGTCAACCTGTATAATCTAAAATTTGTGACCACTTAAGATAGCCATGGGCTGCCCAAAGAACTCCAGTTCTCTGGTTGACTACCTTAATGATTTATGAATGACGGCAAATAAATACAAAAGATCCTCTCCCCTATGCTAAACCTTATATCTTCATTTCCCCCTTATGCAGTTGACTAAACCACTCCTGCAAGAAACTGGGTACACATTAACTGAGTGGAAACCTCCTTTTTGTTTTGCTCAAGTAATTATTTTATCCAATGAATCAGATGAGTTAACTGAAAGGTTAAGGCATAAGGAACAATATGAGAATCCCTCATTCGTCCATAGCATCTTGGAAAATAAGCTAGGAATGCTTATATTCTTCTTCAATTCCCCCCAACAAAAAAACAAAAGAAAACTGCACAATCTATTCTGTTTTTCATAATCCCAGAACTGAAAGGCTTAAAGGCAAAGTAAAGTTACAAACTCTGTACAGTATAAGAGGAATAATTACTGTTTGAACAGCTCTGATTTTGCCAGACACCATTTGAAAGTTGGCAACCTTAGGGATCAGACTTTGAACTTTACTATCCAAGTCATCCAGGTTTGCTTCCAACATTTTGCAGTGCAGTTTTAACAGTTGGTTGATAGAATGAACAACGGGTAGGTAATGATTATCTGGTTCATAGTTAAACTCCCCACATTTTAATATAACTGATTTAACTCATTACAGCTGAGTGAGCCTCCAGGCTTTTCTGCAGTTACCTCATACTGCGCCTTTAGGCATCAACTATTACTTTTTCATATTTGCATTAATAATACCAAAACCGTGCCACATACAATGTATCAGAATATTTTATCTTGAAGCATTCATGATGGCAAACACAATTGTATTGATATCTGACCTCTGTTAATGAGCATTTGTTAGAACTTAAGGTGATAACTTCACTTTTTAAATCTCAAGTAACACCCACTGGGAGTTAAAGGTACGCACTCAAAAGAGCTGCACTTGAGTGAATGAGTGAAAAGCATTATACTTGAGGCTGGAGACCATCCCACATTTATTAAAAAATATCCAAGACATTCCTTAGTACACTAGCAAGTTTGTACTCATAAGTACAAAGTTGTTAGTGAACATAAGGATGGCATTAACCAATCCATCCAGAGTAGTTTGAGTTGATAGATACATTCTCACCTAGTGAGCCAACTCATCCATAACCAACAGAAAGAGTTTGGGTAGAGAGGACACCCTTGCTGAGCACCTCTTAATATTTTCCCCTGGTTAGACCAACCTCCATTCAATACAACTCTAAAATCGGGTAGAATATAGCCACTTTAGCCATTCCAAAAATGAGGTTTGCAGTATCTTGTGATAAGGAATAGGAAAAGAAATCCCCACTCTACCATGTCCAATACCTGCTTAATATCAAAGAAAACAATTCCAGCCTTGCATTTTCCACTGTTTATACTATGGAAGAACAAGAATAATTCCCAACAATTGACAGCCACCTCTCTACTGTTAACAAAGTCATATTATCATTTTTGTATCTAAGGCCTGACAGCCAATACCTTAGCAAAGATTTGCAAGTCAACATTAGTGAGAGAAATGAGTCTAGAGTCACACCAAGTTAAAATTCCCTCTTTCTGTTTAGGGAATGATAGTTATGATCACCTGAGTATAATCTAAGCTAGGGACAGACAGTGTCATTATAGTGACGTACCTTGATTAACACTTTAAGGAATCATTTCTGCCCCACTTATAGAATTCATCTACAAAGCCATTGATTACTGCAGCCTTATTAAAACTGGGTTGAGAAACAGTTTTGATTACCTCAAATGGGGAAATGGAGCAGATCAGAGCTATTTGTTCATCCTAGGAGACTTGGCATGATTTGGCTGGACTGACGTGAGGGGTTTATGTCTAAGATATGACTATATAGTGAGGTGTAGTAGTTCCAAAAACCTTTGCAAAGTTCCCCATCACCAATAATCACATCTCATACTTTGTAATCACCTGAAATAGGGCTGCTAGAAAGACCCTGCTTGAAAAAGTACAGTGGTCTTCAGGTCATTTTCATGTCTTAGCCACCAAACGTGCCCCTAAGGAGAAGCTCATCTTCTGCTCTAGCCTTATCTAATAGTCTTAGTTCAGTGGAGTGAGCTAGGTCAAGGTCAAGGAGTTCTTCCTTACTACCCCCACTCACTAATATCTGTTGGCCTGTATCAACTGCCTTGACTTTAAGTTGATCATGTCATAGTTATTTCTTCTACTAATTCCTTTGACATCTATTATCTTACATTTTTATAGCTGACTTGCACCCCTACAACCACATTGGAGTAAATGCTGTGTTGGGGCAGGTATTCCAATGACTTACATCTGAGATAATAAGCATTCTTTTATTTGCATCCATGGTCCATTAGAAAATGTTCCCATCTCCAAGTTCTCACTTTAGATGCCTACGCATCCAGTGTGACTATCAAAGAAAAAGGGGCATGGTCAGAAAGATTCATTTCCAGTGTATCAGAGGAATGCACCTTATGTCTATATCTCTCTGGAATAAAAATAACATTGACCCTGCTGCCTTGATGTGCAAGATTCATAGATTAAGTTGGAACAACTTCCCTATGGTGGAACTTTCTCCATATGTCCACTCATCCTTCCTACCTCATCCAAAATTCCAAAGTTTCTTGGCAAAGCTTACATGTCACTTTTCTCGGTTTAATTTCTCCAAGTCTGTTGGGTTTCTAATAACCTTGGCTCAAGATGATTGTCACCACAGAAGTGACACCCCAACCCTATGTGCAAAATGGGAAAAGGTGTTGAGGATGGATGGATTTTGGGTTTCTAATACTATGATGAAAATGGACCCCATTCCTAAGTCAGGGTATGATTAAGGTTCATGGCATTAGTATTGTTTCAGTCTTTGATGTTAGCTAAAGGTGCGCTTTGCAGCACACACAAATTGCCCAGAATAAACTCCTTCTGTAATTCATACAGAGTTGCACGTAGTGGTAGTATATCTAAATATGACTGTAAATTTGTTTTTATTAGCTGTGTTGCTCCTCCTAGTTTTGGAACTGTCTGGGTATACTTCTTCCACATTGCTCTCATTTCTGCCTGCAAATCCTGGTATTTTATGACTTTGTGTCTCTCTGTACATAAGACACTGTAACCATTGGGTGTATCAATTTCTATGATCAATGTTACTTTTATTGTTTTTATCCCTGGACTACTACATCTGCTTTTCTCACATCTATTTTCTTGAACTTTTGGTAATATGTGATCTCATGTGATATAGACTTCATCATTGTCTACAGTCCTTTGTGGTTCATGTTTCCAATGCTTCTCAACTACTTCAGTATTGTAGTATTTGCACAATCCCCATTGCAACAGTCTTGTCACATTATTGTGCTCTTCAGTATAAAGGCCTTCTGCCATGAGTCTATCACTGTCAGTATGGAGACTGGTGAAGAAGGTAGCGTACTTATGAGAAGGAAAACAAGTGAAAAGACATAGCTAGCAGGCAAGCCCTATGATGAGTATGCAGACAGAAAGGGATACAGATGGATCCTTAAACAGAAATCCTGACAAATATACAAACAGGCCTTTAATTCTAGAATAATCAGATACAGAAATAAGCTAGCAACAGAAAGCTAACCAGTGCCCTAACCTGAAGATAATTACTTTCATGAATTGCCCTTTCTAGATGTGTTTTATGAAGCAGGGGAAAGTGACCCTGTCTTTGTAAGAGATGAAGCTACACCCTCCATCTCATGTCATGCTAGTATGACAGTAATGCTAAGCTGGCTTATTTCCACACTAGCCATTGTCAGTTTTAAAACACCCCATCCAGAAGATCAAACTCTATCCTGGGTATCTGAGAAAGGGTCTAGAATAAACGGCATTCCTCATGAAAGACCTTGCTCCCATGGCATGGTATTTTGTGATTCAGATACATGTTAGCCACAATGCGGAAAGACCTCAATATAGGCTAATTTGCTTGTCTCTGAATTGCAGTTCCATGATGTGCAGAGCATTGCTGTTCTGGATGTCGCAATAGTTAACCGCTGCTCATGTAGGTATTGGAACCCCCCCCACCCCAGTCACTCTCCCTCATGCACAACTACACATTCAATCACATATACACACACACACACACACATTCACACACAGATGCACATACATGCGCACACGCACACACACACACACACACACACACACACACACACACACACACACACACACACACACACACACACACACACACACACATAAATTGCAGTCCCTGTATCTGTCCCTGACTTGTGTACCCCACACCCAATCCCCATAACAGTTGAATTGTTAGGACACAAGGAATTATGGTACTCTTAATGATAAAAATGATAAAACTAAAACTTTTAAACTTCAAAGTACCAAAGTATTAAAATACTGACAAAAGAAATCAACCATACTGTCAGCAGAAAAACATTTAATTCCCTCAGTACCTCAGGTTATGTCTTCCATGGGGAATTGTTATTTATGTAATCCTAACAATGCCCTATATACCTTTACAAAACACACTATTGAATGGTAATAATTAAACAATCAATTCATTAATCAGTTTGCCAACATTTATAAATTCAATTCAAACTACTTTTTACTTTTTTACAATAAAGCTACCCAAGGAGCTTCCTTATTCAAACAAATAGGTGTCACAGTATTATATTTATTTGATTAATTATTATCATTCAATAATGGCCAATCATCTCCCACCAGGGGCTCCTCTGAGCCCACTTTTCATGCTTCTTTTGAGGAACAATGTCTCCACATGCCAAAATCACCTTGGCTGTACAGTGTACCTGCACTAATGGCAGAGCAGACCTGCCTGGATTGAAACTCCAAGCTTCTGTTAGGTGTCACCATGTGAAGAACTAAGGCTGCCTTCCTCCCCCAGCTTGATGAAGGGTTATTGGCAAATCCACTTAACACAGACATCTAAGGAGAAGGCAGCATCCTCCATATCTGATGGCCTTCATGATAAGATGATGCAGTTTTGCCTTCATGGTATACCACCAACATTTCTGACATTTATGAATAATAGCAGTGCACCCTATATCAGGTATGCTTCTACTTACCTTAATGATCTACCTTAAACAGGGTAGATTGCCACTGCAAAATGCTATCAAGTACCTGTTAGCACTAAACTAGCATTCCTCTTCTAATTAGTGTACACGTCTCTTCCACTCAAGGAATCCCCCTATGACTTAACAGGCTAGCCTTTTCTGTTTCCAGCATCAACAGGTAGCTCTTTTGTGCATTATTAACGTTATGTTATTAACTGCAGGCACTATAGGAATGGACAAGGTCTTTGCCAATATAGGAAAATCTTGGGGGATAAGTACAGGCCATCCTTGGCAAAGCAGTTAGGACAGTCTACCATTTCCTCCCAGGCTAATGCATAGCTTATCCCCTTTATAATGACAGCAGAAACTAAATCAGTTATTGAAGTCAGTAATCTTTTGTTTGTATTGCAAGATCATTCTCAGTGAAGGTAAAATGCTGTTCAAGGCAGGGTTCACACCAGATTAGGAAACATATTTGAAGAGATAGAATTGCTAGTATGGTGTTCAAGTAGAAAATGAAAACGGCACTGAGTGAAGATTTGCATGATAATGAAACAAATAAATGAGCGATGGGAATATATGGCAGAATACAATTAAAGCATGGAGAGATTAAGTGACTGTAAATAGAAGAGAAAGCCTTGTGACTGCATTGGCAAAAGGAGAGAGTGGTGTGAGAATGGCCAATAAGTTACAATAAGGATAAGGTACGAATGAAGAAGGCTATCAGTGGGAAACCTGAGGAGGGATGTCATCAGTGTTAGTGGTGCAATAAGAGTAGGTAGAACACTTACTTTTGGTACAGAAGGCTGCAGGTTCTATTTTCACACCAGGGAAATGGACTGCTGATACTACAGTGCAACATAAGGGGGTGCTGCACTCCACAGGCTGTCATCCTTTGGATGAGATGTTAAACACTGGCCCTTGTTAAACTTGGCTAAGTTTCTGGGGTCATTCTAAGGGGATCCAGTATTTGCCTGCCTGGGATGACCTGATTGACAGACCTCGATGCTTTGACAGAGATGGCCAGCACCTGTCACCCCAGGAATTCCGGACACTGGCCAAGGCCCTTGCCACCCCTTTACTGCCTTTTTTAGGCAATGTCCTAAAGACAAAATTACCACCATAACAGCTACAAGCAAATGAAATCTGAGGGTTATGCTACTCAATGCTAGAAGTCTAAATCTCAAAATGCACTCACTCAAAGCACTCCTTAAAATGGAGAACATCGACATCTGTGCAGTGACAGAGACCTGGTTCAAGGCTCCAGAAAGCACCCCAGCAGTACCAGGCTATAATTCATACCACAACTTTCATCCCCTAAACCTGGACTGAAGCACTAATGGTGGTGGTGTCTCCATATTCATAAAGGATATGCACACCTCCAGACTAGTAGCCCAACATAACGCATCAGAGATACTTCAGGTATAACTAACATTGGGTAAAACTGCAGTCCAGGTTGTAGCCTGCTATAGATCCCCCACCATGTCCCAAGACTCCCACTCTACATTCCTAAACACACTTGAAAATATTAGGGTACAACCCAATACCCTTATACTGGGAGACTTTACCTCTCGATTAACTGGGAAAATGACTGATGTACCAACACACTTGCTCAACGTTTTCTGGAATTCATTAATTCCAGTGCCCTGGACCAACTCATTCTTACCCCCACCAGGGGAAGAAACATCCTTGACCTGGTCATTACTAACATGGGTGACCATTGCTATACACCAGTAATCAACTCCTCCCTGGTCATATCTGACCACAAGCTAATCACCATAGATATCCACATCCCACCCTCACCCCCCCCCTTAAAGGAAACCACCATAATAAACTTCTCCAAAGCCAATTTTAGGCTTCTAAAAACAGAGGTGGCTAACTTCACAACACCCATGCAAATGGATAATAGGTGCATGACTGCTGAATCATACACCAATGCACTGTATGAGCACATAAACAAGTGCATGGAACGGGCCATACCAAACAGAACCAAGATGCTCTATTCTAAAAAAATGAAGCCAATCTGGTGGTCCCCCACCATAAACAAACTCTACAACAGAAGGAAAAAACTGTTGCAGAAAAGGGTGAAGTCACAAGACTGGAAAAACTCCTTTGTTAGCCTCAGCAAAAAACTGAGATCCATCATGAAATCCTCTAAAGCTAGCTATGAAACAAAATTGCTGCAGATTCTAAAGACAACAACAAGGCATTGTATAGTTATGTCAAGAATCTACATGGCAATACTCAGATCTGTTCTGAGTTACAGCACAATGGCAATACATATACAGAACCAACTGATATTGCCAACATATCGACTGACAGATTCAGTGCGAACCTTACTCTCTTTTCACCCCCTAAAGGGCCTATCACAATACCTGAGGAATGCCAAGTCCCTATTATCATGGCTACACAGGGAAAAAATGCATTGTCCAAAGCCAAGAATACAGCTTCCATGGGACCTGATAATATCCCTGGCAGTGTTCTACATGAATTACAAAGTGAACTGGCACCACACCTGAGTACCCTGTTCAATCACAGCCTCATTTCAGGCTTTATTCCTACCGAATGGCACACTGTTACACAAAGGGGGAGTGCCTACAGACCCTGGGAACTACCGCCCCATTAGCCTGATGAGTCTGATATGTAAGGCTATGGAGAGCATCATCATGGATCTTATAAATAAGAACATAGGGAATCTCCAAACTCTGGACTCCACACAGTATGAGTTTGTGAAAGGTAGATCATGCCTGCTCAACATGATAGACTTCTTTGAGTCTGTCACCAAAGCTGTGGATGAGGGCAAGGTAGTTCACACAGCCCACCTAGATCTTGCCAAGGTCTTCAACACCATCCCGCACTCAGGAATCATAGATAGACTCACTAAACTAGGCATAAACCCCTGTGTAATAAGATGTGTTGCCAACTGGCTCACTGACAGAACCCACACTGTGAAAGTAGCGGAGTCCAAATCTGACTACCGACCAGTTACAAGTGGTGTCCCACATGGATCGGTCCTAGGTCCTTTCCTGTTTGGCATCTACTTCTGTGAAGTTCAAGCCAACACAAAGGGACTCTGGCTGACCACATTCGCAGATGATTACAAACTGGAAGCCATTATTGATTCTCCAACTGATATAGACATTCTACAAAAAGGCCTCACTGACACCAATGACTGGTGCCAGAACCATGGCCTTAAGCTCAATGCCAAAAAGTGCACTGTCATTCCCTTTGGGAAATATTTGGTGCCCATGAACTACCACATAGGCAGTAGTCCACTAAACACTGAAGGTGCGATAAGAGACCTGGGGACACAGGTTGACAGCAACCTCTCCTTTGATAACCACATTGTCACTGAAGTCAGAAAGTCCTTCTATGTGGCACATCTTATTACAAAAAGTTTCTCATCCAGGAAGAAAGAGGTCATAATCCCTCTCTACTCGTCCCTCATTAGACCTATTATAGAATACAATGCTCCATTTGGTATGCACCTCACTAGACACTTACAACAACTGGAAAGGCCACAAAAATACCTCTAGGATCTTAGGCCTTAGACACATGCCCTATATGGACAGACTCAAAAAACTCAAGCTATACTCTGTCTCTTATCGCCTACTTAGAGGCGATCTCTGCTTGACCTACAAAGCCATGTCTGACCCAGAGCTGCTAGATATGCGACACCTAAAGAAATCCAAATCCCACCATGCCACATGCTCCAGAGACCTTAACTTCATTGCCACAATAAACAGAACACACTGGAGGGACAGGTTCCTAACCTAGAGACTTCCCATACTCTGGAACAAACTTCCCATTCACGTCAAGCAGAGCACTTCACTGGCCTTCTTTAAAAGAAATCTTGAAAAGTGGGTGGGCAATAGAAAGTTCATCCTGGGGATCACTTCAGTGGCCTTGCTTGACAGGGGCACTGGGAACTAACTTTGGGCGGCATGATGCCAGGGAATCTTCTTGGGCTAGGCTTATATAGGCTCCAGGGCTGTTAGTCTAGTACACACCTATTAACATATGAACCTATGAGTTGGTCGTAGCCTAGTACACACCTATTAACATATGAACCTATGAGTTGGTCGTAGCTCAGTTAGATGTAAAAATCTTATAGTACCTATCGTAAAGAGCAGGGCAAATTCCCAGATGCCCTTGCCAACATTTCCTAGTAGTAAGACTATTATCTCGGGACTCACCTGAAAAGGATTACCAGCTAGTGGGGCTAATTCAGTCCAAAAAGGATACATAAATAATCATCAAAAAGAAAGCATAAGCACTGGAAATGGACAGGAGGAAATGATTTTTTGTAGTGGTGGAGAAAACTGCAAATCAAAAAGCTATGAGGCAGAGTGGTAGAGGCTATGAGACAGAAATACTGTAACTCTTTGCAGCAGGTTAGAAAGAGGAAGAGAATATGAGTGCAGGAAGAAATATACTGTCAAGGATGAGATTCAATTGTGTTCATTTAATGTGTCAGAAAGTGATGAACCTCTTGCAACACAATAAACTAATAACAATCCTGCAGCAATTTATACAGACATGGTCGGGAGGAGCTGGACTATGCATAATTTTTGTGGTTTTCTGGTATGTGGTGGACTCTGTGTAGTTTCTGTGGTGCTCTGGTATGCTTTTTTTTGTATGCACTAGCCATGTACTTGTAGAATATGCTTGTGAATACTGTCCCATGTCAGTTCGTTAATGGCCTGCATTCTTTTCCATTGTCTAGCACTCAAGTTTCATAAAATACCATCTTTGGAAAAGAGAGATTGAATTCTTAACTTAAATATGCCTGCTGACTTTTAATAAAAGAACATTCAACATATATTATTTCTTATTCCTCAGTCTTTTCTCCTACATATTATTTATTTCAGATCAACGTTTTAATGTATGTTTCATTTCAGACTTACTTTTCATGTAAGACACCAAGGTAATATTCCACATATAGACAAGAAACATTTTCATTTGTTACTTTTAAAATATCCCTTCTTAGTTTTCTTTTAAAGCACAAACTTATTCACGGGTCTGTTATTCACTTTCTTTCCTTAGTATGTAGGTATTTTGCTTTCTTATATTGCATTCCTTTACTTTATACCAGCATATTTTCATCCATGCTATTTCTATATTAAATTTCCTTTTAATTTTTTTTCTTCTCAGTATTCATTTGAAATTAACCTAGAATATGTTTTGCACAGCAGAAAAAAATAATACCTATTCCTTTTATTTCTCCTGTAGTAATAAATACATAAATAAATAGATTTAGAACCACAATCTTTTATCTTAGTTTTTCTTTTCTAAACATTTCTTTGTATTTGGTTTTAATTTCAGGTAAAAATAGTGGTACCACAGTGATACTGTCTTACAGTGCATTGGTATTCTGTATGATTTTAGGCTAGGTTGCCTTCTGATCAGATTCTGTACAGCTTTCTAATGTCTGCATGGATTTCTGCTGATTTTCCCTGTTTTCATCCATATGCGAAAGACTTTCTGTTAGGCAAATTGGTGATCCTCTAACTTGCCTGTAGTCTTGTTTATTTTGTGTGTGTGTGTATGTGTGTGTGTGCGTGTGTGTGTGTGTGTGTGTGTGTGTGTGTGTGTGTGTGTGTGTGTGTGTGTGTGTGTGAGGAAGGGGGGATAGGTGTATGCGTGTGTGAGCATATATGTCTGTGTATGTGTTGGGGGACAATCCATCCAGGATTTGTTGCTGACCACTGAATACTGGAAAAGGCAGAGACTCCATGTGACTCTAAACAGGTAAAAAAGTAGGTATCAGAAAATGAATAAAAGATATGGATAACTAATTTTCCCTGCTTTGTCCATAGATCACACTATCAGATTCTGTATAAACTTAATTATAATTCACTACTTAAAGGGAAAAATAGTAGCTCCATAAGTAAAACACACAGGGCAAAGATATTCATCATCCATCTTGCTGTCTGTTTTTTTTATGTGGTATATCAGTCTATCACTCTTCTCTCTTCTGTCTTACCAGTTCAAAGAACTATAATCACCACAAAAAAAAAGTCTTTGAACTTTCTTTTTCTCCTGATAAAATCATCTCATTTGTTTGTGCCTTTTGGCTTTTCCCGGTTAGGGGTCGCCACAGCGGAACTCCGGTCTGCTAATTATTGGTAGTTGATTTTTACATGCCGAGTTACCAGCCCTGATGCACAACCTTCAACGAAGGTATGCCCATTCACGCATGTCTCCACACAGAAGACGCTCTAGCTGTGAATCGAACCGGACAGCGTCTTACTGTGAGGCGACAATGCTACTGCAGCACCACCACCGCATATTCATAAATGCAGTGCACAGTCACATAAAGTAGCACCACACACTATTGTTAGTACATTATCATGTTATTAGAATGATTAATATATAAGAATCTCACTAACTGCACATTAAATCAGGAAAGCCAAGAATCGTGCTACAATATACATAGTATAAATATATGCACTGTACTCATTAGGGCCACCTAACCAATCATATTACACACAACTCAGCATGTGCTCACAATCTACCAGGGACAACTCTAACAAGCAGTCCTCAGCTGCCCTTCCTTCTATAGTGGTTTGACTGTTTTACTATAATGTCTCTTTTCTGAATGATACCCCTGTGTTTGGAGTCCATGCTTTGCAATGTAGAATTCATATTGACAGCTCTGTAATTAGTTCTGTCTTTTACTTTTTCCTTCTTCACTGCCTCTTGCCTCTTCAACACATCTTCAAACAGGACGCCATGCTATGCACAAAAAGCTGACCAGCAGGTATATTGTTCATAGCATGGGTAGCAGAGCACTGCTGTGCATAGTCCTCCATGGTTAACGATCATATTGATTCATAAAGTTTTGTAGCTCACTGCCTGTGGCTGCAAAAGGTACAACATCTGCATATATGGTAATGGGAAGGATCTTGTCAACCAAGTATTCACACTGGTGGGAGCTCCACTGTATAAGTGTGTGGTGAGTTAGCCAGGTGTGCTTGATGTATTGTGATTATATACACACACGTCTTTTGCAATTTAATCTTCTTGTCAGCTTTCCACACAAGTAATAATGATGTATTTTACTCATCTACATTATGCCAAGAAATGAAGAGCTACAGAAGAGATGTTTAATCCAAATTCCCATCTGGGCTCATAATCTCTACTACACTGAGGGCACTCTTTTTCCTAATATACCCTCACTTTAAAATATTTTAGAAAAAAACAGTAAAGATTTATTTAAAAATACATAATTAGCCAATCTGATCCTGACATTAGGTAGAACAGGGTAGTTAGGACTGCTAGAACCAAAAGTGATATGGCACTTTCAGCTGAAAATCTGAAAAAAAAAAGTTCTTTTGCCACTCTATCTAAAAACACTAGTAAACTCATGTAGAAGCAGGAAAATGAGACAGTAGTAGAGAAACAGAGTTCTTGTAAAAAGTCAATGCAGGTGTCATGTCTTATTTCTAGTCAAGGCATTGTCTCTAAGTGATTTTTCTCACTCTGATTTTTTTTTTCATCCAGAACCCATAATGTTCCTTTAATTTATTCCTCCCCAGCCAATAAGTCTGCCCACCTTATGTCTGAAGCAGAATCATGAGCCAAGCACTGGGAGTGCTACCGTCATCCACAGAGTCTTGTGATATTTGCTGGCCTATGCCCCTCCCCTACATATCTAGTGCAAGCTACAACTGGCTGGGCTTAGGAAACTACAACATGGTTCATCCCCTGGTCATAAGGGGCATACACTGGACTGTCGATCCTGTCCCCACCCTGATGTCCAACCTCCCTGAACTCTAACCTCTGCTAGAACTCAACTAGAGTGACATCAGCACATACCCCCCATGAAAGAAACGTCTTATCCTCCTGTCAACTCTGTCAAACACCCAAGCAGCTAATCGAACTGAGGTCACCTGGGTCATAGTCAGGTTTTGTCCCTCTACCTCATCAGAACAGCACATTGATTAATGCTGATATGATACAATGACCTTATTCAAAAACAGTAAGAAGTGGGAGGGTGACAATCACACAATGATGGCATGTTTTGTTTGGTAATGCTGTTGTTTAATAACATTTTAGAAATTATGCTGCTATCAAACATTTATGTACTCTTCACTAAGGAATCTCATTTTTTTCTGCTTTAGCCAAAATATTAAATCAATTTCTTTAAAATGCTTTCATAGTAAACCATAACTGAAATATGGTGTAAAACTAGCATTAGGCAGTACAGATATATTTACATATCACAGAATTCTTAGGCATGTTAGATCTATTAATTTATCTACCCCTTCTCTAATTACTTGCTTTATCCAGTTCTGGGTCTTTTGAAAGCTGGAGCTTGCATGCAAAAAAAGTAATCTTGGATATTCATGAGATTCATATCCAGGCATGTGTGTGCGTATACACGCACACACACACATACATAAACACTCATGCATGCATGCATATGTTCACATAAACACATGCAAGCACTCATACATACACACACACACACACACACACACACACACACACACACACACACACACAAACACACACAAATGCGCCCGCACATGCACATAGAACACTCATGCATACATGCACACATTTGTGCACAAATACAGGCAAAAACTCATGCATAGACACTTAGACACACAAGCACATGCACACATATCAAAACACACCTACACACACACACACACACACACACACACACACACACACACACACACACACACACACACACACACACACACACACACACACACACACACACACACACACACACACACACACACACACCTGCATGTGCCTCATACATGACTGCACTGAGAACTTTACAAAATGATTTTTTAAAGTTTCAAAAGTATAGGCTGTGATGCACAGTATGCAAATTAACCCTCTAAGAATCTTTTAAAAAGAGTTGATATTAAAATAAAAATGTTATGCGATGTGCTGTTTTTATTAATTTTGATATTGGGGATTGTGATGAAGTGTGTGACCATAACTAAGCTGCTGTGTGTTTGAGGCATGGATCTCAAGAATGCATAACTATTCAGCTATAACTGAGTGATCCAATAATATTTCTTTGTAGTAGATAGAGCTTTAGCTGCTCTGATGTACTTGTAACAGAGGGAAACGTGTAGAAGTACAAAATTGTTTTTCAGCTTTGATAGCCACCAAACACTTAATTGTTCCTTCAGCTTTTCTTGGTTAGGGGTCACTACAGCAGAATTCTTGTCTGCTAATGATTGTCAGTAGATTTTCATGGTGCTGAGGTGCCAGTGCAATGCCCAACCTTCAACGAAGGCACACCCATTCACACATGTCTTTCGAATGTCACTTGACCACAGGGAGGACATGCAGACTCCACACAGAAGGCACTCCAGCCGAGAATCAAACATGAGAACCTCTTGCTGTGAGGTGACACCACTACCGCAGCACCACCTGGTGCTACTAAATGGAAAATTTATTCTCACCTTCTATAACAGTTTTGCAATTATATGGTTTCAGTGATCACCCTCTGAAAATGGCAACATGATTAATGGTTGTATTCACCTCTGTTGCATCAGAAAGATGTAGTGTAACTTTTGTTAAAGCTCTTCTTTAAAGCAATGAAGCTAGGTTTTATTTTTTACATCCTTGTGCATGCAAACACTCCTTTATGTAAAAATAAAATTGTTTCAAGACACTTTTTTAGTAAAGTAATCGTTTTAGAAAACCTTCCAAACGTACAAAAAACAGTATTCTCTTTGCATACATCTAGAAATACAGCCTAGTAAAGCAGGTTTTACAGTTTACATACACTTTAAATAAATCAGTGAAAATAACCTTCAGTCAAGAATATTGATTAAGAACAGACTGTGCTGTACATCTGAGTACAAACACAACTTGTTTGTATGCTACAAGGCTTGGGAACCAAGGCTAAAGAGGTGTGTAGAACAGGGTTTTGGTATTATTAGGAAATACTTCCGATACAGTCAGTTAATTTAGCTCACTTGGACTGATATGCAGAAAGTTTGCCATACAGACTCTCGAGTCTGAGTACAGAAGTCAGGTCAAATATCTAGCATTCTAGAATATTAATGGTACTATTTAGGAAAGATTGTTTCAGTTGATATTATTCAGGAAAACTAGAATATACGTGTGGAACCTTTGGATATATTTATCAGCACTGTTATATTTATCAGCAATGTTACTGTTATCCAGCATTCCAGAATATTATGCTATTCAGATATTGTCGATATCTATCTTCACTGTACATACTAAAACATTTTTAACCAAACTACAGTTTGCAGACTGTGTAATGAAAGGTACAAAAAGACTTAGCCCATGTGGGGCATGGCCAAGATGGCAGGCAGTTAACAGCACAAGAATTTTGCTCTGTTTCTCCTATACATTTTTGACAGGATTTAATTTCAGTAAAAAAACTGAAAGGTGAAATAAAGAATTGGAAACTATTTGGAACTGTCCGGAGAAAAAAAAAATCTGATCTTTTTTAAATTTTCCTGTCAAAACTTCAGTTTGAAAATATCAAATGAAAATGAGTCACTCTAAGTCAACACTTCAAGAAGCCAATGTGAAGAAGGAGCTACAATCTATTATCAATAGTATTTGGGACTTACCATTAAATTGGATAAACTAGACTCTAAGGTATACACAAAGCAGATAGAATTAATAAATGAAGTAGTTAAACGGCAAAAAATTCAGATATCTACCACTGAAGACTCACACACTGATTTAGATGGTAGACTGACTGAAGGAGAAAGTGGCATTGAATTCATTTTAAAACAAAACAACAAGTTCCTGGAGAAGATAGATGATTTTGAAAACAGCGCAATAAAGAACAATATCAGGATACATGGAGTGCCTGAGAAGCAAGAGTGAGAAAATTTGGTAAACTTTTTAACTATTTGGATTCCATAAACTTTAAGCCTCCCTGAAGCCCTATCATATGCTATAAAGAGGGCACACAGATCTCTGTCAACAAGAAATTCAAACAAGAAAACTGATATATATATATATATATATATATATATATATATATATATATATATATATATATATATACATACACACACACACACATATATATATATATATATATATATATATATATATATATATATATATATATATATATCAAAAACCAACAACCACCAAACAAAACCAGAACTTGGGTCCACTTAAGAAGTTACAAAACACAGAAAATAGACAGGAGGATCCAAGGACGACCAAAGGCTTCCAAAATAAATCTGTCTTTAATGTGCTTTCATAGCAAAGCTACTTCATCAGATGCATTTCACAACCAAAATTCTTTACTCATTAAATATACTAACTAAAAAGATCACATGACTAAAGACTTTGCTTCCTTAAAGACATATTACTAAAAATGTTCAGCACAATATATTTATATATAAATACTGAATAATAAACATCCAACAAGGAATAAAAAGTTACATATATATGTAAATGTGCCTAAAATAATAAAAATAAATAAAAAACATATACTTATATTTAACAATTATTATTATTCAAAATAAGTAAATGCCAGATTACTTCCTATTCAGTGGTCTGGCTTTAAGCATCGGTCTCAATTGTATCCTGTCATTCAGGCCATGTCCATAGTCCCCTCATAGTCTAACTATCCATTTGGCTTCCAACTGTTCAGTTTGATTTCTGATATTTCCCATACACCAGTACAGCTGTGCCCATAAGGCTTATGTCTGTGCAATGGCCAATCATTTTATGGCCCTGTGACTAGTGTCCTCCACAACATTGGCCTCCCATCAACAGCTGCTGATGTCATCCACCTTAACTGCACTGGCAGACACTCTCAAAGCAGATAAGCTCTGTGTCACATGCGATAAGTACTACTGCTATCCTGTATACCAGTAGGTAGGGGTTCTAATCTCACTAACAGCAACTCTGAGATTGCCTGTGTAAATGTAGCTCCTTGCAGCAGTGTGCCTGTCTCAGCTATCTGTGTGCAATGGTTATGCATTTTAAGGCTCCATGCCTACCTTTCAACACCCCCCTGGCCTACTTTATAAGGCCTGCTGATGTCATCCACCTTAACAGCACTGGCTGTCAATCTTAAAACAGATAAGCTCTGTGGCACATGCGATAAGTATTTACTGCTATAGTGTATACAACGTCATAGGTAGGCATTCTAATCTCAGTAAGGGCCACTCTGTGAGTGTGTGTAGATGTATCCCCTTGCTGCAATGTGCCTATCTGTGTGCAATGGTTATACATTTTAAGGTTCTATGAGTAGTTGCTGGCCCTAAATAGCCCACAGCTACCTAGGTGTAAATGCGATCTGCCACCACCTACGTTTGTAGGTACAGAACACCCAGATGACACCTATCAAGGGTAGAATGCATTGTCATAGGGTATGCATGCAGGATTACACTGTCCATCCCCATTGTCCCTGGCACACTGTTCTACACATACACAGCTAGGTAACCATGCAGATGTACAGCTGATGTCAGATTTCTGCTTTGCTGCCATGCCATCCTGAGCTTATGTATTGCCACCAGGTCTCCACAGTGGAACAGAAACATACAAAGTTCGGAGACACACCTGTCAGTCTACAATGCTACTGTCCACAACATCATGCAACAAAGGTACAAACACTTTGATGTGTACTCATGACACATGCCAACATACAGCACCTGTCATGGCATAACACTACCGCACTGCAGAATGTCACGTGCATCAGACACATATATGCATGTCCATTCATCAATGGTATGGATGGCAGGGATGAGGCACAGGTATCATCACATGCACAGGGTGTGGTGTTGGGGTGCTGGAGGCCTAGGCTGTACCAAACAGTTGACATTATGTGTGTGAGTCAGGAAGGGGTGCTGGACAGCTGGACCATGGAGAGGTGCCATGTCTGTCGGTTGGTGACCTGCATGTGACAGTGATGTTTGAGTGTGTGCATGTACATAGTCAAGACATGTGCTAGCCCTACACATGGGTATGTTGGACAGCTGTGGACCGTATATGGCAAAATGGACAGTTCACCATCTCCGGCCATGAACACGGGAATTGACTCTACTAGGAATGGCACTGGCACCACCATGCCAGTGGCAGATACAATACTAGTCTCTGATGGTGGTTGGTGTCTGCTGAGTCTGTGTCCCCCACTAGACTGCCCAGGACCACATGCCCATGGCCTGTCATGTCATGGTGTGGGCAGCACCTTCCCTTCTGTAGTGCTGGAGGTACTGCCACTATGGGAGCGTGAGTGTGCATGGCCATGTGGAATCTCAGCAGATGTTGAGAACCCCACCTGCGCCACTCCTCCCAGTGGCTATGCACATGTGCTAGCTCCTCACAACATATAACCTGACTTCATCTCCCTCCTACTACTCCATCCTTTTCTAAAAACTATGTATACTGTGAAACTTGTTGTTGTAGATTGTTGTTGTTTGCTATTTAAATGTATGTATTATAAATCACTGCAGAGCTTTTCTTCCTGGGCCTTCACTGAAAATGGGTACCTGTTGGCCCAGTGGACTTTCCCAGTAAACAAATGCAAATAAATAAATAAATACATAAATAATGTTGTTGCTGACCTACGGCCAAGTGTCCAACGCCCTACTTCCACCACATGTTCTAGCACAGACAATGTGCAGTCAAGAACTGACAATGTCTGCCTCCACTGCCTGTACACTACATCAGTGAAATGATGCATGACATCACCAATGTGGTGGAGGGATGTCAGACAGTGATACATCCATGATCCTAAGCATCCATCTGGTGTTGCATTCAGAACAAGCCTGTCCTTCCATGATGGACCGAAACATGCGTTGAGTGACCCGTGATGTGACATCTGTGACAGGTGCTGAATGGCCAGCAGTCCTCCTCAGAGCACCCCGTCAATCTGCCTGTATGGGACCTCACCAGCTCTCTGGTTATGGCTAGTGTCTACACTCACTGTTGCCATAGTTGCCACACTCTCCTGTTTGATGTTGCCACACTCTTACTGTCCACTAGCTGTGGCCAGAGGGGACAGGGTATGTGTGGCATACTGACTGTGTGTGGGGACAATGGGGGAGGAAGTGAGATGTCAACCCATGAGACAGATTCAGCCCCCAGCAACCCCACTTTTGCTTCACTATGGCCACCATCATCATCAGAGTCTGATGAGACACTGACATCAAATTGTGAGGAAGACACACTCCAACTCCAAAGGTCACCTGTGAAGAGGAACACAAAATAAGTACATTACTACCTACACTATTATGTATGGTAATCCAGACACATACACATACAGGTGAGGAGCCACAACTGCGCAACACATACCACTCTTATTTCCAATCCTATGCACAGCACACAAGCAGACTGCAAAATACGCAGATAAGACAGGTCTTTTATAACATGCACTGCAGCTACGTCTAGTTAATGTTGACAGTACTATACAGCTGTGCGATAAGCAATATGTCAGTGAATGTGATAGACCTACACCTAAAACAAAGTGCACTCATCTTGATCATACTATGCCAGTTCTAGTGTTACTGCCCCAGTATGTATCATCTCCATATTGTGTGTGAACAGGCATCTATGAGTGATTGCCTCCTGTATAGCAGACTGCATAGACCTCATCAGAAATAAGTGCATATGTGTTACTGCTCATGAAATACAAAACTGTGATTACTCATTTAAAGCATGTCAGTTAACCCCTCCGAAATTTAACATTATCATACTCTGGCTAAGCATAACAGTTGTGCCTAGGGCAAAATGTCAGCTGTTAACATTTGTAGGGTGTGTATGATCCATGCAACAAAAGTAGCACACTTACCAGGTACAGATCCTTGGACTTTGGCCACACCTAATGTACCTATGAAAAAGTGAGGGAGACGTATTGTAAGCAATAACAAATGTGGCATTGTTACAGGATAATATGTGGATATATCGACATGTACAGTAGCTGATGTAATACTGCCTACATTGCTGCCATTTTGAGTATGTGTACACAACTGTGCATTAAAACCAAACCACCCCCCCCAATGCAGATACACCTGATATGCGTGTACCAGTATGCAGAGGCTGCGACAATGGCTGATACAGTATTACACTGATGAGAACAGGAAGCTTACCTGGATGCCTCTCTGCTGTGGATTCTGTGGCACCCACCTCCATGATGTGTGGGGTGATGGATGCTTGGGAGCTGGTGGTTGTTCCCAGGTTTGCCAGGAATTCCTCTGTGGCCAAGAGTGGTTGTTCCACTGCAGGCCCTCCACTAGTAGCAGCATGGTCGCTGGCCACAGTGGCAGCTCTTTGCCATGCAGGATTGACCAGATCTGTAGCCTGGTGTCAGACCTGCTCATAGGTTGTGTCTTGTAGCCCTACATTGTTGACTGCTGTAACAAGGTCAGCTCACAGTGTTGCACATTGGTCATGATTGTGATGAGTTCTGGACAGAAGAATGTCATGATGCAGTCTGAGGCCATCCAGGATGACATTATTTTCAGCCTCTAAAAATGGTGTGTGCCTCCTTCTATACACCCTTTCTGAAAGACAACAACAGGAGGAACACATCACAGGACCAGACACATTGATCTCCACTATGTACAGACCTTGTACATCCAAATTCCCCTGCACTAGCCACTGCTACCTCCCATGCCATACCCCACAGTCTATCTACACACTGTGTATGCTGCTATCACCAACATAATAGCAATGCTAGTTTTGTCCCTGTGTGCCGTGACAGAGTGTGCTGTATGTCTACACACCCATCAATGCCAACTACTGTGGTGTGTCTCCTGTGGGCAACATCCCACTACTATGTCATACGGCTACTGTCAGACATATAGGTGTGTGTTATTACATGTATGTGGGGACAGTCCAGCTACATCACTGTACCACAATAACAGATAGCAATGCAAACCTGCTGTAGTCTATCCTTCCTGTAGTCGCCACACCTCTCCAGTACACAGATGTTTGCCGAATGTGCATGTGTTCTTGATGTATGTGGTCCTTTTGGCAGACACCTGTGGATGTCTAGCAGGTGGTTGGGCAATAACTGATGATTGTTCCCAGAATATGGTGAATCTGGATGTCACATACCAGAACCCTCAGAAAACAGTTATGCTACAGTAATATCTGTCACTCTATTCATACTCTTACTTTGTATGCCCAATATGTACACTCTGTTTCTGAGGTTTGGCCTGTGTCCCCCTGTAATGCTGGTTATGACCTGACTTTCTGCTGTAGGGGGTTGCCAGGTATGTTAGCAAAGCCCTGAAGCTATGACATACGAATGTCAACTAAACTGTGACCTAGCCAGAGTACATCAGAGACAGTCATGGACATTTACAATGTCTGACTTATTACTGTGTGATATTCACAGACTGAGAGGTGCTGAATGACAGTACATCTTGTGATATGACAGCTGTGTCCACCCTCACTTACTGACAATATGTCTACCACATAATCCAGTAGAAGTCATACAGGAGCCAACCATTGTAGGATTGAGCAAGAGGGCCTTAGCTGTGATGTGATGCACAGCAAGCACAGTTGAGAGGCATGCCTGTAGCTGTTGGACAGCAGAGTATCAACTACATGTTATTCCCAAAAATGTACTAGAGGCCTACTGTTGTAATCCTTATTCCCCATAACTGCATCCTCCCATCTGCATCCCATTATATTGGGTATTACATACCTGGTAGAGTAATGTAATCCTTTTATGAAGAAATCCTGAAGAACAGTGGTTGGTGAATGACAGTCTGTCTTGGTATGGCAAGTTACAGACCTGTTTTCCATAAGCAGTTGCTTGCCTTTTGTAGGTAATGCTCAGTAACATGTAATTGCCTGTGCACCAATCTGTGGCTCAGACTTACTAATTGCATCCAGAACATCTGGGCTGCACTTTCATTAGCCAATGACATAGCACAGAAGTGCAATATTTAAGGCCTTCATGTAGGCATTAGCCCCTTTCTTAGTCTGGGAGATGGACATTAATGAGGTATGGAGTCTACAGCATCGCACAGGGTAGGTACTAATACTGTCCACTGTTGAGATTTATGAGGTATGTCCACATTTTTGCATGCTATGTTTGGCCATTGTCAACTGACTTTTATGATTATCTGGCAGTTCAGTGTGCAACATTGTGGGTTGGGATGAGTAAGGGAGAAGAGACATGTGGGTGTCAGACATCATACCCATCAGAATATGCATGCTGCTGCAGCAGCTGGTGGTCTATCAGCTTTGTATGCTTGTAGGGGCAAACTGTGACCTTTGCCCCCCACCACTTTAGGTATGGGTGTCATGTGAATCCCTTGTTCTAGGGGATTGTGAGGTATGATGGGTTTGTAGCAGGTAGCATAACATACAGCTGCATATGTTGCAGCCTGCAGCTGCGGATTTTTGCCTAGGATTCATAGTGGGGCATGTGAACACGTTTGAGGACAGCAAGCTGTATGTATGTGTCACTGAGGGAGCAGTGTCAACTCTGTTGTCACAGCAGAGGAAGGGTGAGGGTATCCATAACAGTCCAGTCAAGGCATGTGCCTAAGGTACATATGTTATGTAACAGTGCCAATCAGAGAGTAGTAGGTGACATATGCACTGAGAGTGTTTGTGGTCTGCACTGTAGTGGCAGAACAGGTAGCTTACATCCTTCTAGGTTGGGAACTGCTGATTGAGGGCTCAGTGTCTGTTATTCTAAAAGTGTATTAATTCTGGTTTAAGCACTTGGGCTTTCAGGCCAGTTATTTTACATTAAGAGGGTTCGTGGTCTGCACTCTTGTGGGAGGAGAGGCTGGACTCTGCCCTTCTGAGCTGGGAATTTCTGGTTGAAGGCTTATAGTGCATGCATATCTGAACTGCTTCTTACTGAAGTTGGTGCGCCGTGTTTGCTGTGGCATAGACTGGATTCGGGCCTGCTGGATCTAGCTTTGTTTGTGTAACTTGAGCACTAATCCAGGCATTCTCTAAAGTATTCAATTGTATTTATTACTGCTTGGTATTAACTTGATTAAAGTGTAGCTATCATTCTAAGTCTTTTGGATTAAGCACTTGGGCTTCAGACCAGTTGTTTTATATTAGGAAGGTTTGTGGCATGCACTGTGGTGGCAGGACAGGTAGCTTTCATCCTTCTAAGTTGGGAACTGCTGATTGAGAGCCCAGTGTCTGTTATTCTTAAAGTGTATTAGTTCTGGTTTAAGCACTTGGGCTTCAGGCCAGTTATTTTACATTAAGAAGGTTTGTGGTCTGCACTCTTGTGGGAGAAGAGGCTGGACTCTGCCCTTTTGAGCTGGGAATTTCTGGTTAAAGGTTAATAGTGCCTGAATATTTGAACTGTATCTTACTGAAATTGGTACACCTTGTTTGCTGTAGCATAGACTAGATCCAGGCCTGCTGAATCTAGCTTTGTTTATATGCTTGTTGTTTGTTTGCTTGTTATTTCCCTGGAACGCTAATTCCACCTAATACGCGGCTTCTCAGCGCTTCTGTGGATCACTAGTGATATCTGCATTGCTTACTGTACTTATTTCCTTGTTTCACTTGAAAGAAAGTTACTGTTTGTCGTTTTTGCATTTAAGTTACCTGTAACACATTGCACTTAAGTTACCTGGCACTTGCTCACTAAAGCAATTATATAAGTCAGCACTAAAAATTAAAAGCACTACACCCTCACTCCCCACTGGCCCTGGTTTTCAATTATTAAGGAATTCCCAATATTATTCTAGCATGTCCAAAGGTCAGTTGTCAATCTCTTCTCCGGTCCAGCTTGTGAATCTGGGAATCTTGAGGCAATGTTACAACTGCCTCATGTACACAGACAACCCTCTCCTCCTCCCAACAAATTCCATCACATATGAGAGATGCAACCATATAGCCAAACTGGAGGCTAAGCTCTCTCAACTCAGTACTGGCATAACCAGTCAGGAGGAGAAGGAAACCACACTCACTACAATTCCAGTCTCACATAGACCTACCACGACAGCAAACCAAACACATAATCACACAAAAACATACTCGGAGGCTCTAAATAAAGATCTGCCGAAGCAGCAGAGACCTCCAAAGCAGACACCCAAGCAGCCGCTACCCCAAAACAAAACACATGCAACACATATCTCACAAAGCAAGTGTGCCAAACAGTCACAGCCCTTAAGACTAAACAACACACCTGATACACTTGTAATAGGTGACTCTATCGTCAGGCACACTGACGTCCCGCTCACCAGGCTGAACAAGGAGAGGGTCACGGTGAGCAGCCTGTCGGGCGCTAGGATCCACCACATAACACAAGCAGTCAGGTCACTCCAAGGCAAGTACAAATATGACTCAGTCATTGTCCATGCTGGTGTGAATGACCTGAGACGTACCTCCCTGGACTACATGAAAAGAGACATAAAGGAGCTCTCTGAGCATGTAGCCCAGGCTGGTATGACCCTGACCTTGAGTAGCATCTTACCCTCACCAAGAATGATGCCACAATATGAAGACAAGATGATCAATTTCAACAATTGGCTTAAGTACTGGTGTCATTCAAAGGGGATCCAATGCCTGTCAGCTTGGGATGATATGCTCGACAAGCCACAATGCTTCGCTAGGGACGGCTTGCACCTGTCACCCCTGGGCTTTTGGATATTGGCAAAGGCTCTTGCTACCCCCATAGTGCCTTTTTTAGGCAAGGCTCAAAAGACAAACATACCTCCATAGGTATCACAAGGGATAAGAAACTAAGAGTAATGCTACTCAACGCCAGAAGTCTAAACCTCAAGATGCATGCACTCGAAACTCTCCTTAGCATGGAGAACATCGATATCTGTGCAGTAACAGAAACCTGGTTCAGGGCTCCCGAGAACACCCCATCACTACCAGGTTATACCTCATACCATGCTTTTCGGCCCCAAAACTTAGACCGTACCACAAAAGGAGGGGGAGTATCGATATTCATCAAAGATACCCACACCTCCAGGTTGGTGGCAAAGCACGAAGCATCAGAGACTATCCATGTGCAACTAACAGGGGGTAAAACTGCCTTCCAGTTTATAGCCTGCTACAGACCACCCTCCCAAACCCAGGAATCCCACTCGGCCTTCCTGAGAACACTGGAAAATATGAAGGTCTCTCCAAACACCATTATATTGGGCGACTTCAACTACCATACATAGACATAACATAGACTGGGAGCATTACTCTAGCTCCAACACCCTAGCCCAAAGGTTCCTAGAATTTATAAACTCAAATGCTATGGAACAACTTGTTACCACTCCCACAAGAGGGGAAAACATACTGGACCTGATCATCACCAACATGGGGACTCTATGCTCCAGACCAGAAGTGTATCCCTCACTGGTAAGATCAGACCATAAACTAATCTCACTGGATATTCAGATCCCGACCCCATCCCCTGCCCAGAAAACCACAGTGAAAGACTTCTCTAAAGCAAATTTCACACTCCTCAAAACTGAGGTGGAATCCTTCAAAGCCCCTGGGCCTGTGGAAAATACGGCCCAGACCGCAGAATCCTTTATAAATGCATTCTATGAACACCTTCAGGAATGCATGGATCATGCAATCCCAAATAAAACCAAGACCCAATCCTCCAAAGGCAGACGTCCTGTCTGGTGGACCCCAGCCATAAACAAACTATACAATAGAAGGAGAAAGCTACTAAATGATAGAGCAAAATCCCAAAAAGGGAAGGCATCACTGATCAGTATTAGCAAAAAACTACGGTCACACATAAAATTGTCTAAGGCCAGCTTTGAGAGAAAAATTGCACAGGACACTAAGGATAATCACAAGGCTTTCTTTAGTTATGTTAGGAACCTGGGTGGTAATTCCCAGATATGCTCAGAATTAGTCCAAAATGACAAAAAATACACCGAACCCACAGACATTGCCATCATCCTAGCTGACAGGTTCAGCGCAAACTTCTCCCCCCCTCCCCACCAAAAGGGCAAATATCTATCCCAGCAGAGTGCTGCCCCCCTGACATCTCAGATGCTCAGGTAAGAGGCGCCTACACCAAAGCAAAAAACACAGCATCAATGGGACCAGATGGTGTCCCTGGCTGCGTCCTACATGAACTCCAAGAAGAGCTAAACCCAAACATAAAACTACTGTTCAATCTCAGCCTTACTACAGGATATGTGCCCAAAGAGTGGCGTTCTGCTACAGTGGTCCCTCTCCATTTAGGTGGTGCCTCAACGGATCCTGGAAACTATCGCCCATAAGCCTGACTAGCTTGGTCTGCAAAGCTATGGAAAGGATCATCATGGACCTCATAAATAAAGATATTGGGGACCTACAATCACTGGATCCTACCCAGTTCGGCTTTGTTAAGGGCAGATCCTGCCTCTTAAACCTGGTTGATTTCTTTGAAACAGTCACCAAGGCCATTGACGAGGGGAAGGTGGTCCACACAGCCTACCTGGACCTCGCAAAAGCCTTCGATACAATACCCCACTCGGGCATTATAGATAAACTCACCAGCTTAAATATAAACCCCTATGTCACTAGATGGATTGCAAACTTGCTCATGGACAGAACCCACATGGTTAGAATTGCTGGAGCCATGTCAGACTCCAAACCAGTTACAAGTGGTGTCCCACAAGGCTCAGTCCTGGGACCTCTCTTGTTCGGTATATATTTCTCGGAGGTACAGGCCAACACGGAAGGACTGTGGCTGACCAAGTTCGCAGATGACTGCAAACTGGGCGCCATAATCGACTCTCCAGCCAACACAAGCATCCTCCAAAAGGGCCTCATAGAAACAGACAACTGGTGTCAGAGCCATGGCCTCAAGTTAAATGCCAAAAAGTGTATAGTCATCCCCTTTGGCAAAAACAAAGTGCCCACAAATTACCACATAGGTGGTAATCCATTAAGTACAGAAGAAGTAATTAGGGACCTGGGGACCCAAGTTGATAGCAATCTCTCATTTGACAACCACGTGGCCAAAGTGGTTAGAAAAACATTTTATATAGCCCACCTAATCATGAAGGGATTCACATCTAAATCAGGGGAGGTCATTGTGCCTCTTTACTCATCCCTCATCAGGCCCATAATTGAGTACAATGCCCCTTTTGGGATGTACCTTACCAGACACCTGCAGCAACTGGAAAGACCCCAAAAGTACCTCACCAAGAGGATCAAAGGGCTCAAACAGATGCCATATGTTGCCCGGTTAAAGAAACTCCAGCTCTACTCAGTGGCATACCGCCTGTTCAGAGGCGATCTGTACCTGACGTATAAAGCCATGTCCAACCCGGAATTAATGGACATGCTGCACCTCAGAAAATCCAAATCCCATCGAGCTACGCGCTCGAGAGACGTGAACCTCAGCACTGAAATAAATAGGACATGCTGGAGGGACAGATTCATAACCCAGAGGCTCCCTTCACTCTGGAATAAAATCCCAGTCCAGGTTAGGCAGAGTCCCTCATTGACTCTCTTCAAGTGGAATCTTGATGAGTGGATGGGAGATCGTAGGTTTACCCCGGGTATCACTTCTGTGTCACTGTTAGACAAAGGCACAGTATACTAACCTCGAAAAAGGGCATAGCAAAATAAATTTAAAATGGGTGGCGAAAGCCAAACACATTCTGGCTAGGCTTATATATGCCCTAGGGCAGATAGCCTAGTATGAACCTATGAACCTATGAACCTATTGCATAGTATATGGAACACAACAATAAGTGAGATAACAGTCAGTATAGTAATAACATGCCAGTAATAGTTACTGCATAAGGCCAAAAACATAGGTAACTCAACAAGGTATGTTAGTATGCAACCACTGTATTACATAACAATAATAAAATACAAGGCCCAACATAAGGTTTAGAGAACATTTGTTAATAGTAAACCATGACCGATGTATAACAATAATAAATTTTGATGAAGATAAGGGGTGGAGGGAGAGAGAAATACAGTCTATTAGTACCAGGGTATATACTAGGCTGTATAGTTTGCAACAATACTGTTAATTACTCTACAGGTCTGCCCTTCCTTTAGTTTTAATAGTGCCATAGAGTTACTGTAGCACATACATACCTCTCAAACTATCTGCATGGGGCATTATAGTTTAAGCTGTACCACCTACAGGTACACAACTACAGAAGACTATTACATGTCAGGTGGACCTATATGACTACCAAGGTGTACTGTGGACTGATGTAGTGTGACTGTGCTATTGACATAATCATGTCAATGACAGATCTGTGACAGAGGGATTAGTCGACAGTGATTACGGTCTGTGACACTGTGAAACTTGAGTGACATGTATTGTGTACAGTACAGAGGGTAAACAACTATCATGCCATCCTTTGCAGCCATGGGGTTATACTGTCAGCAAATGTATACAGACACACCAGGCACACAGCCATACCAAGATTACACATTTTATTTATTGTATTATCTTTTATTAGTTTTGTACTTGTTGCCTTTATTTTCTGACATCTTATCACATTCCTGATTAATGCTGTTAACAGTCTGTTACCTCTGAAAATAAAAATTATTAACCTATAAGAAAGGCTACTGCACCCATTTACCTGTAATTCCTGTGGGGAGAAAATCTATTAACAATACATAACTGATTTAGTAATATTTATTATTACTTGTCACTGGATCCGAACCCTGGTTTGTGTGTGACAAAATGTACATCAGACACAGTATTAACAAACTGATCTGCTGAGCCACTGCTAATTATTAACTGCTTGATATTTGCTTAGAGCTCACCTGGAAAGAAAATATGAGCTTGTAATAGTAGTACAGTTTTATACAAGACTGCAGTGACAGTTGAACGCACATGCATGAGATTCATGTATGACAGAGATACTAGGTAAACTGTACATTAATAAACGCACATGCAAGAGATTCATGCATGACAGAGATACTAGGTAAACTGCGCATTAATACACAGAATGCAGGTGTACACAATAAACTCTTATGGGGTGGAAATAGCTGTGATGTGTACAAACCATATTGGAGTACTGGGTTGGCTACCTGAGCCATATACAGTAGCAGATAGTATATTTGCTGTCAACAGCTATTACAATTCCATACTTGCCTGCAGCACCATAGCTTGGAGCAGGAATGCATATAGCTGAAATGCAATGGTTAACAGAAGACAATCCTGCTATACACAATATACCTTGGGTGTTCCTACTATTCTTTCAGATGTTAGAGCAGAGAATTTCATAATGCATATATCTTGTAGTACATCTCTAAAGCTACAGTTTAGCATAACACTTTTTCTTAGCTAACCTTGAGTAGGTGAATGGTATTCTTTGTGTTGTTATTCCAGATAAGATGTCATACTCGATTTCATGAATAACAGCCCTACTTACACACATATTGTACAACACAGGTTTATTGGTTGACCTTCATGCAGTTATCGTCATATTTCTGAGTCTTTATTAAACAACATTTGGGTAATGCAGGTGTTGCAATACAGCTACAATTCCACAATTATTGCAGTAGAATCTTAATTTCAGTAGCATTATCAGGTTTAATGCTTTAATCTTTATTGCACTATACTTTGCAGTAGACAGTTATTGTAGTACAGCTCTACATCCACATTCATTACATTACACAAATCTGTACAGTATGCACCTACTGCTAATGACTGAATTACTCTGTCTTGTGCATTTGACTATAGATTGCAAATTAATCTGTACTTGCCACACTCACGGCGCAACCTGTCCAGGTACCCTGCATCAGTCAATAGGTTGCGAGGTCTCTCCTCTGCAGCTGTAGGGAGAGAAGTAGACCATTATGCGTACCTGTCTATCACACGTTTAGATTAGGTATAGGTACAACAATGCTAACAGTACATATAAACTTGTGGGGCATTCCTGTCCTGAGCATCCTGGACCCAGGTGTCCAGAAGTCCCCTCTTCCACCGCTTCAGATCATTGAAATGGTGATGGACATGCTCACCTGTGTGAGGGATACCTGTTGCACTGGTGAGATCGCATGAGAGCTGGTCACAGGCCTCCGACTTATACTCTAATCTGTGGTACTGGCCCTGCAACAGCCAGACGTCATGGTCTTTCACTAGGTGTCTAACCATGACTCTGGACTCCAGAATGCTCCACCACTGTGCCCAGAAGCATGCATCCTCTCCAACACCTGCCATAGTTCCTGCACAGTTCAAACTCCAACAGGTTATGTTATATTCTACCTGTTGCTCTTAAAAAAGCCTGTTGTCCCACCCTTGCACTTTATTGGGCCATTTTTAAAAATGTGGCATGTCACTTAGCACCATGCAAACCAGCTTAGCTGAACTCAGCATTGCTTAAACTGCCAGTGCTTAGCAATACTTAGCGGTGGGCAAATCAGCTAAGTGCAGCCAAGTGGCACTGAAACAGAAATTGTTTTAGCAGTGCTTATCTCGGTTTAGCATGGCTTAGCAGAGCTTAGTGGAGTACAGCATATCATAATTTAAAAATAATTGGCATAATTTATATTTTAAAAATAATTAAGTTCCCTTCCTTGTATTCAAAACCCACAGCTACTGCATGGGATGCCGTGACGCTAACCACTTGCCTACGTGGACATGGAGAATGCTGCAATACTTTTAAATATACCTATGAGCCAGGTTTAAGCTCCTCTAAGTGCCATGCCATGCAAACCTGTTCAGCTATGCTTAACCTTTACCTTTGTATTTATAATTAAAAGTATCCGGTTTCTATTTTTTGATGCATGTATGTATGCATGTATTTGCTGCTGTGTGCCACACCATGCAAACATAGAAAAAAATTAATAATATTTAAATACATACCCATGCATTGCTTTACTGCATTCTGACAGTGCAGGGGGTGTGTTACTCATCTCTGGACATAGTAACACACTCCCTACACTGATTCAGTAACCGTGTTACACGGCTATTCCTCAGTAAAGTGTCTACATTTATATGCATTGCGTGCTATCAAGGGGGAACCACATACACAGCCTTGTACACCTACACAGATTTTATTAAATCTGGGGGAAAGACTTAGTTCTAAAAACTCCTTGGTCTGCATCACCCATCAAATTACATGATAATCTTATCAGATCTGGCAATGACTTTTCCTCTTTACTTGTGTAAAAAAGGAAAGCATGTATTCCCTTGCTGAAAAGTCTATAGAAATGTGGAATAAAAATACATCTAGTTTACCCAGCAAAATTAAGACTTTTTTGTCATAAGGAAGAAAAACATTTGAAACACCAGAAGATCCTGTTTCTTTAGTACAGAAGAAAACAACTTACTTAATCCCGTTGATGAAATGTAGAGGTTCTCATCTCTGAAAAAACATGCTACAAGAAATAAATGGACAGTAAAAGACAAAAATAAAAACTCAGGGACAAATGAAAGTACTACATGTTGTACAATGCATGGTTTTATAACTTGTTTTTGAAGCATTTCTGAATGGATTTGATCAAAAGGTAAAACTTCACCTTTTCATTTTTTTATATTAAAATATAGTTTTAGTAAGCAATAATTTCCTAAATATTGAAATACATCTGAATTTCTACTAGATTGGGTAAAAGTATAAGTAATGGTTATATTAACATTAATCTGAAATATATAATCTGAGTTTAAACAGATTAAAGTTTTATAGTTCACTTTATTTAAATATCAAGAAGACATACAACTAATGATAATTAGTTTGGATTTGATATAGAGTGATAGTTTTATTTAAAACAATGTACTAAGAGAAAGAAAATGTGCAGATATGGTCTGTTATGGTTATCTGTTAAATGTATGCATTTTAAATAAACAACAGCAGAGAAATGCTTAAATAGCATGTACTCAATGAATTTTACCTTAAAGGTGTCTTATTTAAACTCTTTTCTTTATTGCTTCTTCACTAAAATTTTTAATTTGTCTTTTTTACATAGTTTGTGGCTACCCTAGCATGATCAAAAGCCCTATTAGCTTTTACAGCTTTTTTACCTCGTTTTCCCACCTGAAAGTCTAAAAGTGTTTCAAAAGTGTTTCTTCTTAATGGAACAAGCTTATTTGAATTTCAACAGCAGCCTGTTTTCATTTTGAACAGATTGTGAGAAAAGAAGTGCTACGTGACCTCTAACTCCTCCAGAAACAAGAAATGAAGGGAACTTTTGAATGGAACTTTAAAATGGATATTATTGGAAGGTTTTGAAGACATCTTTACATATATCATAGATTCTAGAAACAATTTTGTAAGTTAACACATGTTTTTTTTTAATTTTATACTCAAGATTACTACTTCAGTAAAACAAAATAAGCATCTGCTCTAAGGAAACTTGTGACAGGAACTGCAAGACTGGGTGGAAGATACATGATACACAAGGGAAATGGTCTCTGATGGTGGGTTAGTCAAAAGCAACCTTTTTAGACCATATATTGCTGCTGTAAATGGATTATGTGAAATCTTCATTAATAAGGTAAACATACATCTTAAGTTACAGAAAGTTTTATTTATTTTTGAACACATAGAGCTTCCCCACCCTCATTTTAAACAACTTTGCTGAGTTTTAAAACATCTGTAAAAATAAGATTTATAAGATATTAAACAAAGCACAAACTGTTAGTACATTGTTTGCATGAAAATGACATAAATTTAACAGTTTTTTAAGTAAACAACATTCCAGCTTTGTAACACCTTAGAAGCTTATCCTATATTATGTCATGATGATTATTACTATATGTTAGTGTGTATGTTTATGTTTGCATACTCACATTTGATTATATCTATATATAGAAGGTGAGGTTTACATATATGTATGAGGTCACATAGCTCTGTGAAGAGAAATATACAGTTCTGTATGATAATGTGAAGCTGAAGACAGAGAGCACACATAAACCTGAAATCCCTTGGTAATATAGCTTACACATAAAGATAAATGACATTGTAACCTACTGACAACATGCATATGCAATATGGCTGCCTATACTTGATTAAATGTAAGCACATGTAATTAAATTAAGTTTATTTCACCAAGATTTTAATTCTGGTATACTCAACTAACATTGTCAGTGACAAATTTAACACTTATTTCAAATACTTTATGTTACCATTTTTGATAATATTGAAATGAACAGAAAGCTTTTATATACAATATATAGGATTGCTTAAGTAAAAGGTTATCCCACATACCCTAAATAACAGTTCATCAATAAATTATAATAGTCAATGTAGTATACTATGCATTTAGTTACTAGTTATTTTGTAGATAGGATATTTAAAAGTCCTAGAATTAGGTGAGTTGTGTTTTAAGAAAGTAATGAATGACACATTAATAAGTAATATGAGCACACTTACAAAGAAATAAGACAACTGTTATAAGTAAAGTGGCTTCCTATCTCAAATGCAATTTTATATGATTAAGCTAATTGTTTAGTTCTCTGCTATATCTGTTAGAAGCACAACATAAATAGTTAGAGTGTATTCTATTTCATTCATGTTGTTTTATTATGTCTACATAAGCAGTAGCAAAAATGTGTGATTAGGTAAAGCTATGGGGACTGTTAGCATGTGGTTTTGTATGAAATTTTCCTCAAACCAGGAATGTTTTATTCCATATTAGAGGATAAAAATGTTTTTAACTTGGATTTTTTAATACTAGTGTTAGAATGCGTGCCCATAAGAAGTTGTACATAAGTTAGATTTGTATTCATTGTGCTAAACCATTATTCATTAGTTTTTAAACCATTTGTTCATAACTATGGCAAGATATAAATGTCTTTCACTTAATGTTAATGGTTTGAATAACCCTTTAAAAATAAACTGCTTAAATAAATATTTTAAATTTCATAAAGCAGATATATTTTTGCAAGAAAGACACATTTTCACTGAAGGTTTAGGCAGGTTTAATTCTAGTAAATTTTCATTTTATTTTGAAAAGAAGAGGTATCCTTATCCTTTGGAAGAAAACAATAGGTTTACCTAAAATACTTGACACATTCTGATAAGAATGGTATGCTGACTGCCAAATTCTCTTTTACAGTTATTGATATAATAAGAGGTAGCAGATTCAACAAAACAGGATGGCACTCATTGCTTGATTCAAAAGAAAAGAAATGGATTACCATATTAGGAGCATTATTTACACCTGGATTAAATGAGCAATTGTAATTGCGCCAATAGGACGTAGTGCTGATACTATTTAAATGCATCATTTTGCTTATTTTGTATCACTGAAGAAGGCTGTGCTATTTATTGCCAGCCGAAACCGGTTTGTTTTGTATGATTCTTTATTTGTTGTTACAATAAATATTTCATCGGATTCTTTCAGTTGCTGGCTTCATATTTGTTTGTGGACTTGCATTGCTGTTGCTGCGCAACTTTACCTACGTGCAGGGGATTTTTTGATTGGTTATTTCTATTTCTCCTTCCTGCTGGGGACAGATGATCCAATGTTGACTGCATGTTTCTTCAGCAGCCCTTTTTGTTCATTATTTTCATGTTCTGCATTCAAGTTTTCAGGCTAATAGTTTATTATTCAAGCTCCTTATTTATTCAAGATTTTTGGTGTATCCTGTTTGATCGTTTATAAGGATTTGGAACAGATTGGGCTGATTTTTGTTGCTCTGTGCTGATACGCGATTCGTTTAGCTTGGCGCTTTCTATATACGCCATTAGGTGCACATTTTCCCTTTTCCAGGATTATATGTTCATCACTGGATTATGTCACGGTGTTTTGGAGCAACTAGATTAACGACCTTTTCTGATAGACTATTCACATATGTTTTGGTGCTTTTGGCTGGTATATGATTCAATTGGTTGGGCCCTTTTGACACAAGTTACAAGGTAACAAATAGTGCTTTTTCAAGGACTATATTTCTATTTTAAGACTGTGTCAATGCGTTTCAGAGCAATTTGGTGAATTATTTTTTAAAAGATATCTGCGAGACTACACAGCCTTCTGCATCTCAGTTGCCTATTTAGAAATTGAGGTTTCGGACATATGGGCCTCTTTTGGAACAGAATCTTAATATTATGTTGATTTGAACATTTGGGGACTTATTTTCTTTGTACATATTTTGTGTCTGATGTATCAGAAACATTTTTTCATGCAAATTGTGTTTTCCAACAAGTTATCGTGGGAACAAGTTACCAATTCATTTATACAAACTTTAATTTCAGGCTACAGCCTATGAACACAGTGTAACAGGACTTTTATAGTGATTATTTTTTGGATAGATTTGCAACCGGTCTGTGGTTATATTATGGTAACAACGACTTACAAGATAACTATAATATGTTCATATTGTATATGGTTTATCATTGTATAACTAAATGTCTCTTCACATACAGGCCTACTACATTATAAGATCATAATTCGGTTTTCTTAATGGGCCTGACTTATAACTATTTAAATTGATTATTTTTAACACCAGTTGCCATTACATTGAAATATCTTGGGAATGAGTCATTTTTTATGGAATAGTGTTTAGTGTTTCATAACCTTCACTAGCTGACTTATAAAAATCTTTTTATTATGACTTTTTCTAAACACTTATTTTGTAGCATATTGAACAACATTGTTTCTTATAATTAGGAGCCAATCAATAATCTATAGCTTGTTTTCTGTTGACACTTTTTGATTGTAATCTATTTGTTCATAGCAGGCATTGTGTCAACCCAAATATCAATATTGATAATTGTCTATTGATAATTGTCTATATAGGCATCACATATGGTTTATTAGTCTGTTATGTGTTGATTCAGACCTATGGTTGTGTATTGGTTTAGTTTAGCACACATTTTACACTCCGTTTATACTGGATATTTTTTATGTTTCATATTGTTTTACATCTCAGTATGATTATAGTTCATAGCAAAGTATATATCTTTCATAGATATACATCTTTGTAGTTCATGTTTGGATGGGCTCTTTTTGTCAACATATATTTTTATTTTTTATTTTTTACGAGTTGGGTTAACTTCCTGATTTTCTGAATATCATCTTGGTGGCTATATATATTTTTTTAGATTGATATTTTTGCCACCATTACTAAATCCAAAATAATATATACACTAGTATATATTTTTCTATATATTTTTTTGCTTCAACAGTACATAGGGGGATTTTGGCTGTTTTGTAAATAAAAGGGAATGTAGCAGTTTAATAAGGAGGCCTTTTTCCTCACAGCTATTATTGTTCCCTTTTTAGGGACGTGGCAATCTAGGATTAGCCATTATTGTCAAATTTATCTTATTATATCATGGCTCTTTTTTAATTTGGTTTCTGGTCTATCTGCAGATAGAGCAGATTTGAGTGCCTTTGGTGTATGCTCAAGTGGTGGTTCTTCTACTGACCCCCTAGGTCCTGAGACACTTTGTGGTTTGGCTTTTGACAACTTATATAAGCATTTGAAGCTGTTAAGATCTAATGTGTGGCACTCTAAACTTTTTAAAGCGTATATTGCTAAAGGAATCACTCCTAGGGGGTTAAGAATTTGAATACAACCACATGTTGGTCAACCAGATGAAGAACTTACCCATCAATGGTCCGTGATTCAACAGCAATCCACTATGTCTTTTGTTGAAGCTTTGGATAAATATTATGATAGGATCATTGATTCAGAAATCAGTGTAGTAAGGGATTTAAGTAATGATGTGCAAAAATTTGAAGGGGAAATGTTCTTTCAGAAATATCTTACTAAAGTCACCAATGATCTTACCCATTTGGAGGAGCAGTTAAAATCAAGGAAAATTAAGAAATTCAAACGGGATGAAAATGATTATCAGGGAGCTAACCCATTCAGTTCCACTTCCAAACATGTTCATTTCAACCCTCATCCGGTTAAGACACCTAGAAAAAAGAGATCTAGGTCCATATTACGTAATAGACATTACACTAATGGTTCTTCCACTGATGATGTTTCATCACATACTGATAGTGACATGCAGCCAGCATTGGATTCCCCGACTCCCAAACGAACCCCTGGTTCTTTCCCTTTAGGGGGAAATACAAATGTGGATGCAGGAAACATAAGAAATGTTCAGAATATTCAGAGTCTATTACAAATGGTGACACAGAAATAAGCAATGTAAATTCAAATGTTTTGAACTTGTCCAACTATGTTTTGTCCCCAACCCACATAGCCATTCTTAATAAAGGTCTAACATTTATTCCTGGTTTTGTGGTTTCTGAGGACCATTTGGTCCAAGATGTCTTGTCCTTTTGTAGAGTATTAAATTTGAAACTACAGTTTGGTGCTGATGATGGTTTTCAAGATCAGGATAAATTTGTTTATCACAAGTCCAAGTACCTCCCTCCTATGCATCCTGTTGTACATTTATTTCAGAACATGGTTCTCAAAGATTTACATTTCCATAGTTCTGAACTTCATTTCAAATCTAATAATTTGTCTGCTAAGGAAAAACAAGCTATGGATGAATTATCACACAATAAGGATTTGGTCATCATTTCAGCAGACAAAGGCGGGGCAGTAGTGGTCATGAATTGGATGGATTATAACAAGAAGGCCATGAGGCAATTATCTGATAACAAATATTATGCTAGAATGTGTCTCAACCCAATACACAGGTTTAAAAAACAGATTGATGAATTTCTCTGTAATGCTAGGGACATTGGCCTCATTACCACCTTTACTTTACAACAGTTAACTATTTCAGATTCAACTAATCAATATATTTATTTTCTTCCCAAAATTCACAAGGACCCTACTAACCCTCCTGGGAGACCCATTGTTTCTGGTCATGGGTATCTTACCGAACCGTTATCCTTGTATTTAACTAAACATCTTAAACCTTTGTTGATACACATTTGTTCCCGGTTGTGGGATACGACTGAATTTCTACAGATCATTGCTGACGTTCAGTTAGAACCTGATTGGCTGATGTGCACACTGGATGTGAGTGCCCTGTATACCAACATACCACATCAAGTGGGGTTAGAAGCAATAGCTTATTGGCTCAATATTGCCCGTATTTATGATGAAGACTTCAACACCTTTCTTGTTGGTATGGTGGAATTGGTTCTTACACATAATGTCTTTTGTTATTGGCAGGTTAAAGGGACAGCCATGGGAGCATCTTTTGCTCCCATTTATGCTGATCTCTTTATGGCTTATATAGAAGAATGCATTATTTATGATGCCAGCCACAATATCTACCTTCCTGAAATTGATATTTGGAGGAGATATTTGGATGACTGCTGGATGGTGTGGAGGGCTGATGTTGAGTATCTAATGGAATTTGTCTCATATCTTAACGATAATATATGGGGTTTGCAGTTTACTTTAAACTACCATAATGAAAAAATTACATTCCTTGATGTATTAATAACAAGACAGCAAGATGAGACATTGGCTACCCAAGTTTTTAGGAAATATCCTGAATACAACACAGTCCTTCACGCCTCCAGCTTTCATCCTCCGCACATTGCCAAAAACATTCCTAAATCTCAGTTTATTCATTCAAAACGGATTTGCTCTCAGCCGGAGGTTTTTGAGCAAGATAGACATGATCTAATCAATAGGTTTCGTGACAGAGGTTACCCTATGGGACATGTTATCAAAGCTAGTAATTGGGTCAATACGTGCCCCAGGGAATAATTTTTGAAATATAAAGTCAAGGATAACAGTGTCACACAGCCAATCAGGTTTGTGACCACCTATGCCAGAAATTCTAATGCTCTCATGTATAGTATAAACACCAATTGGAATATTTTATGTAATATTCCAGAACTATCGGGGATATTACCTGAACAATGCTTGTTTTCATTCCGCAAAGGAAGGAACTTGGCTTCCCATTTCAACCATTATAAGCACACACACACACTACTGACAACACACCTTCATCTCAAACTACATTAACTGGTGAACAAGTTGTGGGATGTTTTCCATGTGGACATTGTAGGAACTGTGACAAAATTGTCAAATCAAAAGAATTTACTAGTAGAAATTGTCGAAGGGTCTATGAGATTTCATTTTTTGCAAACTGCAGCAGTGAATGGCTAATTTATCTTGCAACATGTAGCTGTGGCTCTTTTTACGTTGGCCAAACCTCTAGGCCTTTAAGATTGCGTATCTCAGAACACATGAGTAATATCAGGAACAAAAGGCCAAACAATGCCTTGTATAAACATAGTCTTATACATGCAACTGCCAAATTCTCTTTTACAGTTATTGATATAATAAGAGGTAGCAGATTCAACAAAACAGGATGGCACTCATTGCTTGATTCAAAAGAAAAGAAATGGGTTATCATATTAGGAGCATTATTTACACCTGGATTAAATGAGCAATTGTAATTGCACCAATAGGACGTAGTGCTGATACTATTTAAATGCATCATTTTGCTTATTTTGTATCACTGAAGAAGGCTGTGCTATTTATTTTCAGCCGAAACCAGTTTGTTTTGTATGATGCTTTATTTGTTGTTACAATAAATATTTCATCGGATTCTTTCAGTTGCTGGCTTCATATTTGTTTGTGGACTTACCTAAAATACTTGACACATTCTGATAAGAATGGTATGCTGACATTGGTGGTAATAGAAATAGATAAAAAGCATTACAATCTAATAAATACTTATTCGACTCCTTGAATAGGATCTAAAACAGCCAAGAAGTATCTAGACATTATGGCATTATATTCAAAAGGAAATGTGGTGATAGCCAGAGACCTTAATTGTATTTTATCAAGTAAAGACACCACTAATGAGAAAAGAGTCAAAATATCTTCTACAACAAAACATTTAAATCATTATACAGGTTTAATGAAAATAAGGAATATTTTAGACTTAAAACTACAAAGTTCTTTAAAATATACGCACTATTCCTTCAGATATAGAACACAAACCAATAATGATAAAGTTTTTGTATCAAATGAGCTTTTCTCAAAAAAGAGCATGTATTAATAGTCTTGTGCCCTCTGTCTGACAATAATGCCATTGCATTCACTTTAACCTTTAGCTCAGATATATTAATTATTTATCTAAGGTTACCTGCATATGCAATTAAAATAAAAAACTTTAATGATTTTTTTTTTTGAGAGAAATTAACCAATTCATGGAATTTAATAACAATGAGGAGGTGACAGATGCTATATTATGGGACACCCTAAAAGCGTATTTATTTGGTAAAGTTAAACACTAAAGCAATGAAAGTCAATAATATAGCCACTCTGAATTAACTCCCTTTCACACCAACAAACACATTTTCTTCAGCAAAATGAATCAGAGGGAGAAACACGGCAGAAATAATATAAAAAACTTTAATGCGGTTAGCGCTTTCACATCACAGATGCTTTCTCAGACCTTGAATGAAACAACATAAGCTAAAACCACTTTATATACTTCTTAAGCTCTATCAAGTTGCTGTTAATTGATTACATCTATTCAGCACTCAAGTTAAAGAGACAGCATATTAATAGGTATCTAGCCAAATAAATAATGCAGCTTGCTAACCCCAACATTTAATACACAAACTGACATTTCATCAGTGAAGTGAAAATTAATAAAACAAGTATAGAGTTTTTAATAAAACATGAACAATATAAGCAGATTTTATAAACGCCTTGTTTTTAGATAGGGCTTAATTGATTTTTTATCATTAAGTCCTGGTTCTTTTTCTGCCTGTAACTCAATAATCCATTTTAACTCTTTTAATTCCAGATTATTTTTCCTGTCACCCAGCCTTGAATCTTGAAAAATACATTCAATAACTTTGAATTGAAACGGATGCATTCCCCCTGCACATATAGCATGTTTGGCTAGAGCACTTCTACCTGGTTCATTATTTCTGATGGCAGCCAAATGATCTCTGACACTCTCTCTCAGTGAGTGAGTGGTCATGCCAACATAGAAGGAAGGGAGGGCAAGCTAAACACACAGCCAGGTATACTAAATTCCTTGTTTTACAGTTTGCCTTAACTTCCTGTTTGTTATAGGATGAACAAAGTTTCAGTTGTCAGTCAAAACATCACAACATCACAGACACTGCATTGCCTACATTTATTAAGACCATAAAACATCTCCTTGGAATTTTTTGGTTGACAAGGTAACCTTTTGAGATTTTTTTTTGTTTTTATAACAATACCTTGGCCTCTGGCCTACAATCCTAGCTATCTCAGGGTCTGATTGCAAAATGGACCAGTTTTTATCAATCACATTTTGTACCTTTCTAACATTCCCAGCATATTCTAAGTAAATGGGTAGATTTTTAACAGTAACATTTTCTTTCAACTGTTGGGAAGAAATATCATGGGTATTGCTGATATATGGTTTTGCCCTACATTTCCTCATATATTTAACTTGCTGAATCCCAGTATCTGCCTCACTTCTCAAATATTTCCTCTGTAACAATTCATTTCTGAAAGTTCCCATATCCTGTTCAAAATATTCCTCTTCCCTATCTAACCTAGATATGCGCATGGCCTGACCTTTAATGATATTCCTATAGATACGGGTAGGATGCATACTGTCGCTACTCAGGACATTATTTTTTCTACATTCATTAAGCCCCCTCCCCAAATGGGATCTGAACTTAATGATCCATCTTAATTCCCTATTCTCTGTGCCGTTGGAAATATCACCCAATCTATCACTTAAGCCCATACCTATAGTGCTATAGATAAGCATTTTCTAGATTTAGGTGCAGTGCACCATTTTAAATTTAGTGCTTTAGAAATAATTTCTGAAAATGATAGATTGGGCGATATTTCCAACATCACAGAGAATAGGGAATTAAGATGGCTCATTAAGCTCAGATCCCATTTGGGGAGAGGGCTTAATGACCATATAGCTATCACTGCAAGACTGAGGGATAGGAGATTTAGGACATAATATGTTACTATTTTGTTATTAGGATTGTTTTTTATTGTATTTTACTAGCATTGTCTCTTTAAACAATGTTATGTTTTGATTGGTTTATTTGAATGTTAAGTGATATAAAAGGAAGTGATGTCTGTAGTGATGTAAGTTCTGATGAAGCAAATTTTATTTGTGAAAGCACTCACCTTTTATCTTTATTAAAGTGCTGTAGATTTTTATCTTTGTCTGCTTTGTCCTGCTGTATACTGCTCTTTCTGTTTGGATTTTACTTATTATCTTATTTTGGCAGTTATCCCTTTGCAGTGTTTGTTTTTCGTTTGTATTAATGCATAACTATTGAATCTAAGAACAAAGATTCCATATTTATAAGCTATAAAAACTTAATAAGCTATTCTTTACAATGGAAGATAGATTCACCCCGATTAAAATGATTATTTTACCAATAATCTGATACTGTTGTCTATCATTAGTCCCCCTCTAAAACAAATATAAGAAAAATAAATTCTACCTTACTTAAATTCTTATGGTACCCTAAAAATCCAAGGATATCTTTAGACTGGCATGTCAAAAACTGGGAGGAAGGTGGCATTAGGTTTCCAAACCTTGAGCTGTATACTAATGCTGTAATTATTAACATAATATTATTATTATCATAATTAAATTCTTTATATGTCACTTGTTGGAAATTTTTAAATGAGTAAATATAAACAGCCAACAGAAAACTTATCACAGATTCTCATATGAACCTGGAAATCAATATATTCTACTGGACTCTAAAAAAATTTGTTATGAATGAAAGATACAAGTTTACTTATATGCCTTTTATTAACCAAATCCTTTCCATCTTTAAAGGGTTTATGAATTCAAATTACTTAGTCAAGAAATTACTAATCCTATTATTCCCCAGTCAAGGAATTACTAATCCTAGTATTCCCCAGTCAAGGAATTACTAATCCTAGTATTCCCCATTGCATTCACTAAGGGATGTTTAGTATCTTTTAATGCAAACACAATGACAGCTCTCAAGAATAGTAACCTAATATTTTGGCATGAATTTCTTAATGGAAACAAAAGACATTCTGCTGAATATTTAATAGCAAGATATAGCATAGAGTAAGGAGATGTGTTAGATATACATATCTGTAAAGAATATATTCAGGATAAACTCAAAATATCACTAGATCTTGAAACTAAACATTTTCCCAAAATCTTAAATCTATTGTCTAATGTTAATAGTGGGCCACCCAAGGGATAACCATATTTATCAATTACACACAAGATTATTAGAACCACATTTGTTACCCCAGATATGACAATCTGGAACTTCTCAACAAAAATGAGCAATGAACCATTTTCAGAACTAAATAAAAAGTTATTCTTAAAATCTGCAGGAAAGTCAATGCCTTCACTTTATTGGAAATCTATACATGAACATTTCTCCATAGAGTCTTTCTTACACCTCATACAATTATACAAATATATAAAACAGGAAAAATGAAATGCTGGAGGTGTGATGAAGTTCTTAATGCTGATTGGTTATACATAATAATGGATTGTAAGTTGGTGACTTCATTTTGGACTGATTTTAGAAATTTTCCTCAGGCATTGTGGCTCGACAATTGCATTATTACTGACTCCTTGATACCATTTAAAGCGCCAATTCCAGTAGCAATACATATTTCTCAAATACCTCTTCTTTGGGCAATACTTGCCATTGCAAGAAAAGTTATAACAAAAAAAAACGGAAATGTAAAACTGAATTACCATTTGATGAATTTGTGTGCCTAACTAAGACTGCCTGTAAAAATGAGTTGTCAAGTATAAGAATGAGAACTTTAAACATAACTCATCAGTACATATTTTGGCAAAAGCTCAATGGCTTACTTAAAAAGTACTAATGGTTAAGAATATATACATATTCATGTTATGAACTTTTGTAAATAGTTATCATTTATCTTGTTATACAATGTTTTAAATGTTGGTGGACTTATTAAAACCAAATAAAGAGTTTTTTAACTAAAGCAAAGAAGATGTGGCCCATCAATGAGAGACTGGAACATGTTCAGCACAAGTTTTGGTAATTATCACATAAAGACATTCATTTCAGTCTCATTTCAGTTGTTTCCAGTTAATTGTAATATCATCCAATAAATCAGTTCTTTCAGTAACCATTAGTGTAAACCAAAATAATTGGATAGGCAGCTTGAAGTTCTCCACTGGTGTATACTGTCTAGCCCTCCCTGGGGCTGAAGGGAGCTTTTGAATGTTTTCTTTTTTGCTAGAATTACGATGGTCTCAAGATGGATTGCTTACATACCTATGAACCTATAAGAAAAAGCAGATAACAAATATAATAATAAACATGTGGATAGAAAATAATGTAAATTTTCAAAAACTTCATTTACACCTCATGTATCTTATACCGCTTTGATTTAATCTGGCAACAACCCCAACTGCAGTAGAACAAATGAACTTTATCTTTCTGACAGTGAAAACATGTAGCATCATTTGATGTCCCATTAATATTAAAGCTACATATATAGTTGTTTTAAAAGCATCCAGTTTAAAAAAGTAGGGACTAGCAGCCATTCTAATCTCTCCAAAATTGATTTTTCTCCAGATTATAAGCATTAAATGGCTCAGTACTAAATGTGTCTGATTTTTATTCTCATAGGCTTTATTCTGGCATCATCCATTGCAATCTGTGTCATGGCAAAATGGTCTAAGTACAGATGATATGCATGCTGCACACTGTTTAAATCAATTGCAAAATCTGCTACCATCTAAAAGAACTCTGTATGAGAACACAACTTCACAGTATGTTGTATATGATTATTTTTTTTCCATTGGCTTAGAAAGACTCAGACTATCATACATAGAATCTTGTAACATAAACCTGGCCAATAATATATCATTCTCAACCTGGTACGCTAAGACCTAGAACCTCATCACAACAACATCCCAGTCCATAACTAGTAATAAATACATTGCTTAAATTTTGTGACCTGCATTAAAGATTATCCAAAAACACTGGACTCAGTGAATGGGTCTTATAATAAACCAGTGGTATACTATAATTTTTACAAGCTAAGGATTCAAATGCTACTCTCCCTTGCATTCCACAGAATACATCTACTACACCACATTGGGGAGAGTCTTGATTTAACAGAGATAGATAGACATATTACTATCAATAAAAGAAATAGACTGCAGGAGGTCAATAAAAACCCAAAAAGTCAGAAGTCTGATAAAACAAATGAATACAGTAATTAGGACTGTTCACAGAGATCCATGTGATATAACAGAAGTAAACAGGATATATTACTGTACAGTTAAAGTAAAAACTGATAAAGTCCTACTGCAAGAATAAAGGGTAATGAGGGAAAGGAAGGGGAAAAATTGAATACCATCATGGAAATATCAATTAGAGAAAACTATAAAGCAGTTAAGACAAGAAGTGTTACTGTTAGAAGAATATAAAAGTGGGAACACATCAACAAATATACTAAGAAGATAAATGCAATAAAAGCAATGCACAGTATTAAAACTGACCAGGATCTATCATGCACTATTGCAAATAACAAGCTAAAAATCTCAGCACAGGTGGAAAAATTGAGAAGATGCACAGATAAATATAAAGGAAAAGTACAAAATAAGCAATGTATTGATGACCTAAAAAAGTTTTATAGAGAGTTGGGAAACAAGGTAAAGGGAAATTGCAAGACCATCAAAAAAAGAAGAAATAGATACATTTTGGAGAAGCATTTCTGAAGATCCTGTGGAACATAACAAAGATGCTAAATGGATAGAAGAAGTAAAAGAAAGAATAACAAGTTTAAAGGTACAGGATATGAAATGGGATGAAGTAACAGATATAGAGATTGAAATAAAGTTAAGAAAAGCCTCTGACTGGAAAACCCCAGACCCAGGTGCAGTACCTAACTTCTGGTTCAAAGTATTAACATCTTTGCATGAAGATTTAGCTATGAGTAAGAACTATTTATATACACAACTTGAAAAGACACCAACCTGGCTAAAAACAGGAAAACCAATGCTCTCCCTTAAAACTGAACCTGCAAGCTACCCTAAAAACTAAAGACCAATAACTTGCCTTCCAACAGCTTATAAACTATACACTGGAATTAATAACAACAGAGTTTCTACTCATTTAGAAGAAAACTCAATTTTGGCAGTAGAACAAAAGGGTAATAAAAGAAAGTCATATGGAACAAAGGATCATTTGTTGTTAAATAAAATCATAGTGGAGAACTGTAAAAAGGGAAAGAATTTAAGTATGGCATGGATTGACTATAAAAGATCATTTGATAGTATTCCACATTCATTGATAAAAGAGTGCTTAAAAATGTATAAGATACACCCTACACTGATTGATTACATTACAGTGACCATGAAACAGTGGTAGACCAGTTTGCAATTAAGCCATGATAAAGGACAAATTATTATTCCAGGGATAAAAACTGAAAGGGGCATATTCCAGGGTGACTCTTTGTCAACGCTGTTATTCTGTCTTGCCCTTAACCCATTAAGCTGTCTACTTAACAGCTTAGCCATGGCTATAATTCTGCTCCTAGAAAATATCAGAGTGTAAGGACTTCTCATCTTCTCTTTGTCAGTGATTTAAAACTATATATTTCATCAGATGAGGAACTGAAAGCACAACTGCAAGTTGTCAGAACTTTTTCAGATGATATAAGAATGTCATCTGGTCTTGATAAATGTGCAAAAACAACCTTTAAAGCAGGAAAGCTGCAGCACCAAGAAAATATCAGTTTGGGACAAGAATGTGATATAAAAGAACTTGAGCAAGAGGGAGTGTATAAATATTTGGGAATTGATGAAGGATCAACAATAAAACATGAACAAACATGAATAAAACTTGGTAAGGAAAACTTTAGAAGACTTAAATTAATCCTGCAAAGAGTGTTGACATCTAGGAACAAAATCCAAACTATAAACTAATTTGTTCTTCCTGTCTTAACTTACAGCTTTGGGTGATTGATTGGCCCCAAAACATGTTTGATAGATTAAATAGGAGAACAAGAAGGATGCTTCACGCTCACAAGATAATTTATAAAACTCTGTGCATACCAAGATTATATATTCCTCGTTCTGAAGGAGAGATGGGCTCCCTTGAAATTGACTACATGTATAGATCTGCAATTGTGGGACTCCACACATATCTGCTGACCTCACAAAACTCAAACGTAGTGAAAGTTTTGAAACATGAGGAGAATAAATCTAAGATGACTTCTCTGCTTAATCTAGCAGAAGCATATCGGCGTCAAGCAGGAACAGAAATCAAACCAGAAGTAGATAAAGAACAGGCAGCAACTGAATGTGGCAAAAAGCAAAAGAAGGAATATAAGGTGAAAGACCAGATGAGAAGGCAAGAAATGTGGAAAATGCATAAATATAGTTGCAAGTATAGAAAACTTCTGGAAGAACCTCATGTTGATCACAAACAAATGCAGGAATGGTTAAGGAGAGGCAAATTCAAACCAAGATAAGAAAGGTTAATGTTGGTGGCCCAAGATAGTAGGCTACGTACATGTTGGTTTACAAAGTCCATTGAACATGTGGGGGAAACAGACAAAAGTAGGTTTTGTAAAAATAAATTGGAAACAGTTGCACACCTTGTTGCTGGTTGTAACATACTAATGGCAGAAGGATTGTACTGAAAGGCACGTGTGGCAAGACTGTTGCATTAGGGATTGTGCAAACATTATTGTACTGAAGTGGCTGAAAAACTCTGAAAACATGAGCCATAAAGCATCGTAGAAAATGATGAAGTTTACATGACATGGGATCACCCATTACCAACAGTTCAAAAGACAGATGTTAGAAAACTGTGGTCCATGAAAAGAAGACAAAAGTAGCATTGCTCATTGAAATTGCCACACCCAGTGACTACAGTGTCTTGCATACAGAGAGACACAAAGTCATGAAATATCAGGATTTGCAGGCAGAAATGAGAGCAATGTGGAAGAAAGATACCCAGACAGTTCCAATAGTAGTAGGAGCAATGGGGTCTTATAAAAAAGAATTTACGACCTTATTTAGATATGTTACCAATACATGTAACCCCGTACGAATTGCAGAAGGAGTCATTACTGGGCATACTGTGGGTGCTACAAAGTGTACTTCTGGCTGATATGAAAGATTGAAACAATGCCAGTTTTATGAACTTTAATTGTACTTTGACTTAGGAATGGGATCCATTCCCGTCATGGTATTAGAAGCTCAAAAGATTTGGAGAAATTATAAAAAGGGAGGATCTGAATGGAGAGATGGAATCTGAATGGGCAAATGATGAAATCAGCAAGAAAAGGAGAGTAGTATAGCTGGAAATTAATTCATCCTCAAGTCTTGGTGTGCAACTTTACATAGTAGACCCTGTTTGTTACATTCCCATTCAGTAAAGAAAGAACACACCAGCATGGACCTTTGACGACCTTTTACTGAATCCATAAGCAACATAATTTATTGCAGTATAACTTTGTTTGCTAATCACAAGAAAACATCCTTTAACCATTCATCAGGGCAGTGTACCTCCACTCACCCTGCCCGAATAAGCAGCATACTCACTTACTCTTAAACATCAGGCAGTGTCCAACCGCTCACTTTCAACCCAAAATCTTTATATCCATCCAAACACACAGGAGGAAGCAGCATCCAACCACTCACTTTCACCCCCAATTTTCCTTGCCACCAAAACAAACACCAGAGGGCGAACAGAAGAGGGGCAAGCCTTTCCCTCTTCTCCACCTAAGTACTCTACCCCCACCCAATCCCTAACTCACTTCCTCCCTCCTTCCTTCACTAAATTAACTCTTCCCTACCAAGTCTTAACTCATACTAAACTTACAATCTCTGCTTAATCCCTTCACCAACCCCAGCCTACCTCCCCTCCCACTTACTCATCTACCCTCAAACATCGAAGATGTCCCATGACAAATTGGTTTGTGCTCAAATCTCATTTGTCACGTTCCACTTCAGTAAAGAGACAATACACCAACATGGACCTTTGACGACCTTTTATTGAATCCATAAGCAACATAACATATTGCATTATAGCTTTATTCTTTATTGTATCATTTCAATTTGTTTGTTAATCACAAGAAAACATCCTTTAACAATTCATCAGGGCAGCATACCTCCACTCACTCTGCCTGAACAAGCAGTGTACTCCCCTGTTCACTTATTCTTAAACATCAAACATCAAACAGATTACAACTGCTCACTTTCAAACCAAAATCTTTACATCCATCCAAGCACCAACAAAAAATAGCAAAGAATACCGAGTCACTGTGTAATGTTAGCGCTTTCAAGTTTATTAACCCAACTTTATCAGACAAATACATCAGTGTACTAAATGTGCTTAAATAGTCTTCCCTAATCACATGATCTAAACAATTAATACAATTAATTCAATCATCCCTCCCATTTTTAAAATGTTTTTAGAAATATATTAATACATATATATATAAAATATAAGAACATGCTTAACAATTATGCTTAATAATTAAATAATAAAATATTATATAATAAAATATTATAATATAATATATAAAATATTAAAATATTAACAGCAATGGCCTAGTATGACAATTTCGTTACCTGAAATAAAAAAAAATAATGATCAGTTTTAATATTCACTGTCTAATATAAGACAACGAGGCATTCAAAGACCACTGCTACACCCTCTTAATGACCCCAAAAGAACTACCTTCTTTTGATAAATCCAAGGGTCTACCTATCTGAAAAGAATGGGTTGATAACCTCTCACCCACAAATCCCATACAGTGGAACGCCTTTCTCATTACCTTTATCAACTGGCATCCCATTATTACCTTCCCCCCTTAGATCGGAAAACCAGATCATGTGAACTCCCCCTACGAGATGCTATGAATTTCCTAGTCCAATTCATTGGGCACATCTGCTTGCACCTATCTTTCCCCAAAACTATTTGCATGCCCCTCCCTACCTGATCTGTTTTAGATTTGCACAAGCAAATCCCAGGCAGTATCATAGCACCCTCCCAAACCAATGATCCCAACAACTCAGACACTCTAAAAGCCCCAAAATACATCCATAAGGTCAATTTCAACCATAAAACCAACTGAATCCCCACTCACCAAAGTTAAGCACTATAATAAAACCTTCAAAACTTGCCTTGTCACCAGCCAGTGCTTATCCTTATTCAAACCATCCACTCTACCCCATCCTTTCATCATACAACCAACTGTCCAGGATTTAGTGAAATCATGCAACCTTGCAACACAAACAAATATATTGATTGCAGTCAAGTCCGCCTTAACTGACTGCACTGCCCTTACTTGTACCTGAGCCTTAGCTAAATATTGCACACTAATTCTTCTGACCAGACTCTATCATCCTCAGGCAACTGTAAAATACATCTATCAAATTCACACAATGCCCTACTTTATATCCTCCAGGTAGGCACTGCCCAAAACTGTTCCACCAACCTGATCAGTGCAACCCAGTCCACCACACCTCATCTGACACTGCCTCCAATTCTTTTACTGCCATCAGAGCTAACTGCCAAAATCTGGAAAACTGAAGGTGAGACAAACTGTCAGCAATCCCGGTATTATCACCTGCTACATGCACAAGTGTAAAAGAAAAGTTCATCAGCAAACTCAGTAAAGCTAACTTATATAAAACTAACAGTAACCATTCAGACCTAGCCGTCTTTACCTGTAAAACCTGAACCACTGCATCATTGTCCTAATTAAAGATAACCCTCTTTCCCCTCAATCACTCCTGCCAAACCACAGATGCAGCCCAAATCAGCATGAACTCTAAAAAAGTAACATCCTTTTTTAAATCATCCTTCCACTCAGTCAGCCATGGAAATGCAAACCACTCACCCCCAACAAATGCCCCCATACCAATACCCCCTGCTGTATCTTTAAATAACTGCAAATCCCACTGACCAACTCACTCCAACTGCCAAAAGTAAACTCCATTAAACGTCTCTAAAAATGACAACCAGAGTTAAATCATCTCATGTCAACTTACTGAGTCTTACCCGATGGTGCTTGCTTTTCCCCCCCTTTCAGCAGAAAGGACACAGACAAAAGTATGACCCAGATGAACAGCCTGACATGCAAAATTAAGAACCCCTAAAAGCTCCATAACATCCCTAAACTGAACTTTATGCCTAGCCATCACCCAGGCTATCTTTCCTTTCACATGAGTTATCTTCTCCTTCGGTAAACAAAACAATCTGTGTTCTGCTTCCACTAACAACCCCAGAAAATCTAATGACTTTGCTGGACCTTCCAATTTCTGTCTAGCCAATGGGACCCCCAGTTCTTCACACATCCCTACAAACCCCTGCATACCTACCAGGGCTCCCTCCTGCCCTTCACCTACTAAAAGGAAGTCATCCAAGTAATGAATCGCTCTTTGAGTGTCCAAACACTGCTGCCAAATCCAGTGCAAAGCCATGCTAAACTTCTTAAAAGAAGCACAGGCTATGGAACATCCCATTGGCATAGCCTTGTCAAAATAAAACTTGCTACCAACCACCATCTCCAACAGTGGCCAACCCTCCTTCTGTACCAGTAAAAGTTGCAAAGCAGATTCAATATCCACCATCACCAACCACGGATCTTTACATCCCCTAATGACAAGCACCCTGTTGTCCAATGATGCATAATTCACCTTACCTCTTCTATGAAATAAAGTAATTTATGGAGTTCTCCTCTGGGTAAGACAAATTGTGAATCATCCAAAACTCACCTGCCTTCTTCTTAGGCACAAAGTCCAATGGTGAAACATTAAAATTGTCAAAAGGAGGGTTATCAAAAGGACCCAGTATCCTAACCGCCTGGCATTTCTTTTCCACTGAAGCTTCCAAAATATCTTCCCTCCCCGTACTGATTTCAAGTTCTTATCGACTGTTCTATCCCCTGCCACCTTTGATTTAATAAAAAAATCCCCTAGAAGATTTCTCAACTAGCTCCTCCACCACTGCTACATCCAGATATTGCTGTACCATACCCCCAAGACTTACACCTAAATTGGAGAATGTGTCCTAAAAGGCACCCCCACCTCTCTGCCCACAAAAAGTCTCCCTACCATGCATAATTTAGAATCCCTGAAAAATAACCATTAACCCACTAGGAGACAGGGAAACGGAAGCTTGCTTGGCCATATTACCTTCTCGCCAGCCACACTGTACGTCAGAGTTTATGCCTGCACATTTTGAACAAGTGTGCCAAAACCTACATGCTGCCCATGAACATCTTCCTGTGTTAAACGCCCAACACACCCTAACCCCTTCTCCTCCTACCTTACCACCCCTGCTACTTGCACTGAGGCTATCCATCATAGTGTCCAGGTGCCGCACTTCCCAAAGCAGGGACTGATCGACTGCCTTCCTCTTGTGAAAACTCTGATCATACCACAAACAAGCTTTACCAGCCCACCACACCTGTTGTGCCTCCTGTATTGTCAAGAAATTTGCCAAGAGTGGAAGGGCCAACATACTATCCTTCTACAATCAAACTGCCATATAGTGCACAAAGCCCAACACAAAATTTTCCAATGTTCTTGGTTGCATTTTTCCCACCTATCTTCACCCCAAGGAAGCTAAGGCTACCAGGAGATCTTTGTTATTCACAGTTTCTGCTACCAGCAAATGCTGGACACCATCAGTGTCAATTAAATCAAAAATATTGACATACTCCCCCTTCCAGATCTTTTCTTTGACTGAAGAAGGTATATGATGGGTCAAGAATACCCCCAACTCCTCTGCCTTAGCCCCTGTGTAGCCATTCAATCACCTGACTGAAACTCAAAGTCCAACCACACCTCCTGCAAGTGGGAATCTGTTCCCCTATGGACGATGCCAAACTACCTTTGCACAAGTGTGGGCTATCCAACCCAGATGCCTGCTCCCTGAAACAATTCCCCTCTCCACCTAGACTCTGCTGGCCCACAAAAGCACCTGCAAGGTCTCCTATCTCCCGACTGGACCCTCCAGTGCTTTCACCCAGGCTGTGATCCTCACGTCTCATGTCTGACATGCCTATTGATCTTGCCACTAACATATTATTACCTTCCGGTACAACATGTGCTGTGTCCTTGGCGGAAGCCTCCGGTGCAACCACTTCTCTCAGCTGTGACTAATGTGCTCTCTTCTCCCTAGCTGCCTGCTTGCCCTTCACTGGTTGCCTTCTCTTCTGACTGGCTCTGCCCTGTTCCCCTAGCACCAGAGCCTAACTGCTTGCATCCCATGAAGCAGGTCCTCCACCTGTGACACAATGTTCGCCCATCTATGTTGCAATGTCTGAACATCTGCCATCTCACAACCTACCAGAAGAAAACAAAAGAAAACATAATCAGCCACAATAGACATACACCGCTCCCCATTTTTTATTTTATACCCATTTTCCCTTTTGCCTTTTTCCCCATTCTCTTATCCTCCCCCTCCAACCAACTGCTGCAAGTCCAACCAGCACCAGAAAAAAAAAAAAGAAACAAACAATGTGTTGCCAGCAGCCATTCCCCAGACATTTTCCCTCACATGTGCACTTCTGTCGAGCACCTCTTACAAGCCTTCAAAGCACGAAATCTGGTCACTCATTAATTATTGCTCTCACAAACTTCAAAGTACCGTACCTCTCAACCTCCTAACACCTAGAAATCTGAAAAAGCCACATGACTATCATATCTCTCAACCTCTTACACATGAATTCTGAGGAAACCACCCTACCCAACCTAGAAGGTAATGGACCTCTCAACTATGAACAGGTTTGCAGTAGTGTACATACCTTTCAACCTCTTAGAGCAAGAAATCTGTACAAAGCCATACATAATGGTAGGACAAATGGGGTAACATTTGGAATGCTTTTTAAATACTGCTCTTACAAACTTAGAATGTTGATGGAATGCAAGTTTTACATTAGCATACATTTTCTGAAGGGTAGGAAACTAGCTCCCCACTGTCTGAAATGTAAACGTCTGTCATTACTTCCGACTTCAATCTTCAAAAATTTACCAACAATTAAACAGAAAACCACAATGTTATGAGAACAGACCAAAAATATAAGGCAAAAATCTGGACATTTTGTGAAAATCTGCACAGTTGATAGGTATGGTATCTACTCTCAAGCACCACAAGCTGATCATCCCCACTCAACCTTCTGGTTCAAGAAACCTAGCCAAAACATAAACACGGAGAAACAAAACTACAGCAAGCCCAGACCTAAATACCGGTCATCTTACCTACATACTTCTGCCAACTGAGAACAAGCTCGACACTATGATGCATGACACAAATTGAAAACTCTAACCCTCTGACCACCAGAGTATTCTGCTTAGGAAATGGAATGAGCAAAAAAACATTTTTTTTTGTTTTATTATAGCTGTCACAAACCCTGGACAGCTATGCACTACAGAGCCTATATGAAGGTCAACTCCACTGATGGTCAACAGCACAGTTAGGAGTTGTGCATACACAGCAAAGATCAGCTGCCCTTATATTCCAGAACCAACACTCCATCACCCAGACTGCAAACCAGAGCCACCAGAGGACCTTTTACACCCAAGCGACAATACCCAATGGTCCGCACTGCACCACCACCACCACCACCAATGAAAATGGACAACATCTACATAACCAACCTGAAACCACCAAAAAAGCAATATGAAAAACACTAGTATTGAATTACCACTCAAGACATGGGCAGCCATACCTATATGCAGAAAACAACTGGAGCACCATTAAGAACTTGAAAAGACAATCCACAATGCCCCTCAAACAAACTTGAAACCACCAACAAAGCACTTTTAATAACACCCTTATTGAATTATCACTCATGATACAGGCAGATATACCTATAAGCCTAAAACAACTCTACTATTCATTCCCAGTAGGCCTGAACATGCCTCACATCTATGCCTTTTGAGATATCACCGTCCAACAATAACCTCGGTCCGTCTCTAAGCAATAGTTGTTTACTTTACCTCACTACAACAACCAAAAAAAAACATACAAACAATTTGCCACCACAAGACCATCAACCACCATTAACCTGAAGCTTAATTGTTCTCCAAAAATACCTTCAGGTCATCCCAGATGTAACATTGCCCCTACCTCACTTCCTCCCTCCCTCCTTTCTTCACTAAATTAACCCTCCCCTACTCAGTCTTAACTCATACTAATCTTACAATCCCTGCTTAATCCCTTCCCCAGCTCCAGCCTACCCTCCACTTAATCACCTACCTTCAAACATTGAAGATGTCCCATGACAAATTAGCTTGTGCCCAAACCTCATTTTCATAAATTCTCACTAAAATGAAGCTGAGATATAGACTGCATCTTATACAGCATATAGCATGGAGAGAAATAGTTTAAAAAAAAAAAAAAAAACAGCTGGGTACACATGTCCTAGGATAAAAAGTGCCCAATCTCTATGTACAGACTTGTGTCAAGACTGGAAAAATGGTAGTGTAGAGTCCTCAAGCCATGGAAACATTCCCACAATGATGAGGTTAGGCCAAGGTCAGGGGAAGGATGCCCCCTCCACCAACTGTAGGAGGAAGTAAAACTTCACAAAACATACAAAAAAGGCCAAAATACAGCCATAAAGATGACAAGAGTGGACTATTGAGGATAAGGAATAAATTATTCATTGTTAGTATTATGCAAGAAGCCCTGAATTTCCAAACAGAAGATATTCAAAGAGATTGAGAGATATCAGAGGAAAGAAAAAATACTTGCACAAGATACACCATCAAAAGCTTTAAATGCACATTTGTGTTCATCAATACAACAGATCCATAAAAAAAAAAAACATTACACAGATGAAGAAACTTTGAGCCACCTAGAAAAAGAAGTGACAGAAGAAGTGTGAAAATATAAAGAACAAGACCCAGAGATTTTTGAAAGGTATAAAAAAGAAACATGGACATGAGAAAGAAAACTATATCTGATATGGTGCAATGTTTATGTGAAGCAGAATGCCAAACTAACATGTGCAAAATGCTCCAAAGATATTTGAAGAGAAATACAGGCAGAGGTACCCAGATATGGAGAATTTCAAAGTACAGAAAAATAAGAAAACAAAGGGGAATGGATAACAGAAAATTAGTAAGGTAGAAGTTAAACCAATATAACCTGAAGTTATGGATTACCTGTAAAGTGAAGGATTTATTGTAGAAAATCCAGTACATGGAATGTTATAACTTGATGGAACAATGAGTCCTCAAATTAAAGAGGAACAGATGAAATTGGAAGCATCTGAAGACTTGCCACATGATGATCCTCTGGAACCTTCTGTAGGAAAGTAGGACAAATCTTTGCACAGCAATGGAAGGAGCAGGAAACAGTGGCGACTCTGATGCAGGCAATGCTGTGGAGTGATGATCCAATGAGTTCTTATATGAAGGAGTAGCAAGTAATACATGACAATGGGCAAATTATTATCCAAAGGATAAAAATTCAAACGGGGATATTCCAGGGTGATTCTTTGTCACCACTGCTGTTTTATCTTCCACTTAACCTGTTATGTAACAGATTAGGCCATGATTACAATTTGGCTTCTTGAACACAACCTTGTTTAAAGACTTCTCATCTACTTTTTGTAAAACTGTATAGTTCATCAGATGAGGAGTTGAAAGCACACGTTCAAGTAGTTAAAACTTTTTCAGATGATTTAAGTATGTCATTTGGTCTTGATAAATGCACAAAATTACTGTTTAAAGTCAGAAAGTTGCAGTATCAGGAAAATAGTGTGAGACTGGAATGTGACAGAATGGATCTTGAGCAGGAGAGAGTGTATAAATATTTGGGAACCGATGAAGGACTGACAATAAAACATGAACAAATATAAATAAAACTCAACATGGAATAATTCAGAAGGTTGAAATTAATATTGAAAACATCCTTGACATCTAGGAATAAAGTCTAAGCTATAAACCAGTATTTTCTTACTGTTCTAACTTACAGCTTAGGGTGACTGACTGGTCTCAGAAGGTATTGGATCAGTTGGACAGGAAAACAAGAAAAATGCTTCAGACTTATCAAATGATATATAAATAGTGCATACCAAGATTATATATTCTCTTGTTCTGAATTAGGTATTGGCCTACTTGAAACCGATTACGTGTAGAGATCCACAGTCATGATACTGCAGCCATATCTGCTGACCTCACAAGACCCAAACATAGTGAAAGTTTCAAAACATGAAGAGAATAATTCTAAGATGACTTCCCTGCTTAGTTTAATAGATGCATATGGTGCCAAGAGGGAATAGAAATCAAACCAGAAGTATACAAAAATCAGACAGAAATGAATTTGTCAAAAAACAAAAAGAAACAATATAAGGAGAAGGATGAGATGAGAAGAAAAGAAATGTGTAAAAGGGTAAATATAATGGCAAGTCCAGAGATCTTCTGGAACAATTTGATGTTGATCAGGATTTGATGCAGCAATGGTTAAGTAGAGGTGAACTGAAACCAAAAGATGTGAGGTTAATTATGGCAGGCCACGACAGTGGACTATGTACATGTTGGTTTACAAAGTCCATTGAACATGTGGGGGAAACAGACAAATGCAGGTTTTGTAAAAAGAACTGGAAGCAGTTGCACATCTTGTTCCTGGTTTGATGCTCTCGTGTCAGAAGCCCTATTTACTGAAAGGCACAATAATGTGGCAAGACTATTGCACTGGGGATTGTGCAAATACTATAGTATTGAAGTAGATGAGCAACACTGGAAATGTGCCACAAAGCACTGCAGTGAATGATGAAGATACAAATCTTAAAATAGCGAATCAAAAGTTGTACTCTGCTGCAATATTTCCACAGGAAAAAATCAGCATAGACCGAGATAACTGCAATCTCCAAAAATATACTTGTCTTATGTATGGCAGATAAAACATAATCCCCATCAGTAGAACATGGATTTTACAATAAGAGATCATACACTGTTATTTTTTCAGTCTGCTTTACTCCAGTTTGACAATAATGTTCCATTTCAATGGAATCCTGTTCAGTCGCAGTATCAGGTTGTATTAGGATGTTGCTTAAGAATATTTTGCAAAGCAATGTTTAAACTCATACCATTATCTTAGGATTCAGGAACCCCAACATTTCTGAGTGCCTTGCCCCTAGAATGCATTTCAAAGTCCAGTAACTTTATTTCCAATGTCACTTAAGATTTCTGCAACATATATAATTGATATTTTTGGCCAGCATCATTAAAGTTCAGTGTTGAAAGGTTATTCTCAATTGCTTCCAGCTCAGTTGCTTACTTTGTTTATTGAGACTCATTCAAGCTTATTTTTTACTGAATATCCATCAGTCCTTGCAGTAAATCTTCCAAACAATCTAACTTTTCACAGATAAAATGTATTTTATTTATATTTATTGAGCACACATGCTACCCCTTTAGAACTCTATTTTTGTTTCAGAAATGTCTCCTACCTATATTTGTCACCACAACAAAGCAATCTAATTTGCTACCATTTCAGCATTGTATAAAACATTTTTTTTAAAAAAGAAGCTGGTTATCTACATTTTCCACTGTACCATCAATACCTGAAGATGTCAACAACTGTAATGAAACATTGCCATTGTATTGTACTCTATTTGCATTGTCCAGCCTAGAACAATTTCTAGTATTACATGCATACTTTAGTCTACTAAATTCTTTGCAGAATTATCAGTGGGCAAATATATCACATTTCCATACTTCGAATCAACTTTGTGACCACCAGCAGCCCCATTTTCTCATGCTACAATCAAACTTTCTCCATTAAATGTCTGTCATTAGCAGATACATTTGATAACAATATCTCCTAAACTCTGGTGCTTACCTGCCAGATCTCATTATAGCCAAAGAGTTTGTATCACCTTTGGAGCAAATAACTAATTGCTTTAAGCATTTCTACTGACGTCTTGTCTGCTGTATGCTCCTCACATTTTCCACCATTGGTATCATTCAAATAAAAAATGGTCTTCTCGTTGATAAATCTCAAATAAGAGAATTACTTTTCCTGCTGTACATCCATAAATCAAACACAACTAGAGCTACCCATTCCAGGGAACTAAATATGGCCTGCATCTTGAGTAGAACATGCTGGAGGGACAAATTTGTCTCATAGCAACTGCCACATCTTTGGAATAGGCTGCCAATTCATGTGAAGCAGAGCACCTCTATGACACTGTTCAAAAGAAAGCTGGACGAGTGGATGGGGCACCGTAAGTTATTATCAGGGATAGCACCCACGACCTTCTTGGACATGTGCAGTCATTACTAAATACAATACTGAGTATTAACTAGAATATCTATGGTATTACATTAGGATGAAATGGCTAAGCTTGAAATGACCTCTATGATCCTATGATCCTTTCTATATAACTAATAGTTATGAGATCCACAAAAACAAAAAGATGATCCACACCTTAGTTAGATGCCGTGACACTACTTTCTTCCACATTCCAAGCTCCAAAGAATGTCAGTGACATAAAGAACATCATCCTCGCTATGCCTCAGCCAGCTGTGGGCCCTTTTTGTGCATTTAATTCATTAGCTACCAAAAGCTTTCAAGTAAAAACATGTCAAAGTACAAGAAGGCTAAGATTACATGGCATGCTGCCCATATTAAAGTTACTTTTGTTGCAGCTAATGACTACAGATTGTATTTATTGTCTTGCTATCATAAGTACAATTAGTACCATTATAACCCCTTACATGTCTAATTGGGAATATAGTCTTATCACAAATCATGCTACTTAGCTTCAGTACAACATGTTTAAAGACACGGTTGCCATTCCATTGCCACATGTGTGATGCAAACTTGACCTCTGACCATGGTCATATGGACAGTTGTCAACATGGTCAACTAACATAAGTAAAGAAAGTGCAAAGCATTATAAGATGGACAGTTACAATTCAAAAGTCATAGTGCAGCATGTGAGGACCTCAGCAGTGCATTTCTGACATTGTACATTGTGTAATGGGTAACACAAAGACCCCATCACAAAAGCAATGGAAGCTATCATAGAATAGACAAGTTCAGTGAATCAGTTGTCTGATGGGGTTCCTTTAATGTAGGAAGTAGTCAATAATACTACTTTAGGAGACTAATTTAGATGAAAAACAGATGGAAGAAATAAAAAATGAATACCAAGAAGTTTGTCTCATATCAAGAAAAACACTTGCCGGGATGCATACTCATTCATTTTCTTACAAATCCTGTAAGTCATAAGGAAATCACTTACTATGCCATTTTGCACAAATTGGTGGCTAAAATATTTCAAATGATCTCAAAATCTGTGTTTACTATGATGCAAATCTAAAATAGCAAGCGACTACATAGTTAACAGGTTTAGGTAATAAGATGATGAGCAAGTGAACCAAACCTGTTTCTAAGTTCCTGCTCTGTTGACATGGAGAAGGTTGATTAATGCATTTAAAGGGCATAAATTCCATGTGAACTGATAGTTAATGTATGCTCGTACAGATGTTAAACATTAAATGTCAAAAGGCATTTGCAAAGTTCATGCTTCCAGCTATACAACATCCCCATTGTTGGATTATCCTTCATATATTAGGAGGAATCTACTTCCATGTGCCTATGAGTATCCAGTATCCTACAATTAACACATGCAGACACAAATCTACTTTACAAGCTCAAACTTTCAAAACTTTGAACTGTAAATGGTCGAGACCATAACATTGAAGTGCTGAATCTTCAAAATTGTAATTAAAAAAATAAAAACAAAGACATTTTTTTTATGTTTTTGCAGGGGGGCAAGCCCCCTGCACCCCGCATACCCCTTGCTAAATAAATATACAAACTCTGAGATTACACTACAGTCAGGATAACAGTAAATTTCCTGTTCCACACTGTACGGCGATCTCCATTCAAAGTGTTTGAAGTTTCAAAACTTCAGTCTTATGGTCTTGACCATTTACAGCGCAATGTTTTGAAACTTCGAGCTTGTGAAGGGAATCTGCAGGCACACCTATAAGCATCCAGTATTCTACATTCCTACTTTACATTGAATTTACTAATTAAAACCTTCTTTCTTCTGTTGATCAGTATTCATTAATTCATTTATTCATTCCTTCATTCATTCATTTATGTGTTTTTTCATTCTGTTATTCAGTTTTTCACAACACCCACTGTCTCTTTCAGTTTAGTGTCAAAGTGCACACCTTTTCCACCATGCAATAAGCATAAGGTGGAGCATCATTCCTGTTCCTGTAAGTGAAAGCAGACAGTAGGCATTTGTTGGATGCAGTTTACTGTTGGCATTTCGAATCCACTTTGGTTGACCATTTAGAATGTCAACCTGAAATGCTGAATCTGGAATGCCACAAAGTAAACCAAACAAAAATGAATATATGAACATGTCTTCACTGAACTGCAATCTCCCTGCATAATGTTGAACATAAATGCTTGAATTACACTACCCATTCCCTGTAGTGTAGTCTATACATTTGGGTTCGACATTCTGCCAACTTGAAAACTGCAATTCAACCACATGCCGGTCGATTGATTCAGTTTCAAGGTTTTCAGTGTAAACTGTTGGATGCATGTACACAAACACTGTGCACTCACCTATGGTACATTAGAGAATCATAACTTTTCCTTCTGTCCACTAGATGCCAAAAGGAACCAGAGATAACATCAACAACAGTGGTTTGATGTATTTGACATAGCAGGAGGTGAGGTCAGTCACCCCCTGCTATGCACATTAATGTGCCATTCAATTCTACAGTCAACGGTACATTAATTTTACTATTTTGCGGGGGGGGGGGGGCTATGCCACCTGCACCCCCCCATGAGGGGGTCTCTGCCCCCATCCCCTGCAAATTAATTATACCAACTCTTAGATCACACTACAGTGAGGAAATGGGCTAATTCCTTGTTCTTCACTGAACTGCAATCTCCCTGCATAATGTTGAACATAAATGCTTGAATTACACTACCCATTCCCTGTAGTGTAGTCTATACATTTGGGTTCGACATTCTGCCAACTTGAAAACTGCAAGTCAACCACATGCCGGTCGATCGATGCAGTTTCAAGGTTTTCAGTGTAAACTGTTGGATGCATGTACACAAACACTGTGCACTCACCTATGGTACATTAGAGGATCATAACTTTTCCTTCTGTCCACTAGATGCCAAAAGGAACCAGAGATAACATCAATTGGACATGGAAACAATGGGCAGAAGCCATACAGCAGACACCCATGCTGGGAGCTATAGCAGAGAACCAAATGATGTGAGACAGTAATACTAACTTCTGCACATCTGTGCTGCCTTGTTACTGCATTATTAAGGATGGATGACTTAGCTCAGCTATGTGAGCTTTAAAAATCATCTAATTGTAAACATATCTGGCTAATTGGGTATAATATTTTAAACTACATTAGGGTAATTTTTGCCAATAAACTCTTGAGTATACCTTGATTTTCTTAGTCTGTAATATTGTTTGAATGTCAATATCTTTAGGTCACAGTAACATATTCTCCTTTGTCAAATTGCAAGTCTTTTTATTTGGCACCATTTGAAAGTCTAATGTCATAACTGGTTTGCTATAAATGGCTCTGGTATTGAATAATGATTGTGATCATTGTGTAAAAACAAGAAGTGAATATCCAAGGAAGATATATATTTTTTAGGAGCAAAACATGAAAAAATTCCAATTTGGATGTCATCTGTAAATAAGGAAATAATGTGGAAATCATTGAATGTGTTGTCACGTTGTACCTTATCATATCTCTGCACTGGTCTGTTGAATGGCATCTTTGCAGACAATCACAATAGTTTGAAGCATGATTTTGTCTCCACAGTTTACTAGGTGCTGGGAATTTGTTGTTTATCTACTGACCGCTTGATTTGGAAGTAATTGCACTTAAATGTTTCGTTGGTGTTGTGTATATCAACTGTAGTAATAGTTACCAGTGGAAGTTTGAAGCTCATCCAATAAAAATATTTACTTTAAAAGTATAACACAGTAATAAGTGTGCTGGATAAAATGTATACATAAAATATATTCAGACAGCTGAAGTTGACAATATTGTGGGTTGATTTAAATGTTACCTCCTACAGGCTAATTTTCTTTCTTAAGATCACATACCCTTGTAAACATTAGTGTTCACTTTGCAGACACACACATATAACACCTATTTGCTATTCACAGGTTAATACTGAATTCCCATATTGTAAGCATCACTTTGTTCTGGTAAAATAGCAGTTGAACCATCAATAAGAAAATATTACCATTACAACTCAGGATACAGCAATTATCCGGTGCAAAAGTGTCTTCTTATTAATAATTCATGGTTGTTTCTCATTATCAAGTCTACTGCTGGGTAATGTTGTCTATTTATTTGAGTAGCTAAGTGTTATTTGTCTCTTAAAAGCCAGCAGGTGATTTCAGTGGGCTTCATGAAATTGCTGAATATGTACAAAGGAAGAAGGTGTAGTATATTTATTTGTTTATTTATTTGTAACATTCTGCAGTGTTTGTGCTGCCATTATATTCAGAATAAAAACAGATGTATTTTTCTTGAAAACCTGTCAGCCTATACATCTTTCACGGTCATTAAAATATGCAGTATGTATATATATATATAAATACTATTAAATTATTTTTATGGAGAAAACATATTGTATTTGACATCTTATACAAAAAACCCAGAACGTTTCAACTACATGTATGCATTCAAGGCATGCAATCACAAAAAAGTGTATCATTAGTTAATTTGCCTTATCTGTGATTAATGTAACATTGATAATTTTGAAATATCTGATGTTAAAATCTGCAAGCAAGAAAAAAAAAACTTGAAAATGGCTCACTTTCCCTCTGTATTCTCAAGACTACCTCAGTTTCAGTTGTTGTATCTTCCCATTTTTGGTTTCAGTTACTGTAGGCAATGCGAGAACTGTTATCTTCTTCTTTGTCAAGCTAGGTGTATATACATTTTGTTATAAATGTAATGTCCAGTAATACATATCTAATTAGTCTGTTATTCATTCACAATTGTTTATTTATTTTAATTTTATTTACTGTTTGTTGACTGGGTGAGTGAGTTTGTCACATGACCCTTTTCAGCCACCACTCAGCATTATCAACAAGGTCAGCAATATCCATCTAATAGGTTTATTTTAAGCAACGTCCTGGGAAGACTACTGAAAGGCAATAAACCACAAGCAAGAACACAAGTTACAGTACACATTATACTCATGTTCATATATTGAATTTTTTACTTGAGTGTGAGTGACATGTATAATGACTCTAAGATTTATAGTTTTGCACATACATTATAGATATTAAAGGAAGTTTTGCTACAGTTCTCTGAAAATAATCAATATCCAGCAGGATCAACCAGTTGACATAATAATTGACAAATGTATAAATACATGTTTTTAAACAGGATATACTGCATTTCAAATGAAAACTATATTATGGATATATGTTTTAGACTATCATATATGCACAGATACTGCAATTTAGAAAAGCCTGCATACCTTCAAAAGACTACCATTTATATATATATTGTGAGACTGAACTGCTGAAGATGACTGCAAATCAGGTGCCATCATAAATTCCCTGGAGACATCAAAATTCTCTATAGGTGGGGTCTGTCCCAAACAAAAAAGCTGATGTCAAAACCATGAACTAAAACTAAATGCCAAGAAGAGCTTAATCATAACATTCATCAGACATGACTCCCCCTGTAACTATCACATTGATAGCACACCCTTGAAAACTGATTGCATAGCTGGAGTTCTTGGAACTGTCTTTTGGTCATCACTTATCCACTGTGGTAAGAATGACATTTTTCATTGCACATCTTGTATATAAAGATATTGCATCCAGATCCAGGGATCTAATTAATCCACTGTACTTAACACTCATTAGGCCGATCATAAATACCTGCTCAGTGAGTATAAATACCTGTTCAAAGGCTCTCAACCTTGTTTGCAAAATAAACAAAGCTTGTTAGAGAGATAGGTCTGTATCACAGAGAACATCACTTCTATGGAGCAAGCTTCCACTCCATATAAAGTAAAATACATTCTTAGTTTATTAAAATGTAATTTGGATGAAATCATGGTTAACTGTAAATTCACCACAGTTTTCCACCCCTTTCACTTATGGATAAGGGAAACATGTAAATGCCCCGACATATTCTTGTTCGGTCCATCTCTGAGCTATTCATATACAAAATATAAGGACTAAAATCTACCATGGGAATGTAAGGTTAGGCTTCTTCAGATCTTCACAGATCAGTAGCCTAAGTACCTACCTATGAACCTATTTTTTTCTCAAACACCACATCTTATCCATAACTGTTAGTCTATGATTTGTCTGTTGTCAGTGACCCAGGTCATGGATGAAAAATGTCCTTAAATCACCTCACCTTCATAGTTAAGAAACAGACAAAGAAAATAATAGAACAATAAGTAAAACAAAACAAACAAAAACATAAATGTTTAAATAAACATTGATCTAAATGATTAATAAGGGCTTATTCTCCACTGGACTAGTCAGATAGCAATGTCTACAGTAGGCATCCTTAATTATTATGGAATAATCAAGTCACAATATCAATACATGCATGCTTTAGTTATTATAAGTATTCCCTTTTACTCTTTGCTACTGGTAGTCATTGAGGAATGAAATTATCAGAGATAGATTAAAATGTCTAATGTGATTATTAATAAACAAATTAGCTAATTAATTAGCTGATCTTTCTCCAGACTGTTTTAGGCATGGGATGGATGTGAAACTCTTATCATTGCATTTTTCAAAGATACCTTTCATCCTGCTGTCATCCTAATCTTAGAAACTGTGGTCCTTGAGCATAATCATTAACTATACTTTCAGATGATCCCAGAATGATCATACTGCCTACTAATTCACTGTGTTTTATTGTCTTCAACAAGAGAAGAAGGCGGAACATTTCATCAGTTAAGGAGTGCACATCACAACCTCTTTGTACATAAATGAAAAACTATATAACAATTACACTGAGAAAGAGAAACTATACCAAAGACTATATACACATTTAAAGGACATCAAGAAATTTGATATATTGTGAATGGAATGTGTAGATTCATAGTTACAGTAAGAGAGGCACATACTATTGCATGTAAAACTAAATAAACTAAGCATTAGTATAGTGTAAATTATCAAAAGGTGATATATTTAGAATTAAGAATTATTGACAGGTGCTGGGACAAGGGACCAGGTTACTGAACAGATAGAACTAGTTATTAAATGGGATTGTACATAACTACAGAAAGGGTGACCCTAGGTTCTTAAACTTATTTTGCATATCAAAAAGAAGGTTGAGATGTTGTTAGGGTCCTGCTGTGCTGCAGGGTAAGACAATGTCACTAATAAGAACATTGTTCAACAACTGTATAGAAATGGTATTACAGCTTTTCTAATAATACAGGATGAGCTGACCAACTGTGAGTGACTCTGCAAAGTGTTGTAACTAAGGGATGAGACACAGTACACCATATACCAGCTGAAGAAAAACTTCAAAAGATTAAAACCTGGGAGGAAAGCTTCGAGAACTATAACCACAAGAGCCTATCCGGCACTGCATATGCCCACATATGTACAACATATATGAATGCTGTCACCATATTTGAAAATGCCCTTCCCGCAATGCATGCATTTTAACCATATTTTTATACTGTGAGTAAGCAAACAGTATCCATGACATAGGAACAGTTAACAATTAACTGATGATGTACTTGTTTATAGGTTCATATTAGATTACTAGGCTATTGGTTCAAGAGCCCTTACAAGCTTAGACAGGTTTACCCAGATTTTTGCCCAATTTTCTATCCCTAGAGGAAAGATAACAAAGGTCGGCAAGTGGGTTTTTGACAATATTTACAGACTGCCTCTGTCCATAAGAGATATGGGTACCATCTCAGGAGTGGATTTGCGATTTCTCATCCACTGGTCCAGATTGTGCTTGAAGATGGCCAGGGAAGGTCTCTGCTTCACACAAGTAGGAAGCCTATTCCAGAGGAGGTGCAGGCAGTCTCTGAGAAGCATATCTGTGTTTCCAGCATGATCTATTTGTGCCAGAGATCAGGTTTAAATTGTTGGAGTGGGAACCCTTATGCACTTAGTTGTGTGAATATGCAACATTTCCATCAAGGCTGGGTCAGAGACTGCCTTGCAGGTCTGGCATAGATCATCCCTAAGCAATTGGTAGGAAACTGACTATAGTGATAGGGATTTTAATCAGTCTGAATATGACATGTTGGTTATACCCTGTATTTTTTTTTTGGTGAGAAAACTCTGAGTTTGCTCCATGTGTTGCAGATGACTGGCAAGGTACATGCCAAAATGTGCATTGTACTCAAGTATTGGTCTGATGAGGGCTGAGTACATTGGTACTATGATACACTTAGATCCGGATGCCATCCCCTTATTTATAAGCTAAGCTACATAGAAGGATTTCCTCACCACCCTGGACATTTAGTAGTCAAAGTTCAGATTACTAGCTATCTGAGTACCCAGATCTCCCACCACTGGGTCCAATCTTAGGGGAGTACTATCAATATTGTAATTTGCAGTGGTATTTGATTTCTCAAAGGATATTATTATACACTTCTTCACATTTAATTTGAGGCCATGACTCTGACAACAATTATTAGTCCGTTTTAGTCCTTTCTGTAGGATATCAACATCATTTGGGAAGTCAATAATTGTCTGCAACTTGCAGTCATCAGCAAACTTGGTCAGCCAAACGTAATCTACATTTGCTTTGATATCTGAGAAGTATATCCCAAATGGGAAGGGGCCCAGCACTGAGCCCTGTGATACTCCACCGGTGACTGGATTCTTGCTGAATGTGGACTCCCCCACTCTAATAACGTGTCTTATGAGCCATTTGGCTTTCCATCTGGTGAAGTAGAGATTTATTCCCAATTTTGTGACTTTATCTATAATATCAGAGTGGGGTATTGTGTCAAATATCTTCACCAGGTTAAGGTACATACAAACATACATACATACTGTACATACATAAATACATACAAATATTTTAAGCATGGGCATTAATACCTTTCTGGCCTGACAATATACCAAAACAAATGTTCCCATAATAAGTGCCAAGGCTGTTCTTAAAAATATCTAAACTAGTGTTTGCTTTAATGTAATTTGGTAGTCTGTTCTATGCATCAGCTGCTCTGACAGAGATCCAGTCAGTACAGTCCTTATTCCTATAGAATTATCTATATAGGTTGTCTGATGATTCTCTACTACTTTCTGATAACCCCAAACATTCCCAGAGGTACTTGTTTCTAAATGCCCTATATACATGAATAAGATATCCTATTAAATATCTATAAGAGACACTGTACAAGTTCAGATATTTTAATCTTTTATAATAATTTAAATGTTCACATCCATAGATGCCCTTGGTATATTTCCTCTGCACTCTTTCCAGTTTGCTCATGCTTGCTTTCTTATAGGTTTTCCATATTGTTATTCCATGCTCAAGTTTGAGTCTAATGTAATTAAAAAACAATGACTTCATCATTTCTGATTTCCTAGACTTTATAAATCTTTTTATACAACCTATAGTTCTATAACGATCAATAACCAATTGGTTGATATGATTTGAAAAACTCAAAGCTGGATTTACCCATATACTCAGGTCCGTAAATGAATCTGCATATTCAACCACTGTGTGCTGTATTAAATATTTACCCTTCAGTTTATGTCTCACAAATCTCATATGCTTAGTTTTTGAAGTATTTATCAGTATATTGTTCTCCTGTGCCCAAATGGCCAATTTAGTCATGTTCCTTTGCAGATACGCCCTAGCTGTAACACATGTAATCAGTTTATCCAATTTCAGATAATTTGAATATAGACTGCAGAATACCTCAGATCAAAAAGATGGGTCTGAAAGACACAAAATAAACAAATAAGGGCCTAGTGACCTAGAAAATTGTCGCTTGTGAAAAAATGGGGCTTGGGGCTGACTGAAAATGTATCAACCAATACCCTATCTTAAGAATCCTTCTGCACTGACATTGTTGAAATCTGGACTGACCAATGCAGTGGGTCCCCCCAAAGCCTCTTTAAGCATATGGAATACCTGCTCACAATCTGTGGTCCAAGCTTCTTTATTTGGTTTGTTTTTCCTTGTTAGGTCAGTAAGGGCTGCAGCTGTTGTACTATACTTGGGCATAAATTTCCTATAGTATCCACTGCCTCTAGGAAAGCTCTCACCTACTTTTTGGTAATAGGGACAGGCCATGCCTGAATGGCTTCCACTTTGCCAGGTTATGTCCTAAACTTACCACTCTCTACTCTATGTCCTAGGTAGGAGACCTCTGCCATACCCACCTAACACTTACTAGCCTTAATGATCAACCCTGCCCTTTTTAATATACCAAAGACCTCCCTGAAATGTTGAAGGTGTTCTTGCCAGGAATGCCTGTAAATGTCAATATCTTCCATATAAGCAAAGGCATAATCTTCTGCTCTTACTAAGATATGATCACTAACCTCTAGAAGGTAGCTGAGGCATCGTCATCCCAAAGGGCATCCTTGTAAACAAATATAATCCAAAAGGTGTTACAAAAGCTGACTTCTCTCTAGCTATGGGTGTCAATGGCAACTGGCCACCTGCCAGTATCCATTGGTAAGAACAATAGTCGTCTGATACTTTGCCCCACCTACCTGTTTTAAAGCTTCATCTGTGCTAGGTTTGGGGTACGCATCCGACTCTATATAACTGCTTAACTTTCGGTAGTCTATGCAGAATTTTAGACTACCATCTTTCTTCAGTACCAATACTACTGGGGAAGCCCAAGGACTACTGGACTCCCGGATTGCCCCAGCTCCAACATCTCCTTTATCTCCTCCTTCAAAGTCTGTTTGTCCCACTCAGGCACCCTATATGGAGCTTACTTGATAGGCCTTTGGGGTCCCGTATCCAGATGTTGCTGCACTAGGTGGGTACATCCAGGTTTCCTAGTGAACATGCCCCCAAATTCCTGTAACACTGCTCATTTTTCTTTAACCTGAATAGTGGATAGCTGTTGAGATATTTTTTCCTCTCCCACAGAAGTGTCAGTCCAAGCATCACTGGGAAGATCAGTCACCAGATCCCCCTCAGACTCCTCCTGCCCATCCACTGTGAATACTCAGCATCAGGACCTCCATATCATGGTAAGACTTCATTATGTTAACATGGTACAACTTATGTCCCTGCCTCCTGCCTATCTTTTGACATTGCTCACAGGTCCTGCAGTACCCTGTTACATCTTTTGCAAGCCCAGGCCAATACAAATTCTCAGTGCATCTCCTGATATGCTTTATGCCCATATGACCTGCAAAAGGAATATGATGGGCTAGGGCTAGAGGTGCCATATGGTAGGCTCTGGGCACTACCAACTGCTATATCATCTCACCTTCTAGCCCTCCCTCAGGGATCCACTCTCTATACAGTAACCCTTTGTTATCTGCAAAATAAATGTCATGGGCTATGGTTAGAGGTGCCAGACTGTAGGTCCTGGGCACTACCAAACGCCATATTACTTCACCTTCTATCCCTCCATCAGGGGTCCACTCTCTGTACAGTACCCCTTTGTTATCAACAAAAGTAAGTCACAGGCTATGGCTAGAAGTGCCAGATGGTAGGCTCTGGGCTCTGCCAACTGCCATATTACCTCACCTTCTAGCCCTCCCTCAGGGGTCTACTTTCTGTACAGTACCACTTTATTATTGACAAAAATAATGTTATGGGCTATGGCTAGGATCTGGACTCTACCAACTGCTGTATTACCTCACCTTCTAGTTCTCCCTCAGGAGACCAGTCTCTGTACAGTATTCCTTTGTTATCAACAAAAGGAATGTTATGAGCTATGGCTAGAGGTGCTAGATGGTAGGGTCTGGACCCTACAAACTGCCATATTACCTCACCCTTTAGCCCTCCCAAAGAGGTCAACTCTCCATTCCAGTGTACAGACTCACCTTTTTCTTGAGCATCATGTGACTCCTTAGCTACCTCCCTCAGACCAGGTAAGGTAGGGTCTGAAAGCTGTTCCTGTCTTAACACTACTTCCGTGACCCCTCCTAGCTCCCCTTCCACAGGAAGCCCAGTATCCTCTGTCAGCGGTGCCTCACTGTTAGCCTGGATGCCACCACTCACCTCTGTCCTTGCAGTCACCATGTCCACGGGAACACCAGTACCTACCAGCAGCTGTGGTTCACCTTCAGACTCACTGCTACAAGGTAGCTCCTTCCCTCAGCTTCAGGCATAGGATCTTTCTGGATCTCCTCCAAACTACCAGATCTGCTTGCCTGTCTCCAGGCTTGGCTGTGTGTCACTGCATGCACACAAGGCAGTAGACTGTCAGAATCATTCCCTATTAAGACATCTGCAGGGATATCCTCAAACACACCTACCTGCTTGTTACCTTTCCAACCTCCCAGTCTAGCTGAACCTTGGCTCGAGGTACTTGGAATGGGGCTCCTCCCAAATCTTTGACTGGTGTGGACTGCCCAAGCAAGTATTGCTCCCCTTAACCACTGCAGGCCTCACAATGGTTATATCAGAAGCTGTGCCTCTCTTAGCAGTGGTCTGTCTTCCATCCTCTAAGATAGGATATAAATTTTGGTGATAATTTGGCAATTCTGCTGTTTCCAGAGAACTTACCACTGGTATTCTAAAAAAATAGAAAATTAAATATTTTTCTGTATTTAATTGACTTGTTAATGAGATTATCAGATTGGTCAAATGTTTTTGAAAGGTTTAAAAGTGATTTGGAAGTGTATTTTATAATTTCTGATGAAGTCTTAGGGACGAATAGCGAACATTAAATTTTAAGTAAAAAGAACTTTCTCAGTTTCTCCAGTGCTTTTCTTGATGGATTTTGTGGTTTTACCACTGGCATTCTGTTATTCCTACTTGATTGGTTCATTCAACTTTTGTTTCTCACTTTGTTTCAATGGACATGTGTCCACTCTGATTACATTTGAAACATCACTCCCTGATCCTGACCATGTGCTTGAATTAGTGGCTTCCCCTTATACTGGTGAACTCTCTTGGAGTGGTTTAGGCTATCCCCATGGGTTCTTTTATGTCCATGTGTAGCACTGGACATCCCTTTCTTATGCAGTGGTGTCCTACTTGCGAAGTAGAGATCCCTTTTTCTCCCCAAATCATTTGCAGAGTTACACTCTCGGTCTGCCAACCAGATCCTCATGTCATCAGGCAAGGTACTGAGAGCTTGTTCCCTCACGAAAAGATCTACCAGTCCTTCAAAAGTTCTGACCTGACACCCACTCACCCACCTGTGAAACCAAATATTTAAATCAGCAATGTAATCACATACACTTTCATCTGCCTTGCTTCTATGTCCATGAAATGTTTTTCTATATATTCAGGAGTTAATTTAAAATAATCCAGTAAAAATTGTTTTACATAATCATAATTCAAGCAATCAATATCAGACTGTATTAACAGCTCTACTATGGAGTAAGGGGGTCAGGAATGTACCCTTTGCCCTTGGTCAACATTATATTGTTTACATACCCTGTCAAATATATAAATAAAACTATCAAAGTCATCCCACTCCCTGTACTGAGGAAATAGTTTGCTAACATTTATGGCTTCTGGGTTTCAGTCATTCCCTTCCCCATTACCTCCATGACCCTGTTGAAGGGTTAGAAGCTCCTTTCCATGTTGTCTTTGCTTTTTGTTTTCTTCCATCTCCAAATGCTGTAGGCTCTCTGCTGATTCAATTTCCAAATGTTTGATTTCCTGTTGCAGTCTCTCCTCAGTCTCTAAACATTTGGTTTCCAGTTCATTCTGACGCTGCTTCTCTCTCTCATAAGCTTCTAGTTCAAGTCTCCTTAACTCCAAACAAATTTTTATCTATTCTGAAGAAAAGGTACACTGTCTTGTCTCTGAAGGTTGCTTATCTCCAGTGCCAAACTGGATATCCTCTGAGCTGCTGGTCTGCTCTGTGGCTGCAATTAAGGCTGAGATTATTGCTTCCTTAGTCAAGTTGGAATGCACCAGTCCTTTGGCTTCACACACCTTGGCCAACTGGTTCCTCATCAGCTTGCTATAATCCTCTGCTGAAATCTTTGACTGCTGTCCCTGACTAAAATGAATAAAAAATAATTAAAACTGTTGTGAAATGAAACTATGTATGTTTACCTTGTGGCTGTCAAGAATGCACACCTCAGTGACAATTATCCACAGGCTACTGAAGCTCAATTAAAGTCCCACACTGCTGGCACCAAATAATAAAATGACCCCAGTTAAACCCAGGGCACTCTAACAATCTAAATGTAGTTCTCTAACCATCTAAAGATTAACTGTACCTGTCTAATCTAATTAACTCAGCAAGGCAAGATAATACTCTTACTTTTGCAAGGTGAGATGAAATGTTATGCCCACTCTTCAGGCTGTTGTCTGGTCCTCAATGACTGGAATAATAACTTCTATTTCTGTTGAACAGCTCGGAAATCTCTGAGGGATAACAACTGGTCTGGAAATCAACTGACAATTACAATAACTACCCAACTACTACAGCTACTGGACTTTGACTCGGCACCTGCTTTTATAGCAGAATTTTTTAAAAGTCACAGAAAGCTGTTATGATAATTCTACTCTCTCATATGAAACTTTAAAAAGTTAACAAAACAACTGTTGTGAAGATTTTATTCCTTTCAGCTGTGGCACATGATGACATCACATCTAGGTCACCTGACTGGCATAACTTACATTCAGAATTATTTGTAAAAAGCATGTACATTTGGCCAGCCAGAAGAGCACTGTTTGATTTAAACATCTCAGAAAAATCAAAGCAACAATCAAAAAACAAATTTATAGAAGAAATTATAACTAGTCATGCTGGCATATACAACACACGGTAATTTACAATTATTTACATGTATCTACAAAATATCATCCAGGCATGCTAGCACAGATAACAATATCTCATATCCCCATAATGTCTATAGAAGCCAGGCTCCCTAACCGAACAACATATTATACAACTTGGTTCCCACCAAATAGCCATCAGTGCCCCAGAAAATTAGGGGTGGGGAGTTAATGGGGCAGGCCATCCTGCAACCCCCCCCCTTAAGGCAGGGTGAAAGGGCAGGGACACTGATACTTCACCAAATTGGAAGATAAAGCAACAACACCCCCTACAGAAATATCTTCTGTCTCACGACACCATTAAGAACCTCCCCTTTCCTTGGTACAATAAGGCAAACACTTTTCCTAATAAAATCCATTTTCTTAGCGCTCTGTGGAAAAACACAAACACTTATTGCCATTGTGACTATTGAAAACATAACTAGTTAACATCATACATTGTAAATACCATGCTCATATATCAGCCATTTTTAAATATTATCACAAGATGGCATCAGCTGCCCAACATGCCCACCCATGCTGGTACCCATAGATGCCAGCCCTCTAAGTACTGAACAGTGTACTGTACTGCTTGTTCCCCACCTAACGACTACCTACCACCAGGAAATCAAGGAGAAGTAAAGGGGGCAGGTCACTCCTCAACTACTCACCTACCTGATTCACAGCATGCTTCCCCCAGTTCATATAATCAGGTGATATATGGGCAAAAGCACACAACATCAACCCATCAATTGCTTTATGACAAACTACCAGGAAAATAAAAGCCCAAATAAATGCATTTACTAACATCATTAGATCATCTCCAATGAATAACTCTTACCATCTTTATATAATCTATTACCACTTTTTTGTTTGTTTTTGTAAATTGTCATGAAAGAGTGGGTCAAGTAAAAATAGATACATTTACTATGAACAAATCTAAACCAATCTGAGACAAGTGAACACCATCAGGAGGAAACCAAAATGTTCAACATCATTGATCTGCAATACAGGATCTGCTAAAATTATAAGTTTCATGGCAAACTCAATAGCTGTTGGGGATCTCATTTGTGCCTTACAAATCTGGGAGTAATGGCAGACCACATGATGATCGAGTCAGACAGTATACAGACCTCAGCTTTGGTAACTCATGAAACACAATGTATAACAAAAACCTCTTCAGCGTGATGCCCAAGTCATTTCTGCCATTGTGAACAGTGAGAATCTGAGGAGACAATGATGTGCAATATATTTTATGCTACACTGACCAACTTGAACATCTTTAAATAAGGTACCCCTTTCCAAACTACTTCACATTCTGATGGATCCAAACTGAAAATAGCACTACTGGGTCAGGCAGCCACCCTTACTGCTTCATGTACAATGAAGGAATGAGCAAAAATGGCTATCTTCACACTGGAAGCACAAAAGTATTAATGTATGTAATTTAAAAATGAAGCTGAGGACCAACACTCAACCCACTTTTTACCTTGCATAGATTTGCCCTCCTTAGCAAAATTAGATGCCTTGCTATAGAGAAGGAATGTAACAAATATCAAACCAGGGGTACATTCTGCAAACACGTACTAAGTCCTCAGAAGTTGCATGCCATGCAGAAAGTTATTTAAAAATCAAATCTTGAGGAGGAGCAGGATGTGTACAAAAGCAATTAACTAGGTGTAAAAGTGGGAGAGAGCACTATTCCGAAGCATACCTCCTGACCCTAACTCCCTTTCTCAATTTTAGAAGTAAAAACTAATATATAAGTGGACTTAATGGTAAAAGTCACCCCTTGCCAAGACAGAATTAAAAGCAATTCTTAATCCTAAAGGTAACCCAATAAAAGCCAAAAAAACAGTAGCAAAACATATAAAATCTGTAGCTCATTGAAGTGCATCCTCCAATAAAATTGCTTGTAATAGCTTTGTTTCTCCTATGGGTCTGCATGCATTTCTGACTCTACCAAAAACCCTCTAACAACCAGCTGATGAGCCAACATTTTGTAAAATCTGGCACACCAAAAACCTTAGATCTGGGACTGGAAGCAGCCAAGTTGATGGCAATGGTCCTAATTGCCTCCTTCTTGTAGCATCTATACCCCACAAAATGAGCTACTAGTGAGGGGAACAATGCAGCCTCCTGTGTGAAGTCCTGCACAAAAATTCTGCAAATCCTGGAAATATGACTTCCTTATACCATCAGCCCAAGATTTGTATATGACCTGAGAAATTAATCTTCTCCACTCAGACATACCCAGGGGGAGACAACTGTAGGTTCCAACAGAACTTCCAGGGAAAATTGATGAAATAGGACCTGCAAACCAGAAAGTGCATCCACGAAAATGTGGATTTTTATTAGGAAATACTTGCCTTGAAAGAAAAAAAAAAAAAAAAAAAAAATATATATATATATATATATATATATATATATATATATATATATATATTTTTTTTTATTTTATTTTATTTTAAGCTGCACAGAATTAATACCATTAAAATTGAATGCACCCATGGACTTTGATTACTTCTTAAGGAGAACAGGAACCACTGCATAGTTATCTAAATGGAAACAGATTTTCCATTTATCAAACAAATTTGGCCAAGACACGCATGCCACAAAGATTGGCATGATTTCCAAAAAGGTAATATCCTTCTTGCATTCTTCAGACTAGGAGGACATCCAGGGCTCAGAAAACCACCATTCTTGGCAAATAGCTCCCATGTGCAACCCTCCAGCTGCATACATGAACGATTGCCAAAAGAGGTCAGAAAACTATCCCACCTGACATAAAGCCACACCATTAAAGTCAGCAAAAGATGCTTCGCAGATACATAGATCTTACTTGACACAGGTGAACACACTAACCCCAATGATGTTTCTGCCTGCTTTCTATTACCATGTTAGCAACATATCTGGTTAACACCCTTCCCAGGGCAACTGCCCTACAAGCAAATTAAAGAAGGCTTAAAAATTTCCTGCCTTGCTCCACCTGGACTTTTTTTTTCTTGTCCTTGGAAGTATTCAAGACTTTCATCAAGTGCATGAGCATGTCAATAGGTAATCCAAGAACAAAAGCATTTTTGTCTTTCTCCAGTCCTTGAAAAAATAAAGCTTTTGCTGGGCCCATTAATTTGTAAGGGGACCCCTTTTCTTCATTCAAGGACAAGAAGGCTTGTAGACCTTCTTCCACACCAGCTGAGCCCCCCCACTGTTAAGAAATTATCTAAGTAGTAGACCTACTGGGGTGGGGGGCATTGTTCCCAGCACTATTGCAGTTTGGCGATGAACATTTGAAATGTCATACAGGCTACTGAAGAGCCCATTGGGATCACAGTATAAAAATCTTCTTCTTTCGGCTTTTCCCAGCTAGGGGTCGCCACAGCGGATCACCTGTCCACTCATGATTGACAGTGGAGTTTTACAGTGTTGAGTTGCCAGCCCAGCACCCAACCTTCCACAGAAGGCACACACATGCATGCGCTCCATCTTAGGGCCAATTTAGAGACCAATCCACCTACAGCATGTCTTTAGGATGTGGGAGGAAACCAGAGCACCAAGAGGAAACCCACGTAACCACAGGGAGGACATGCAGACTCTGTACAGAAGGCACCCCAGCTGAGAATTGAACCAGAGAACCTCTTGCTGTAAGGTGACAACGTTAACTGCTGCACCACTGTGGCCGCCCAGCATCACAGTAAAAAAATAATAATTCTAGAAAGGGTCAGTTTTCAGCCAGAACAGGAAGTAAGTGAAAAGCACACTCTATATCCAGTTTACAGAAGCAAGGATTCTGAAACTTGCCAATTACTTCAATAGCATCCCCCAGTGATGCTTAACGTACCTTCAAGTCTACTATAAACCTATGCCATCATTAACAGATGCCCCAAGGGGCAGGCAGATGGTGTATCAGTCTATACTTTCTTGTTGTCTTTTTCGGTGCTAAACCTGCTGGTGAATATCATAAAATCTAAAAAAGATGGAATCTGAAAAGAAACCAAAATCTGTCCTGCCAAAACCACTTTTCTAGCTATACCCTGAAGAATCTGATCTTTTCTTGTGATTGAGGTTAAATTCTTAAAAACAAAGTGGGAGGGGGAAGCTGAAGATTTTAATGGAAAAAAAAAAAGAAATACAGCTTAAAATAAGTTGATCCCTGGCCACCTTATTTGGGTAATCCTGAAGCAATAAGGAGAGCTCCTCAACCTTAACTGGGGAAAGGGAGGGGCTATCTATGCTGTTGACCTCCAAGTGAAATTGACTCCTCCCCATTAGGGTTGCCACCTTTTCAAATGCCCAAAGTGGGACATTTTTGGTACAAACGTCAGCTTTTGCAGGGCAAAACATACCCATGGCCAGGACAAAAATAGAACTTCACTTTTTTGCCAAAATAAGAGCTTATTCTTGTAGCATTTTAGTTGCTTATTCTGTTTTTTATAACATTAAGGTGTTTCAGATACAGAATAACTGTGTTATGCAAGTATTGCATACAATATAGGAAATATTTTTGTCCTAATATCTCAGGACATTTGCCATTTTTTCAATTTTTATGCAGGACACAACTGCCCAAAGAGAGACTGTCCCTCTCAAAGTGGGACAGGTGGTAACCCTACTCCCCATGCTACCCCAATGATCTGTTTAACTTGCTCCAAACTTTCAGCTGACATTTGTCCTTCCACCTTATCTGACCCTATGCTTGTCAGCTGTCCTTCTTTCGACTAATATTTAGCAGCTGGGTGACCCTTCCCACAAAAGAAACAAATGTAATTAAAGTGAGAGTGTGGCCTGGAGCAGTGACCCTCACTGATGACCCATCATGGCTTTTGCTATTCTTGCCTTCATTCCACACTATGATAGCAGAAAGCCTGGAATTCTCTACCATCGCACTCAACTATGTGTCTGCATGACGATCATCCCACTTTAGGAACTTATTGAGTCTATTGTCTAAGCACAATAATGCTCTCCACAGTGTGTGTTAATGTGTAATTAACGCCCTTCCGCCTGCTGCGTCGGGCCTCATAACACCCCTGGGCAGGCGTTAATTACACATTAACAAACACCCTGTCAAGCATTATTGCTTGTGTAATGTACTCCTTTAACTGATTGTGACCCAAACATTCCTCAAATCCTGCAGTTTATTACCTTGCTCCTGCTGATGCTTCACATCTTCATGACAGACTGTATTAGAGTCAGTTGCCCTTACTACTGACACACTCTTGTGCTTCCTGTGCCAAACTCTCTTGACTGGACTTTTGTACTCCTTCACACCAGGTAGTGGCTATAATACTTCTTCCACTTGTCTCTTAAACATAGAATTTGCAACAAACTATTGTTCACCATTGGCTAACTCTTCAAAGAAGAAACTAATTTGTGTTGCAGTGTCATCCCGATGATCTCTCATCTCTTTGAAGGATGCTGTTATGTGAAAAAAAAATATCAACCAGTTAAAACATTGATCCTCTGCTGACAGGGATTAGTTAGCCCTAGGTGACATAGCAAAACTTGTGCATTCTAGCCTGCACTTAACATCTAGAACAACAGATCCGAGGTGTTCACATCTTAACTCTTCAACCTTTTTTTTTCTTTAACTGATCTCTGTATGAAAATGCTGTGACAGTGGACATACACAAGGCTACCTTGCTGACCTCTTTCTTCCAAAATCTGGTTACATGCCACCTTCCTAAATTGTGGAGTACTTCATCTCATAGTTAGTACACTGGACAGTGTGAAACCTGATCCATTTATTAGCAATTCCCCCTGAGACTAACCCTGTAAAGTTTCCTGCATTTATAGAACTTTTACTCACTTTTTTCATATTCATGCTACTGGACACTACCAATGATGCTGCAAGAAGTGCGACCACATCAGTGTAGTCAGCTGTAAAGAAGGCTGTCAGCAAAGCAAACTCAAAATGTCCATGGCTATACAGAGCGGCTGTTCTCTTATTCATATATATTGCCTACTTTTTATATTTATTATACTGTTGTTATTATTACTATTACTATTGTTAAATATATTTTTGAATTTCTTACCTACCAGCTAGGGAAGCAATGCACACTACAGGAACACACACAGAAAATGGAGAGGGATATCAGCAACAAGCAAATCAAAATATTTTGCAGCTGTGTGCTACATGAACTACAAAATGAACTGGCATCTCACCTAAGAGTCATGTTTAATCATAGCCCTCCTCAGGCTTCGTGCCCACTGAGTGGTGCACAGCTACAGTTATCCCACTCTACAAGGGGGGATCCACCTTGGATCCCGGGAACTACCATCCCATCAGTCTGACGAGCCTGATTTGCAAGGGCATGGAACGCATTATCATGGAACTTATAAACAAAGACCTTGGCAACCTTCAAACACTGGACCCCACTCATTTTGGGTTTGTGAAGGGCCGATCTTGTATTCTGAACCTGATTGACTTCTTCAAATCAGTATCCAGAGCTGTGGACGAGGGTAAGGCGGTCCCCACAGCCTATCTAGACCTCGCCAAGGCCTTCAACACCATCCTCCACTCTGAAATCATAGATAAACTTACTAAGCTGGGCATAAATCCCTACATCACTCAATGGGTTGCCAGCTGGCTTACTGACAGAACCCAGACTGTAAAAGTAGCCGACCCTAAATCCAGCTCCAGAAAAGTGACAAGTGGAGTACCTCAGGGTTCAGTCCTGGGACTGCTCTTGTATGGCATCTACTTCTCTGAAGTACAGGCCAACACTAAGGGACTCTGGCTAACAAGGTTCATAGATGACTGCAAACTGGGAGCCATTATTGAATCCCCAAATGATGTGGATATTCTACAAAAGGGCCTTACATAAACAGATGCTTGGTGCCAGAGCCATGGGCTCAAGCTTAATGCCAAGAAATGTATAGTTATCCCCTTTGGGAAAAAACATGTAAACATCAATTACCACATAGGTGGCAGTACACTAAATACAGAAAGTGCGATGAGAGACCTAGGGACACAGGTGTACAGTGGTCTCACGTTCGATAACCACATCACCACAACAATCAGGAAATCCTTCTATGTGGCACACCTCATTACTAAGGGCTTTTCATCCAGAAAAAAGGAGGTCATTGTCCCACTGAACTCATCCCTCATTAGACCCATTATAGAGTACAATGCCCCGTTTGGTATGTACCTCACAAGAAATTTGCAACAGCTGGAAAGGCTGCAGAAATACTTCACTAAAAGAATCACAAGCCTAAAGCAGATGACCTATGCTGACTGTCTAAAAAAACTGCAGCTGTACTCTGTGGCATATCATCTACTCAGGGACAATCTCTGTTTAACATACAAGGCCATGTCAAACCCTGAGCTGTTGGACATGCGCCACTTAAAGAAATCCCAATCCCTCAGAGCCACATGCTCCAGAGATCTAAACCTTGTCATCATAATGAACAAAATATGCTGGAGGGATAGGTTCCTCGCCCAGAGACTCCCCACACTGTGGAAAAGACTGCCCATACATGTCAAGCAGAGCATGATGGTTATTCCTTTGTTCTTCTCTTCCCTGTTAGGATCGTTATTAAAAAAAATGAAGTCTGTCAAATAGTTAAAAAATGATGACAAGACGTGTTGCACCCTAGGTTCTTAAACAACAAGAGCAGGCTGGTTTCAACTACTTATATGGCTCTCTTTTTTCACTGGAACTTGAGTGAAAGTCATTTACTGATCATTTTTGCTGTGTTTTTACCTCAGATGATGTATTTTCTCTCACAAAGGAGGTTCCAACAAAAAATGTTCTATTCCCATTGCTTTCAAGCACGATGCTGTGGCATGCATTGTTAATTTTTGCTATTGGTGAAACAGGTGTAAGATTCTAGCCTGGGCTAATGTTTTTTGTTTTGTTTTTATTATAATACCGACAATGCTTGCAACAATCAAAATTTATGGTTAACATCTTGAATTTGGAACTGATGTTCCTTCTTAATTGTGCAGGAGGATTTTGTAAAAAAAAATGGACTGAGAGAGAGAAAGATGGTAAGAGGAGGGCTTGTGGTGAGAGTAGGAGATTAATTACTGTGTGGTGAGGTGAGTTTTGCCTTGCATCTGTAAGGTAGGAATGCATTTAAAATGTGAATAATAATAACAATAAAAATAATATTAATAACAGTTAAGGTCTGGGAAAAGGGGTGGAGTTCCTTGTCCTTCCCTCACACAATGCTTTGTAAGTAGCTGTGTATGCTTTTTACTTCCTCAAGTTGTATGTGCTGTGGTAGTGCCAGTGCTTGTTTTTGGATGAGTAGGTTATGAGTTTGAGGTTTCATAGGTTCATAGGTTGGTACTAGGCTATTGGCCCTAGGGTCTATACAAGCCTAGCCAAAGAATACCCAGGATATTTCTTCCCACAATATTTACTTTCTGGACCCCTGTCTAGCGGGGAGACTGACGTGATCCCCAGGGAGAATTTCCTATCTCCCATCCAATCGTCAAGGTTCCTTTTGAAGAGGGCCAAGGAGGTGCTCTGCTTGGCATGTATGGGCAGTCTATTCCAGAGTATGGGGAGTCTCTGGGTGAGGAACCTATCCCTCCAGCATATTTTGTCTTACCCCACTGTCGCTGGGCAAAGTAACAGACTAACACTGCTGTTACATCAAACTAGCAAATAAAATAGCCAACACTCCCTTTATGTATATTTTGACTGGCTACACTCTTAAGAACACCCTCCCTCCTTGGCGCAGTCAAACAAATGATTCTGCAAGCAAAAATTTGTTGTAAGTTTTGAAAGACATCTCCATAGCCACATAGGATAATGTGCCCAGGACACTGGACTACATACACGTTGGTTTACAAAGTCCATTGAACATGTGGGAGAAACAGACAATTGCAGATTCTGTAAAACAAAAATGTTAAAAGCCACACATCTTGCTGCTGGGTGTGATAAACTAATGGCAGAGGGCTTGTATACTGAAAGACAAAATAACATCGCAAGAATATTATATTGAGGATTTGGCAAACATTACACTCTTGAAGTAGCTGAGAAGTACTGAAACCTGATCCACAAAGCATTATAAAGAATGATAAAGTTTATATCACATGGGATCACCCATTACCAACAGTTCAAAAAATAGATGCAATAAAACCAGATATAGTAGTCCATCAAAAAAGACAAAAAGTAGCATTAATCATTGAAATTGCTATACCCAGCATTAATCATTGAAATTGCTATACCCAGTGATAGCAGTGCCTTAGATACACAGTGACACAAAGTCATAAAATGCCAGGATTTGCAGAAAGAAATGAGGGCAATGTGGAAGAAGAATACCTAGACAGTTCCAACAGGAGCAGGAGCAATGGGTCTTATAAAAAAAATAATTTATAGTTGTATTTTGATATGCTATCAATACATGTAACTCAGTGTGAATTGAAGAAAGAGTCAATTTTGTGTTTATTGCAATGGCTGCAAAGAGCACTTCAGTTAACACCAAAGATTGAAACAATACTAATTTCACAAACATTAATAATACTTTAATTTATAAATGGGGTCCATTCCTGTCATGGTATTAGAAACCCAAAAGACCAGAAGAAATTAAACTGGATAACTGAAAGTGAGTGTCACTATAGAATGAGAAAAAACACACTTATCTGCGTATAAGAAGTCAAGACCTCTGAGAAGAACTGCATTCTTTTCTGAGGTTTGCAGTCTCAGTGTTGTTATATAGTTAAGAATTATAATGGTTGCTAGGAAGATAGGGTAGTCGCCAGCAAAAATATTATCATAGACATGCAGTTGGTGTTTGACCGTTACAAACTTTTATTTATAAGGTTACAGACCAGTTGAAAACAAATTATCAGTAAGTACAATAACTGATGAAAGTTTAGTATTTGAAATTGCAGTAGGGTAGCTCACTGGCTTAGTGGTGATCATGGCCTCTGTGGGGAATTTTATATGCTCTTCTTCTGCCTTTGTAGGAATACTTTGGTTTCCGGTCATTAGCTAATTGTCAACACTAAACTGTCTAGATGTATTGTATTTTTCCTTGCCTTTGAGACTTTGGTTATGGTGGAAGAATGTTAAGACCAGTTCACTTAGCATGTCAACAAATGAACAAATGACATGGGGGGGGGGGTCATGGCTAGTATTTGATAACCTGGTAGACCTACATACACTAACTGAACTTAATGAATATCTTTCTTTTTTTTTCAACTGTTTTTCACTAAATATTTTTTTGTTTAGAAATTGTAGTATTAAGCATTTTGAGTGCATTTATTTTGAATTTTGTTAAATGGAAAAGGGCATTGATCCCATTGAAACTATTTCAGTCTTATTCCGTGGTAAGAACAATAGATATTAGACATTCTATGAAATGAAAGACAAAATGTAGTATATACATGTATTTTATACAAGGTGAATATCAGAGTTGGTTTGATGGTATAAAAGGCAATACATATATGACATTTATATACAGAGTGATGGACAAAACATAATATATACATGTGTCACAAAAGGAGAAACTGCCGGCCCAGCTATCTGGAA